>NC_064642.1:131146040-131452351 GCF_023864345.2 Schistocerca serialis cubense
ACCATATCGGCAGCATATTGTTGAGGCATTCATTTTCATGAACAACAATTCGTGTCCCGATCTTGTGAATGACTTCCTTCAGGATAATGACATTGCTTAACTAGAGTGGCCAGCATGTTCTCCAGACATGATCCCTATTGAAGATGCCTGGGATAGACTGAAAAGAGCTGTTTACGGATGATGTGACCCAACAACCACACGGAGGGATCTACGCCGAATAACCGTTGAGGAATGGGACGATCTGGACCAACAGTGCCTTGATGAACTTGTGGATGGAATACCATGACAAATACAGGCACACATCAATGCAAGAGGACGTGCTACTGGGTATTAGAGGTACCAGTGTGTACAGTGATCTGGGCCACCTCCTCTGAAGGTCTCGCTATATAGTGGTACAACATGCAGTGTGTGGTTTTCATGAGCAATAAAAAGGGTGTAAATGATGTTTATGTTGATCTCTATTCAAATTTTATGTACAAGTACCAGAACTCTTGGAACCAAGGTGATGCAAAAAATTTTGTGATCTGTGTATTTCTGATCGATAGGTGTTGCAGGTTTCCCCATTATGGAAACACAAGCTGCACCCACTATGATCCATTTCAAGAAATACTCCTTAACAAAGGAGAAAAAGTAATTATTTACTGTATAGACTCTTACCTCAGTGAGTTATATGTCTAAAATAGTGATGCACCAACACCACTCAAGCTCCTGAAATCTACTGTCTCCACTACACAGATATAGTAACTGAATAAACTCGTTTATGGTATGAGATATACACAGAAGTTTTGGAGTAATGACCATGTGTGCTGGCATAAGTACACATCAAATAAAAACCATCTATCTTATTACAATTTGCTCAGACATCGTCAGTGCAGCTGAAGACAGTGACTACAGGTATTGATTGTTTAATCTCTCTGATCTTTCAAAGGAAGTATTGTCAATTTCATTGCCAGACGTACATGAGTTGTTAGTTACTTATCCCATGGATCAAATTCTTGATAAAAATTGATGATATGGATGTGACAACAGAATAAACATATAACACTTGTATACAACTAAACAAAAACTAAGAAAATAATATTTATATGGCCACATGCTGACCATTTACATGTCTTTTTTAACTGACTATCTCCACTTAAGAGTTTCTATATGCTACATAAGGAGTTGTTAAGTAGAAAGCTCTTTAATTTGCTTTTTAAAACATTACTGTTGTCTGTCAGACCTTTTATTTCCATGGGTATATGTCAAAGAACTCGATAGCTGTATAATTCAGCTCTTTCTGTGCCAAAGTTAGATTCATTGAAGGGTAATATAGATCATTTTTCCTTCTAGTGTTGAACTTGTGAATACCTCTATTACTCTCAAACTTAGATGGATTGTTGAAACCAAATTTCACAAGTGAATGACAGTACTGTAAGTCTATGGTTACTGAACTCAACGAGAAGATTCACATGGCATGTCAGTGAAGTGAAATCATCTTGAATTACTAATAACATCAATCTGCAGTGAGTCTGTCTGCAGTGAGTCTGATATGTTTCAGAAGCATAGTCTTATGGGGCAGTGCTTGTGCATTATAATGCATATTGTGTAGTTATTGAATATGTCATAGTGTTAAATCCTGTAAAATTTAATGATCTCACCACTGCTTGTTTATTAGGGTGGAGCTTACACCTACTAACCCATGAGGTGCTGAATAAAGACACTCCAGCATTACTGCTTCTGAGTAGACTACCAAGCTGGACTAAGGTTACCTTCCTTATTTGATTAACAAGATTAGACTTACATTTATACTTTAATTGCTTTCTTAATTACACCTTCCCAGAAAGTAACTGCCAAACTGACAATGAACATATTTTCACAATTCATTGTATGCTTTTATCTTAAAAGTGCTCAATTAGTGCAGATTTGTTTTCTTGCTGATGTCTTTGTTTTGTTTATGTTCAATCTAACATAGCCATGCACAGTGCCATGTCTGTCTTATGTCTGATTTGTCTCATTTGTAAGAACACAATGAACTCCAAATTAATATAGCTCCTGGTTGACTGTAGTGCAGAAGACCTCTTATTTTTACAGGTGGTTAGAGGCAGACTCAGTATTGTCCCCCCCCCTCCCCCCCACACCCCCAACTGCTCGTCTTTTTTTTCCAAAAAAAAAAAAAAAAAAAAAAAAAAAAAAAAAAAAAAAAAAACTCCAAAGAATGACCATTCTGGTGGGGGCTCTGACAGAATGTAGTACAAAGCAATATTATATTTCCATGATACCTATTCATAGTCCTTTATCTTTCAGTAACTAGTTGCCAGCATCCAGGGACAACAGTTTGTCTATAATGATGATAACAGTGCACAGAGCAAGCACTAAATGTGATGATGGTACTTCCTGAAGGAGTGTAACTAGCTGAAAAATCATACCTCTAATGGATACAGAAATTAAGGTATTGTAAGGGCACTGAAGGCAGCCAGATGTGGGAACAAGAGCAAAGAAAAAGAATATAAAATTATCTTTCCCAAAATAGAGACAAGAACAGTTTTAAACTGGGGAAGGAAATCAGCTGTGTTGATTTCAAAAGTTCAAATCCAGCACAAAACATCAGTAATGGAGGGGGATCTGAAAAATAAAGGAAAGGGTAGCAATCAACTTATCACCAACAAAAAATAAATAAGAAATCTTCTGGGGAGTGTGAAAGATAATGCAAGCATTTCCACTTCTGTAGTATTGTATTCCTTGCCACTGTGGCAAACCATATGTTGGAAGAGACAGCACTGTTTCTCACAATTTTACACTGAACAAGTATGCAGAGCTTTGGTGGGAAGACAAATCTCCTCTAGATGAGCACAATTTGGGACAAGAGCACATAAAAAGGCTTTGATTGTCTGCTTGGCAGTACAATTGTGGGCCAATATATAAAGCAAGCAACAGAAATGTCATTAATCAGGATAAGGGATTTTCCCTCAGTGCAGCTTTACAACTCACATTGAAAGCGATAATATGGGACTAATATTGTATTGCTCTCTGTGGGCAGGTAGAAGGTAGCCAGTGCAAGGTACCACCCATGTAAACAGAGTGCACTGAATTTGTTAAAGTGCCCTGGAGTATGTGTTATGGAGAGGAAGGGGGGGGGGGGGGGGGGGAGGGAGAGAGGGGGCAGGGGCTCTCCATAGAGGAGACATCAAGATCATGATATACTTTGTTGGGTGATGGAAGAGGAGAATATACTTCCTGAAAAATTAGCAAAATCATGCAGTATTTTATTCACTTTCTGATACTACTAGACAATAACACAACTCTTGAAAAATAGCCTCTAACTGGAATATTTTATTTGTGAAATATTTGAAGGTTTTTTGTGCAGAAAGTAAATGATAAATAGAGAAAAGATACTTCAGTACTTCATAAAAAGGATTTACCTTTTTGGGTAATGAGATGACATGTACCTTATAGGGAGCGCAAGTACTAGAGAAATTTGCGACGATGACAGTTTTTGTCTGTGCAGTGCATGAAATATGCACAATCACCTCTTTAGAACCTTTAGAACCCATGTATTTTCATCAAATACTGTCAAGACGAGGGCTAATAGAAATCCTTGGGGTAACAGAAGAAATATTGAATTTAACTGATGAAAGGAGAAAATATAAAAATGCAGTAAATGAAGCAGGCAAAAAGGAATACAAACGTCTCAAAAATGAGATCGACAGAAGTGCAAAATGGCTAAGCAGGGATGGCTAGAGGACAAATGTAAGGATGTAGAGGCTTGTCTCACTAGGGGTAAGATAGATACTGCCTACAGGAAAATTAAAGAGACCTTTGGAGAAAAGAGAACCACTTGTATGAATATCAAGAACTCAGATGGCAACCCAGTTCTAAGCAAAGAAGGGAAGGCAGAAAGGTGGAAGGAGTATATAGAGGGTTTATACAAGGGCGATGTACTTGAGGACAATATTATGGAAATGGAAGAGGATGTAGATGAAGATGACATGGGAGATAAGATACTGCGTGAAGAGTTTGACAGAGCACTGAAAGACCTGAGTCAAAACAAGGCTCCGGGAGTAGACAACATTCCATTAGAACTACTGATGGCCTTGGGAGAGCCAGTCATGACAAAACTCTACCATCTGGTGAGCAAGATGTATGAGACAGGCAAAATACCCTCAGACTTCAAGAAGAATATAATAATTCCAATTCCAAAGAAAGCAGGTGTTGACAGATGTGAAAATTACCGAACTATCAGTTTAATAAGTCACAGCTGCAAAATACTAACGCGAATTCTTTACAGATGAATGGAAAAACTGGTAGAAGCGGACCTCGGGGAAGATCAGTTTGGATTCCGTAGAAATGTTGGATCACGTGAGGCAATACTAACCTTACGACTTATCTTAGAAGAAAGATTAAGAAAAGGCAAATCTACATTTCTAGCGTTTGTAGACTTAGAGAAAGCTTTTGACAATATTGATTGGAATAGTCTCTTTCAAATTCTGAAGGTGGCAGGGGTAAAATACAGGGAGCGAAAGGCTATTTACAATTTGTACAGAAACCAGATGGCAGTTATAAGAGTTGAGGGGCATGAAAGGGAAGCAGTGGTTGGGAAAGGAGTGAGACAGGGTTGTACCCTCTCCCCGATGTTATTCAATCTGTATATTGAGCAAGCAGTAAAGGAAACAAAAGAAAAATTCGGAGTAGGTATTAAAATTCATGGAGAAGAAGTAAAAACTTTGAGGTTCGCCGATGACATTGTAATTCTGTCAGAGACAGCAAAGGACTTGGAAGAGCAGTTGAACGGAATGGACAGTGTCTTGAAAGGAGGATATAAGATGAACATCAACAAAAGCAAAACGAGGATAATGGAATGTAGTCAAATTAAATCGGGTGATGCTGAGGGAATTAGATTAGAAAATGAGACACTTAAAGTAGTAAAGGAGTTTTGCTATTTAGGGAGTAAAATAACTGATGATGGTTGAAGTAGGGAGGATATAAAATGTAGACTGGTAATGGCAAGGAAATCATATCTGAAGAAGAGAAATTTGTTAACATCGAGTATAGATTTAAGTGTCAGGAAGTCGTTTCTGAAAGTATTTTTATGGAGTGTAGCCATGTATGGAAGTGAAACATGGACGATAACTAGTTTGGACAAGAAGAGAATAGAAGCTTTCGAAATGTGGTGCTACAGAAGAATGCTGAAGGTAAGGTGGGTAGATCACGTAACTAATGAGGAGGTATTGAATAGGATTGGGGAGAAGAGAAGTTTGTGGCACAACTTGACTAGAAGAAGGGATCGGTTGGTAGGACATGTTTTGAGGCATCAAGGGATCACAAATTTAGCATTGGAGGGCAGTGTGGAGGGTAAAAATCGTAGAGGGAGACCAAGAGATGAATACACTAAGCAGATTCAGAAGGATGTAGGTTGCAGTAGGTACTGGGAGATGAAGAAGCTTGCACAGGATAGAGTAGCATGGAGAGCTGCATCAAACCAGTCTCAGGACTGAAGACCACAACAACAACAACAACTACTGTCAATTTTGTCCACAACAGAACAAGAAGTCATTGCACATGTTTATTGAGAATCTGTTCAAAACATAGCAACATGTTGTACAAAATAATGCTTCTATGAATGTAACTATCACTATTTTTAAATGTAATGTGATGCTCTTTGTGGCATGAATGGCATTGTAAGTGAGACAGAGGGAGGATTTTCAGTTTATGAAGGACTGGGTACTTATTATCTGACTACAGTGAACCTATTTGGAATCAGGGATGGAAATACCACATAATTCATGATAATAAATAGACAGTGATCTTTGTAAAGTTACATAGAACCTTTTTTTAAGGTATTAAATAAAAACAGTTTCTGAGCTCTATAAGAGGAGGAGTACTTTTGCCTAATATTTGTGTACATATAGAAAGTAATCTAGAAGTAAGTCCCATAACTACCAGTGTGAGCAGGTTAGTACTAGACATAATTTGTTGTTACTGAAATGGCCTGGAGTGTCTGCTTCTGGCTGTTAATGTATGACTTGACTCAGTCCACACTGATCTTGAAGGAACGTAGGAGACTTCATACCTCGACTGGAATATTCCTAGTATCTATGGTCTCCATGCTGAATTTCTTTAAACATGATAATTGAACATGCTGGGTGGACTACAAAAACATAATGATGAAAGACAGACAATTATTTTCGCAATATACAGAAGCCGTATTCCAAAGTGTAATGACTCCAATATTTTAATAAACATATTTGTAACTATATTGGAATCAACCACACCATAAAGCACTCAGGGAAATGACATTGTGGAAGTTCCAATTTCCATTGCTTTGCAAAATAGGTATCTTCAACTTACAATGCACTGAATGTGGTATAAATCTTTAGGAATGTATGAAATATTTTTAACAATAATGAAAATTCCTGGATGGATCAATATGTAAAATAAGGGAAAGGCAACCACTTATCTATAACAGATCAATGCATGAGCACAGTAACTCATAACAGAAAACAGCATTCACACAAGCTTTCTAGCACTACCTCTTTCTGTAGCAATAGTACAGAAATTCATACGCACGCAACCACAAAGACATACAAATCTACACTCCCATGGCCACAGCAAGACTTGTTGCTGTGGCCATGGGAGTGTGCATTCAGGTGTCTGTGCGGTGATGTGTTTGAATGTGTGTACTACTGCTAGAAAAGGAGCTAATGCTCAAAAGCCACTGTAAATGCTATTTTCTGTTACATGTTACTGTGCTCCATGCATTGATCTGGGGTAGGTGAGTGGCTGACTTTCCCTCGTTTTATATATGAAAGATTATTAATGTTCCCAGAACCAAATTTTTTCTTCTTGAGATCTACTACTTCACCGTCCTTATTTGTACACCTTTTTTTTTTTCCACCATCACCAGCCATCAGTCATCATTACTCCTTAACATGAATATAATTGTTCTGATCTTGATATTTTCAATTGCTCCTACTTGCAAATTTATGAATTAAAAATAGAAATTTCTCCTAAACTTGCCTGAATAGATTAGAGTATGTCTCAATTTAAAAGTTATAAAGTAAATTTATTTATTTGTTTTCATGTGCAACACACAAATTCCTAATAATACTACAGCCAACATTCAATTTTTGCACTTATAACTAAGTCATACCACGTGCATGAGTGCTAAAAGTATTCTACAACTGTAGTTCAATATCCAAGCATAGTTACATACATAGCATGTCAGTGAATAAGCCACAATAATATTGCAACATGCAGACTTGCAGGGACTTTACTGTCAAATGGCAATATTGGCTACATTTTGAGTGCCATTATTAGCCAGCAATCCTATACCTTCTGGTAATGCTGATAGAGAGAAGGGAGTATCTGGAAGCCCCAGGATGGAGGAATTGAGCCTGCAGAGAAAGACGGGTGGCGTTTCATGGCTCTCAGAGCCTCCTTCTGGAATGTAAGAGAGACAACACAACATACACACACACACATATAGCAGAGGCAAGTGAGAAAGTGAATCAGCATGACAGTGCATGGAAGCTGAGTGAAGCTGCTGCTGAAAAGTTATGTTTCAGTGACAGTTTATGTATGTTATCATTAGGAAAAATTAATGGTGATCTCTACAGTCAACAGCAAATTTTGTATCTTACACAGATTATTAAAATACAAGGTAACTGAAGGGGAACACAGATTAGAATCAACAGTGCAACAGTTATCTGTACATGTACATACAATCTCATTTGTAACCAGGAAGAGGGGACGTTTTATAACAAATGGTGTTTATACAGTTATATACAGCTTGAAACATCACCAAATAGAAACTGCAATAGATTTAAAAAAAATTCTAACACAAAAAAGCAATTTGCAAGCAAAGTTTGAAAATATTGTGTCACTATTAAAAGCTGAAGGAAGCTTAACGTAAAGTGCACAACACATATCAATACAACAATTTTATTATAGAACTGGAAATCATTATATTAAGATGTATATAAAAAGAACAAGAAGTCAAGCATTAGTGGTGAAACATAGTTTCATCGAAAACCAAAGTTTCCCAGAGTAGTACACACAACACTTATTGAATTACTGGTACTGTAAGAAGTCAGAGCAAAAATTACATGGCATGAACATATCCAATACAAAACTATTGGAATGAAGTTAGCATTGCTACTGATTATTTGTCATCTCCCCTCATTCTCTTGACTTGTGATTCACAGCAGGTTAGAGGTATATGTTAGTTGCAGTATCAATGGAACAATGAAGGGCTGTTACTGACTGTTCTGTGTATTACAGAACTGTGCGTGTTTCCCTGGATTTGTCAATAGAAAATATTGTAATACTATTGTGGGTGAAACAGAAGTATCATATTACTTCATGTAACCAACATGTTTTAAGTAATGGAGTTAAAGAATATTATTTATTTTTTAAAAGCTGGTTCTTCGGTAAACTCTCTTGTCTCCCCCTCCCCCTGTCCAAACCTCTCAGTTCATTAAAAATATTTGTTCTGCTTACTAGAGGTTGCTCTGTTGTCTTAGGCCTTGAAATGCCAATACAAAAATTCTTATTGGTTTTAATTTTGAAGACTCAACTTTTGCAGGTAAAAGCATTCCTTGTGTTCTACATTTAAGCAGTTTCCATAAGTAACACTGTGTATTATGTTATTAACAAAAGGGAAGAAATTTCATTTTTTTAATGCAGAAAGAAAATAAAATTGTTCAAAATGTTCAGATGAAGTCTTGCAATCATACACATGCACTCCTATATGTAAAAAACATGATTACCAGGGATAACAGGAGATTACAGTAGTCAATTGATCAGTCCACATAGTACTGCAAACCTTATACGATTAACAATTGATGCTGCGCAACTAGGGTATTCACCATACACTTATTTACATGATATGCATTCCATAAGCAAACACTGAGTGATACAAGCAAAATAAAATCTGAAATTTTATATATCTATTTAATATTGTTCATTTATGTGGTTATATTTATGTAATATTATGTACTCATAAAATTCAGATATATAATCAATATTGTTTAATGTTGTTATATGACATGAGCACTCATGTGATGTGATGGAATGTTCTTGCTGAATTTCATAGCACTTAAGAATATGTATTATATTTATTAGACTTGCATGTCCGAAATCACAATGTACAAATTACTTTTCTTATGAATTATATTTATTTTAATGTATCATTAAACTTAATTTGAAACTAGTTTTAATATCCTATTATAATTTGACATATATATCTTGGCAAAAAGGAAGTCTTTTACCGGAGTACCATTTAGCTTAGAAATTGTGTGTGTTCTAATTTTAAGCAGAACAACTCTGCAACCAAAACAGATTGAGACAAACTGGAAAGTAATCTCAAAAGCAGATTGACATTTGAATCCCAACTGAACTTGTTGTTGAAGAATGACAGTCTCATCCTTTCTGTCTATGACAGAGTGCAGCTTTTATGCTAAAATAACTCATACACTCACGCAAATTTGTTCTTTCTATTCTCAAAATTTGTGTTCTGTATATCCAAGAGGCATTAATTTACAATTGTCCTGAATTAAGTGCAGTATAACTTCCTGGTTAATTGCTATAATAGAAAACAAAGTACATGACAGAATATCTCAGAACATAAGCAGTAAGTGAAGTAGCCATTTCATCAGTGTTAAGGTACACAGATGGCCCTGTCTTTTTGGTTCATGGATAGGAATGCTTGTAAGAAAAATTAAATGATCTTGATGAATTACTGATTAAACAAAAGAGGAGTAATTACAGGCAGAAAATTAAACAATGACAATCTAAGCAAGTGGCGAAGATTAGAGGGAAGGAGGGATTGACATGCTGAACATTAAAATTGAAAAAAAAAAAAAAAATACAGCAGAAGTAATGAAAGAAGTGGTATTAATAAATCCTTAAAGCAAGCAACTGAGTTGTCTAATTCATATCTAGAGACTCAATACATTGTACATTCATCAGATCGGAAGGTTTTTGGCAATTGCTGTACTGAATCTTATGCTTTATTTTAATTTTTTTTTTATATATTTTTCCACATGTGGAAAATATATGTGAGAAACACACACCCAAGTTTCTTACAAAGACTAAACCAGAGCAAACTACTGGTTGACTGTGTGCTGTTTGTTGAAGACATATTGAATGAGGTTTTTTTTGGGGGGGGCGGAGGGGGGGGGGGGGGGATGCATGGAGCAGAGAAAGCCAGCTCCACTTACCCAAGCCCAACACATAGACAACCATGGGAATAGTGGTGGTGCAGGGGTACATGTTGCCCTTACCTCATACAGTTATGGGACTACACTGGTGCTTACTATCTTGACAGGGGACACCATGGCATTCACCATTCACTCGGTAGTGGCTATGTTATGCTCAAGTATTGTATTGTTACATCACCAATCTTGCCTACAGCTGCACACAAAACACTCCTGGCCTGCAGTCTAATACTTCCACCAGCTTAAATATATCAGGAACTAAGAAGCCCTCATTCAGTACATTGTGAACAAACCAAAGTTGGAACATGAAATACATATTTCTGTTTCACACAAAATACTTTGTTAGAAATAACATTTTCTGTGGGAAATATAAGAGTTAATGAACATCTGGAAAAAAAGATAACAAAGAGGGCAGTTTGACTGATAGCTGGTCACACACAATTTAGTTCATCAAAATTGCAAAGTTGTGGTTTAGATTGACATAGCCCAGTCCAGTTGAACCAGGAAACCAATAGATCAAAGTATATGTGGAAACATATACAAGGTACTTACTTCTAATTTACCAAATTTAATATTAAAATATTTTAGGTAGTCAGATCATTCATTTCTCTGACTTTAAACAGTAAGTAGGTGAGTGAGAAGCTCTTTTACACTATGAAAATTTGCCATGTATTACATACTATGCTCTTCTGAATAAACTGAAGGTAAAATGGTCATTCTTGCTATCTTGTATTCAGCATGCCTATAAGTAATGATTTAAAAATATTTATACCTGGTAAACTGTTTCTGAATTTTTTGTGAGAAACTTAAATAATAAAATTTTAGATTCTTTGTACATCCCTCTTAAAGAAACATGATTTTTAAGACCTTCATTTTTTTTTTTTTTTTTTGTGACAGCATAAAACGAGCACATCCTAGGTGCCTGGACTCAGAAGTGTTTTTCAGCAAGAAAGAGTAACAGAACACACATGGCAGTGTCTCCAATCTACTTGACATGGGGCACTTATTGCTGCAACACAATCTGTGGTGGAGATTTTAGCACTGTCTTCTAAGTTGTACTTTAAGGTGTTAAATTATTAATTGTACTTTTTTTTAAAAAAGTTTAAATGCTCAAAAACTGCACATTCGAAAGTGAAGTGTAGACCACAAGAGCACTGGAAAAAGAGAAAACTGAAGCACTTGAAATACTGAAATATTAAACTATTATGTTAACTGAGGATATACTGCAAGGAATATTTGAGAAAGGAAGTCCACAGGAAACCCTTACCAAAGAAGTAAAAAATTAATGGGACCTATACTGAACTATCCAGTATTGGTCACCAAAAGGACCAGAAGAGGGAATAAATTCTGACTGTAGCCCAATTCCAGTACATATCACACAGATTGTTGAGCACATTGGATGTAGTATGCATGCAAACATGAGCACATAATCTTAAGTTAGGAAAAATGAAGGGTATTACCAAAATAGTTGAAAGACTGACAAATGTGGAGAGGTACTGTATGTACAAGATGAAGTAATTAAGTAATATGTGAAGGCATTTTGTAGACATGTAGTAAGGGCAGCCAAGTTGATCAGAATAAGAGATATGAATAAAAGGACTAGCACAGGAACAGATAAGCATAAAAAAGATCAGAAGAATATAAATGCAGTTTTAAAGAGGGTATTAAGAATGCATATTGATCTATATTTTTCCGGCTTATTTCAGTTTCACAAAAATACAGCTGCTCTATTTTGCAGGATTTTGTTTTAAAAATGAAGTTCTCATAAGAGATGAAATATCAAGACCAATAAATAATGTTGTAGTTCTGTGAGGTTTTTGTCAGTATTTGTTGAAACTCTTCTTGATACACATGGGTGCATTGTACTTGTGTCTGAAAGTGAATCTTTGTCTTTATAAGTGATTTTACTTTTTTTATAAAGTCCCTATTGTACAATATAGAGCCAAATTACAGATCTGTTAGTCTTTTTACTTTTATTTTAGGCAATTGGTCTACATCATAGCAAGTTATCCCCAATAAACTGTTACCACTACATTTCCAGCTAATCCAATGGTTTCTACAACCTTTGAAAATGTTTGTAAGTATAATGTAACTAATCTGGTATTTCCCTGCTCTCAGTTGGCAATTTATGTATTCACATTTCATTGACAATAAAATGCCACTTCAAATACTACCAGGTTCAAATGTTTTGAGTATATGGTCAGTTGATTCCAGGTCAGTGAAACAATGTATTTCTAGCTAAGTTGGGATACCACATATAATGATCCAGATTTAATACATAAACAAATATTCTGATAGAGGATGCAAATATATTCATTTATCAACAATATTCTTAACAATTTAAACTTGTAAACAAATATTTCTTACTTTCTTTGAATCTCCATAATAATTGTAGGTTTTCAGGTACGTGCCAAGGGAAAGAATGTTGCACCTATCACAACTGACTTTACAAGTTCTTTCCATGAGATGCATGACATGAATAAAGTCTTCAGCAACAAAATGATCCTCCTCTAGGAACAACACCATCCCTGTAACAATGCACATAGTTAACCTGAAACATTCCCACACAAAAAGTTCAAAGTCTATTCTCTCATAAGTAACCGTTTTCTGAAAGTTGTAGTTTAGCTCTTCAGTGCTGACTCTTGTGTGTGCAGCATACCTGTATGATTTCTTGTAACATCCAGCTGATTGAACACCCTGTTTGCTTTCCACCACCAGTGGTGCTTTGTTTGAGTGAATTTTGCTTCTCTGTAGTGGCCATATAAGTCAGGGTATAAAGCATTATTGCACATCATTTCCTTGGCCCTGGTAGGGAATAAATGAACAAATTTTTTAACTTCATAGTGACATGACATCAAAATACTTTTTCCATATTGTATGGAAATAAACATTAAGAATTAAATGAATTATTTTTCCCATTTCTTAGTTAACAGTTCACCAGGCTATAATTTCACAATACATGTAAGGAAGAAAAATGTTTTGTTAATTCAATAGAAACTAAATAGAAAAACAGAAAATAGAAAATAAATGTAGATTACTCACAATAAGTCACTCTTAAAACTTTGTGAAGTACAAATGCAACATTAAGAAAATTTAGATGATATAAATCATGTGTTCCTGTCTATAGAAAAATACACACACTGTACTCATGTAATCAATGGGACTGAATAAAAATAAATATTTAAATATGTCAACTAACTATGAAAAGGTACATTGCATGCAGTATTACATATACACTTGCTTCAACATTGTTAATGAATAATGAATTCTACAACTCATTTAAAAGTGTATGCCTTTTTCCTGAGAAACTGTTACAAGGAATTTGCATGATTATGTAATTTCTTAGAATATTAAAGAAGTGGGCAATCCTCATTCTATGTGTTTACCCCTGATAGGCAACTGTTGCAGTGAATGATAAATTGTTCAAATCAGTACTCTAAATTTTTGGTTCAATAAAAAATTAAACCAACATACTCTCCATTCATAAAGTGTCAAAACTCACGAGTGAAACTGAATTATTCCCCTGATTGCCTCCAATAAGGGAAATGTAATATGATTTTCTCTCAAACACACCCAAGAGCTCTCCTGTTATGATAAAACTCTCATTATAACAGCTGTTTTATGACAAGAGCCCCCAAAAGACAGGCATCAGTCCCTAAATAAGAACTGAAGCTGCCTAATTGTTTGTGACACTATATGTGTTTTCGGAAGCAGCGAGGTTTAAACACATGTCCATCCACTGGTATTTATAATTTACATGACATCACCCAAATCATTTGAGATAAAAGCTTCTTCCTCCATCTGAGCTATTAAAATTCAGCCTTTTTACATCAATAAAAAATGGAGAAATCATTAAAATCTGGAAAATCCTTTTCCACTTACGTTTCACAAATATACCTCTATAGGACTGCTAGAGATAAACATATTATCAATGTTGGTTCCAGTCTGGAATTTGCATTATCACAGTAATTGAACTACGATTTTCTCCACTTTGTTCATCGTCATTTTTCCATTTGCATGTACTAGCTTAGCACCCACTGCTTCACTCGCATAGACCGTATGGCCTGCAGAGATATTTTTTTATTTAATTGAATTTTTATTTGTTCACAAATTGAAAAACTTTCTAAGCTTTTCACGCTAAATAAGGACATATACGTATGGTCTCTTCCAATGTATTTCTGATCAAAATGTGCTTCTGGTAGCGGAGTCTTAAGTTTTTCTTAACCATACCTTTTGCTTTCTTGTGAAGGTATTTCCATAGCAACTTTCACCCACTCACAAATATTTATTTATATTCAACTGAGAAGTGAAATATTAATTTTCATAAATTTAGCTTTAAAATTTTTTAATGTAATGAAATATTTACTTAAAATTTTTCATCCCTTATTGTACTCTCTTAGGGCTTAAATTTCCAGAAACACTGAAACAAATATTTTTTTATTTCCAACCAAGAATTCAAATACCAGTTTTCAAAGATTTAGCTTTACAAATGCTTTCACAAAGAAATGTTTTCATAAAATGTTTCACCCCCCTTAGGGGTTGAATTTCCAAAAACACTGACATGCATGTGTTTTATTACCAAGAGAGAAGCCAAATACAAATTTTCATGTATTTAGCTTAAAAGATATTTCCATAAGACCTTTCATCCCCCATTTAAACCCCATAAGGTTTGAAATTCCAAAAACGGTGAAACACTTATTTTTTGTTTCTAACTGAGAAGCCAAATTTAAAACTTCATTGATTTAGCTTTAAAAATGCATTTGTAATAAAATATTTTCATAAAAAATCTCAGCCCCTATTGCACCCCCTCAGGGGTTTAATTTTCAGAAACACTGAAACACATTTTTTTTAAATTTGTAACCAAGAAGTCAGATACCAGTGTTCATAGATGTAGCTCTAAAAATGCTTTAGTAGTTCTTTAATAATGACATATTTTCAAAAAAGCTTTCACCCACTATTTCACTCCCTTAGAGTTAATTTTCCAAAAATGCTGAAACACAGATTTCTTTATTTCTGACTGAGAAACCAAATACTAATTTTCGTAGGTCTAGCTTCAAAATTGCCTTAATAGTGACTTATTTAAAATGAAAACTTCATTCCCTATTTCACCTCCTTAGGGTTGAAATCATGAAAAATCCCTTTGTAAACGATGCCTAAAATATAAGATCCATACCTCCTTCAAATTTCAAGTTTCTGTCCTTAGCGGTTTGGGCTGGGCAACGATGAGTCAGTCAGTCAGTCAGTCAGTCAGTCAGTCCATTGCCTTTTTATATATAGAGATTAAGCCAGCAAATGAACTTCCCAGTAAGATAGGGCTGTTATACTGTAGAACAGTATCAAAATGTAGTGGGTGTTTCAATGCTGTTTAACCCAGAATTCTAGTTTACCAAACATAATAGTTGCAAATTGCAAAATGTTTTAATATTAGTCAACTAGCATGACCTTACTTATGGGGACAAAATTACTTTACTTTTCCTTAGCTTGCTATCTTCAATATTTTGTGTGTGTGTGTTTTGCTTTGGTAAACACTTTTCAGATAAACTAAGAACCACAGGCAAAATGTATTTTTTTTAAACAATTGTGAAGGATTTGTCATTACTGTCTATGTGTGTTGCCATGTGACTGACTTTTGTGTAGGGTAAATGCTTAATTTTGAACATAAGACAGTATTTCATTCACAGTGTAAATGCATTCACATATTTTCATGGGTGTGTATGGTAGAATTAGGGAATAATCTTAGATGCAAAAAATAGCGAGTTTAGCTTCTTACACACATGGCCAGTGAGATCAATTTGTGCACAAGTTACGTAATTTTATATTTGCATAAATATTTTGAAACAACATATCACATAATCTGTTGTAGCTCACACAAAAAATGAAGAATTAGACCGTATCTTCTGTTTTATAATTGTAACAGTACAATAGATACAAGATAGGAATGAGAGTTAAGATTTGGGGTAAAAATGTACTATACTTACTGCTCTTTCTTTATGTTGCGTGGACAGTCCCCTGGGGATTCTCCTGGGAACTCCTTTGGATGTGTCTGTATGGAAAAAGGGTAGAAAATCTGCATGACTTTGCAAAAGTCTATGCTCTGCACAAGCTCATTAATCTCTTCATCATAGTAATCATGACTGAAGATTAACAGTACAGTATCTATGTCCCTTGCTTGTGCAAGGCTGACAATTAGATGCCTCAGGTAAATAATCCTTGTGTGCACCTGCAACAGAGATGAGAACATTTGGTCATTGTATTTCTAAATGAGTTTTTACATATACAGCACAGTTCCACTTGATTACAATCAAAACTAATATTTTCAATAAAAATAATCTTTCTCATGAGGAATGACTTTTAATACAGGAAATCTTACACATTGTGCTACAGCCACATCAAAGGCATATAGATCAATGGGCAGATACTCAAGATATCCTCTTTCCTGTCACATGGGTAGCTACCACTAAGGATGGAGGGATAGTCATCAATGCTCAATCAATTTGATATCCATAATGCAATGAAATAAACTATATTAAGGACACAAAAGTGACTCCACTTCTTCACTGGATTGTTAGTTTTTCACAATGATATCTGGATGGCCACTACCTTGTCAAAAGATTTGAAATAAACTACCAGCCATACCATTCTCCAAGACATAAGTGCTCAAGGAAGGATTAGGGGGTATTTTCACGACAATTGCATGTATGGCTAGTGTTGTACACGTTGATGGGTGTTAGATTAGAAAACTGAAAGCTATATAGTGGTGATCACAAACTCTGGATTGACTGCAGTTGGACATAGTAAAGATTAGTGAAGTGAAATGGAAATAATAAAGAGACGTCAGATGGGTGTTGTGAAGCAAGAATGTTACCAGTGTATTATGTAACATAACATTGTTGTGGTTATGAATAGCAAAATGGGTAACACAGTGATAGTTACTTTCTTACAAAATGACAGCAACAGCATTATATAGGTTTGCTTGTTCACATCACAAGCTGACAGTACTAAAATAGAGACAATGCCTGAGGAAATTTAGTAATTACTACTACTGGTTGTAGTGAATATATTGCCCCCAAATCACAGAGTAGAATGGATACTTGTCTAAACAACTTGGAAGAATACTAATTAGTGTAAATACAAGTCAGAGAAAGATTTAGAACAAAATGCAGGGCAGCATATGATGTCCAAGTGATGATGCAAAATCAGATAATAACCCACTATTGAAGATAAGAAGCCAAATTCAAAATTATAAAGAAAGAGGCGTATAGCATTAGGTGGGATGTCAAAAATTCAGGACAGACTGTGGAAAAGTGAAAATTCTGCAGATCAATGACCAACAGCATTAGAAATGGCATTAAGGTTAGAAATAATAAAGATGAAAATAAACAAGTAGGGAAAGGCTGCCATAAATACAATGAAAACAAGGGTGTTTGTTAATTATGAATTTCAATGTGTATGTGTGGTTAAATGACTACTATGTTTTATTCATACAGAAAGATGGTTTCGTTTTATTATAACATTTTGGTTGTTTCGCTAGTATGTATTTCACTGCCTACGTTACGCGAGACTCTCGCGCATTACAGTAGTGCCCTCTCTCGTTAGATGTTCCAAGCGCAAGCTTTATCCGTTTGACACTAAGACACAGGTAAATTTGGTTCTATATTTCTAGTTTACATAAATGTCTTTAATTGGCATGATACGCCTTATTTATTAAGACAAAGTTTGAATTAACACAACCTTTAATAATTTTTGATGCGCTTATGTATGTATTTATGGATTGTAATATGCGCGAGTCTGGCACATGCAAGTGCCCTCTCTCGGCGAAACAATCTACCTTAGTGCCTTCACACTCGTGTCTCAACAGTTCATAGGCGAAGTAACATTGTTAAACTGTTCGCTTTGATCCTGTGCCCATTACACATGTTGTACAAATGGAGATGATATTTTAATTACTGACGACGCCTTTTGGCATAATTGTTTCATTATTCTCCAGTGCATGATGTAATTTTAGTAAGTACTAAAGATTGTGTGCCTGTATTACTTTAGCAATTTCACCATTATTTAAGCTTCTGTTTCTCACTTTCGTTGATATGGCTTTTCTAATGAATGTGTCTTTCTATTCAGGAAGTTTACTTCTGATGAAGGTATATTTATATGTACCGAAACCTTGGTCAAGAATTTTAATAAAAAAATTCTATCCTGCAACTGTTTTTGGCTGCCATCCTTTATTGTGAGGGTGGAAAAAGTCATGAATAAAGAATGAAATGCTCTAGCTCTGTCAGTGAATGTTGAATAAAGAAAATGTAAGAATGGAAATGTGATACATGATGAAATGAACATAACCTATATGATCAAAAGTACCCACTCACTCTAATGTAATATGGAACTGACCACTAGATGTCATTGGAGATGGACCTACCAGTATAAAAGAAGGCAGCAAATATTGTGTCATCAGTAGAGTAGCAGTACCAGCAGAATGGGTCAGTCAGGAAAGCTCAGTGACTTTCAGCCAACTAAAGCTTCTCTCTGTCTGCTGAAGAGATACAATGTAGTAGTCAGGCAATAACTTCCTAAAGCTCAAACACCAATACACTGAAAAATCTAAGTCAATACAAAGAAAACTAATAAAAATCAAAGAGTAAAGCAGATTGTCCGTGCGCTCTTTGCCACAAAATAATATTATGTTTCATTGTGCATTCACAGATGTTCTTCTGGTGAGTCCCACACAGCCCCTCCTCCTCCCCCCCCCCCTCCCCCTCCCATGTAGAATGGATCACTGAGAATGTAGCGGCATGGGGTATTTATATGCCACCCGACGTCCAGCACTCGTGTGTATTGAAGGCTTTGCTTGATCTTCTTCAGCCCCCGGTGCTGGTAGTGATGGTGCAACTTCCTCTTGTGGCTCCAAGACAGTGTCATCCACATCCAGTAGTGTGGATGGTGACATGTCATATTCAGTGTGTACATCCTCTTCAGTCAGTAACATATGTGTGTGTTTGACACGTTCCAGTGATACCTCTTGGGACTTGCCATTTTGACCTATATGCATGGTATGTCCATCTCGGGAGAGAACTCTGCAGGGCCCAGAATGTGGGGGCTGCAGCGGTGGCTTGACAGCATCTGTCCTTAACATTACGCGTGTACATGACCGTAGACCTTTGTGCATAAAACTAGTTACTGCCCCAGGCCTCGAGACAGCAGATGGGTGAAGTCTGGCCATACACTCGCACACCATTTGCAATACATAAGGCAATTCGGTCTGTGGTGCCCCAGTATGATTGGTGAAGAATTCTGAGGGCAGTCTTCAGGGTTCACCATAAACTAATTCTGCAGTGGATGCTCCTAAATCTGCTTTTAATGCTGTACGAAAGCGCAACATAACAAGTGGCAAAGCTGATGACCAAGACTGCACATGGCACATTAAAGCAGCTTTTAATGTTCTATGACAGCAATCCACCATTCAGTTGCTTATTGGGTGGTAAGCCATTGTATGATGATCGTGGAAACCACAGAGGTTGGCCAATTCTGAGAACAGTGTCGATTCGAATTTATGCCCCTGGTCTGTTGTGACATATAAAGGGCAACCAAATTGTGCGATCCACAATGAAGAAAATACCTGGCCACCATTTCCATGAAAATGTCTGACAATGGAACTGCCTCCACCCATATGGTGAAGCAGTCCACTGCAGTGAGTATGGAACAGTACTCTTCCAAAGGCAATAGAGGTCCCATGATGTCCAGGTGAACATGTGTGAAACATTGTGTCGTGGGAAGTCTCCTTCCGCTTTGTGCATGTCTCATCCAACCTTGCCCATCTGACAATCTAAGCACTTTTTGTGCAACTACAGCAGTCCTCCTTTATATTGGACTACATGCATCTGTCCGTCATTAGTTTGATGCTGGTGTTTATTCCCGGATGAACCAGCCCATGGATGCTGTCAAATAATTGTCGTCACAATTTTTTAGGTACAAAAAGTCTGGGTTTTCCCTGTGATAACGAAATCTGCCATGACGTTCTCAGCTCCTTTTATATACTGCAGGTCTGTCATAAACTGGACAATGAATTCAAGTTGTCTAAATTGGTATGGTGAGCAGCCATCCATTTTCCTACTGAAGGCAAAAGTAATAGGCTTGATTTCTGTGAAAACCAAGAGTGGCCTAGCTTCCACTTGTGGTAAGAAATGTCTGACAGCTTCATAAACTGCCAGCAATTCCCTATCGTAAGCACCCCATTTAACTTGTGACAATGTAAATTTATGGGAGGAGAAGCCCAGGGGCTGTCAATGGCCTTCAGCATGCTGGTGCAGAGCTTCACCAATGGCTTGCTGGCTAGCATCCACAACTACTGCCAGTCGTGCCTGGGGAACCAGGTGTGCCAACATAATTGCCTGATGTAGAGACGCCTTGGTCTTGTTGAGTAAGAAAATAAGTATTGTACTTTGACAAACTCTGTCTAAGCCTGTTCAAAGCCCGGTTGAAAAAGAAGGAGGGGGAGGAGTAACACATCGTTAGAAAACCTTGGTTTACCTGACCCGGGTGATATTACCTTGTAAGGGTTCCTTGTAAGGATAACAGCAAAAACCTCAATGGCAGTGAAAGCTGAGATGCAGATCATCGGACCGGTGGAACTGGCGGAAGAGGCAAGCTTTATAAAGTAGATAAAGCAAGTGTAGAAGGCCACAAACGTATGTGTGGTAACCACCGGTACTCTGGCCAGCGTCTGTTCACCATGTGAGGTGCGGCTGAACACTGAGCTCCAGGAACTAATGTCGATATCCCTGTGGAGACACCTCTCATAGTGTGGAGCACTGAAGGGGAGATGTGAATGGCTTCATCATCTGGATGGTTTGGCATGCACAGGTATACCTGACTAGATGTGACCTGGCTGGCTGCAATGCAAAACACAGCTGGACCATTTATCATAGTTGTGTCATGTAAGACACTGGTTCTGTACAGATGGTAGAGTAGCGAATGGTGTACAAGATGCCTGCTGAAACCAAACTGGGACTTTGTGGTGCTGTTGGAGATGACGGGAGTGGTAGCACTGGGATTGCCTCTGCATCAGGATCTGGTGGTGAGGACGCCATCTTTTGAAAGGCGGGATGATATGGAGGCACAATCAATGCCATTGGGTAGCGTATACATATGGTCATCAAGCTGTCAGATGTGTGCAACGTTCCATGCCGGAGTGTCGTCACTGTAGTCAGTGAGCCACAGGTTGTTATCAACAAGTTTGACAGTAATGTTCTCTAGGCTGAAGTCTCCGAGATCAAGTATAATGATAAGAGGGTGTGCTGCATTGGTGTTGACCACCTTTGCATTAAGCGGCAATAACCTCAACTGTTTATCTGGACATGTTGAAACGCCTTACATATCCACAGGTCAAAGAATTGCAACCTGGCATCATGCTGCAGCATGGTGCTCTTTCTCACTGGGACTCGACTGTTAGGAAGCCTTTGAACGGCGCACTTCAAGGTTTCAGGATTGGCTGAGGACGATTTCCTGGCCCTCAAGGCCTCCAGAAGTAAACCTATTCGATTTTTTTTCTTGGGGCTTTGTGAAGGATGCTGCCCAGATCCTGATGCGGGACCTACAAGCCCGCATCAGAGCAGCAGCTGCACACGTTAACGAGGGCGTGCAAGGCTGTACATGCGATGAACTGGAATATGCTAAGATATCCTGCGTGCTGCAGATCGCCCACACGCTCAACTCAACCAGTTCCTACAACTTTAAGTGTGTGTGAACCTTGTGCCGTAAACGACACCGATATATCGCCATCTCTCAAACATAGGTGATCAAAGTTGTAAAGATCATTTTGGAACACCGTGTACTGCAAAGATTTGCAGTAACAAAGAGAGATCTAAATTACTGTTCGACATTTTCATCGTGTTACCGCTCGTGGTCTTGCGGTAGCGTTCTCGCTTCCCACGCACGGGGTACCGGGTTCGATTCCCGGCAGGGTCAGGGATTTTCTGGGTGTTGTGTGTCTTTCATCACTCGCAAGTCGCCGTAGTGGCGATAAAGAACTTGTGGAGCTGCGGCCGAACCGCCCCGCGAAGGGGTCTCCCGGCCACCAATGCCATACACTCATTATTATTATCGTGTTACCCCTCGCTGATTCTGCAACTATCGAATCTACAATTGGGTTCTCAACAATTTCTTGTCGCTGTATGCCGACAAGCTGGTCATCCTGAGGTTGCAAACACCATCGAATGGAATTGGCACTCAGTGCAGCTTAGTAAAATCGCGTCCTGAAGTGTCCTTACACAATTGCGAGTGACTGACGCGAATGAAATTCGAGGGGAAAATTAACGTCCTCAGCAACTGTTGCCATTTTTACTGCCTTATAATTTTGCGCACTTTTGAGTAAACGCGGAAATTGCTGCAATAATCCAAACTTCCGAAGTTTATCGGCATGACTGCATAGTTTTGAAATTATTATGACAGAAAAATACTGACGAGTCAAAAAGTTATGACGTCTGCCCACTGCGACATTGAATGAAACCTGGTAGCGATACGATAAGGGAAGTACATATGTAAACCGAGAATAGACGAATGGGGAAGCTTTCTAGCGACGATACGGGCTGCAAATGGGAAAGATCCACTGGCTTACGCGACTTTGACAAAGGGAAGATCGTTATGCCCGGCGCCTGAGGACGATCTCAGAAAATGGGTAGCTGTTCGCGTATTACCAGGGGCGGTGACAAGGAGGGGGGGGGGGGGGGGGGAGGCTACGGGGGCTGTAGCCCCCCACCCCATCCCCCAATGGAGTATAATATTACGCTGGATAAAATGACTTCAGAAATCAGCGAATATATTACTTTAACAAAATGGTTCAAATGGCTCTGAGCACTGTGAGACATAACTTCGGAGGCCATCAGTCCCCTAGAACTTAGAACTACTTAAACTTAACTAACCTCAGGACATCACACACATCCATGCCCGAGGCAGGATTCGAACCTGCGACCGTCGCGGTCGCGCGGTTCCAGACTGTAGCGCCTAGAACCGCTCGGCCACTCCGGCCGGCTTACTTCAACAGATTCAAAAGGAGAGCTGAAACTACGGAAGAAAAAGTGAGTTGATGAAAGTAAAAGATCTGAAACAACTGAAGATTTAAAGAACTGTGACAAGCAGATTTTCTGAAATGTATATGTTTTACTTCAAATATTTGGGACTATTCCTGTCACTGCAAGCACTCGTGAATGAAGCTTCTCTACTTAGGGACGAATAAAGACTCATTTGCGTAACACAGTGGGCAGGTAACACTAAATGGATTGGCTCTTGCAAATATCCATAAAGAAAGAGATAGGGACATTGAAAATATCATTGACGTTTCAGTAAAAAGAAACAGAGACGAATGAGCATGGGCAGAAGACGGAAATAACCAGTGAAATTTGTAACAGATTTTTTTAATATCATGTCAAGTTCAAGTTTTTACATTTATGTCACCTTCTGTATCCAGAAAATTAATGAAAACTTATTTGTTGTAAGTTGACCTGTTTTACGGTTTATGTAATTTATAAAATCTCCCATGTTAAAACATGTTTTATTTTTACTCTGAACTCCAAAACAGTTACCAAAAACTACTTTAAGCAACACCGAATTTTACCAGTTTGTCGGTCGGTGGAGGACTCTCCTTTTGTTCAGCGATATTCCATTCCCCCAAATCGCTACCCCCGCATTAGCCCCATGGAGGTAAAAATAAGAGGAGTTGTCATGACGTCACAAACTTGAAGCCGACCCAAGAGAAGGTCCGCCATGTTAGCTACCCCAAAACATTCGCTTCTGGTGGTTTGATTCCGTGTAGTCGTGAAGTGTTTTGATAAAAAATGCCGGGCTTGCGTCGCTCACGGGTGTACTAATCGTTCTGATTGTAGTCTAAAGTTTAAACAAATCACATTTCATTCGTAACTGGACTTATTTAAGCGCTATTTTCTTATATATACTTGAAATTCTGATGCACTGTAAAGTTTTACAGTATGGTTTTATTTCTGTGATTTAACTTTAGATTTCTATCAATCGAAGGCGAAGAGCTGTCTGGAAGTGAGCATTAAACTTGGTTTTCACTGTGTGGTTATTCTGAAGTAACTGAAAAGCCCTGGCAAGAAATATCCTGGAAATGGGGACTAATGTTTTAAAATGCAATAATTTAATATAAAACTAATGTAACTACATGTAGTTAATTAAATCTTCAGTAAAATGTGTGGAACACCAGTTACAGTGGTTAAATTATAAGTACTTAAATGGTTACATATTTGTTAAAGCAATGTTCCCTATCGAAGTCCAGGCTTAGATCATTACATTAATCACTGTGTTGTCGTATTACCCTGTAAATTTCTGTTCTTTGCCACGCTGAATGTCATTTGGTAGGTACAATTTAAAAAGAAAGCAGATGTGGAAATTGCAATGGGCCTGACAATCTTAAATTCAGTTCTGTTCCTTCGTAATTTAACGTATTTTTCACTTTGTTGACATGACAGCTGGCTTGTTTATATCATCCCTGCATACATCTATGGGACACCAAAGGAAATAAGGTAAGTTTCTTGCAAACGTGAACATTTAAAATTAGCATTTGACTTGAAAATGCAACGAATACAAATCGGTGGCTCTAAACTATCAATCATTGTTTTTGGAGTTCTGGCTTTATCAATTATCGACACAAACACAATGAAAGTGAATAGAAATGGATTACAAAAGCACGCTTTTCATAGCACATACGTCTCTTCTCGGTTATTCTAAGTGTATAAACAAAAAGGAATTACAGTACTGAGGCAAGAAGCGTAATATTTTTACGTATTACTGTATCGAATACGCATTTAAGACCAGAAAAACGTTTGAAGTTGCGTTCCTTATGCTGTGTTGTTCACTAAAACCGAGTAACATTTACTATATAAACCAAATATCACGTGCACACGACATAAATAACGAACAAGAAGCAATTGTAAACACTCGTCTGTTAATGTTTTGGGGGATCCAAGATGGCGGCAGGCCCCGCCCACTGCCTTCAAAACAACGTACAGCGCAAGTCTGTGGCGCCATCTCCCCTTATTCTACCTCCATGATTAGCCCCCTCCCCTTGACCGGCTTCTAGAATCGCCTCTGCGTATTACTATCGTCAGCATCTGTGGAAAATGACTGGGGGGCGATGAAATCACGAGTAGGCGACAAGGTGTTGGACAACTAAACCTCATCACAGAACTTAAAGCTCGGTTTGACCGCTGTGTAAAGCAGAATAGGAGGCAATGTGAGGAAGATCTGACAACATATCTGGTGCAGGCAGGAGTGTTTCAGACCACATCGTTCAGCGCACTTTGCTGAACATAGGGCACCGTGGCAAACGATCCCCACGTGTTCCTATGTTGTGCGCTTCGTCAGTTACGATTACAGTGTGAACTGGATCATAAATCAATGGAACGTCTTACTTGGTCTGACGAATCACATTTCTTGTTATACCAGGTTGTCGGTCGTGCCCGAATACACTGTCAACAGGGGAACGGCTAGTTGAAATATGCAGCGTGCAACGGATGCACTCCAGTCGGGGGCAGTGTTATGTTACGGGGGACCGGAGCTTCCATAGGAGCTGTGGTAGTAATCGAAGACGCCCTGAGAGCTGTCAACTATAAGTACGCTTAAAATCAGTTGCTACTCTTGACAGTTCAGTAGGGAGCGGGTGGAAGGAAGTAATGATGGGCTAAACTACGATTTTCCGATATCAGTAATTTCTATGAATGCTACTTCTGAGTATCTGTTATTCTTAATTGTGATTTGTTGCAGTTAAGAATCGCAGTTAAGGAATCCAGGTCTTGTATACCTCCGCACTCTACCACTGCTATTTCTGCGACTTCTGTGACTCCTGCGACTTATGACCGTATGAAAAAGTTACACTTGTTCACACAGAAAATTGCATCTCAACAAAAAGGTCATTAGTAAGTATGTTTTACATTTGTTCTTCCGTTGGCTTTACTTTTGTATAAAAGCAACAATTGTGGAAATATTAATAGTCTAATAAATATGCAAGTAGCCATACAGTACCGTAATAGTTCGTGTTTAGAAAACGAATTCTGACGTATTTTTATGTTCACAGGTGTCCGAACTACATTTCAGTCACTCAGTAAAGCGATAATTCAAAATATCATTGTCAACAGATCTGGAGAAATTGCCACTGCGTCTTTAGACTGTCTTCGTCAGACGAGAGGTTAGTTTCTAAGTGTTTCGATGAACCTAATTACCTAAATGAGATCGTTCTTGCAAATGTGAAACATCCCCCAACTATCCACATCAAGACTCTTGAGAGAGAATCGTGAAGATTCAAGGCAGCTGTTAGAGGATTTGCAGTTAAAAAGTGCCATAATTATGAAAGATGTGTGCAGAATGAGTGATTGAACTGTGTTTAATTGGAGTTGTTATGCGATTTTAAAGGAATGATAAATGTTAAATACAGTGCGTGAATAATGAAAATCTCATTTTCCCATGTTAAGCCGTCCTATATCTGTAAATTTTCGTCCATTTAATTATTGGTAAAAACTTGTTGGAGGGTGACATGCCCCCCCCCCCCCCCCTTTACCCACAATCTCGATGTGACACTGACTTGTAACATAGCCTGAGGTCTAGAGTATGCATTTTGAGGCTGTTGATATGAAAGTGGGGAGTACAGATCTTCCAGTTAAATCAGGAATAGTGTAAGTGCAGTACTTGAAGATAACCCAGGAAAAGCTTATTTATGTAGGTGGTTGTAGTGTCGGCAAAAAGTGCTTGTGTGTGCAGTTGCCATGTAGAATACCAGGTTTAAAATTTTTCTCCAGTCTTGAACTGTGTCGGAACAAAAGTGAAACATTCATATGACTCAATAATATTGTTTTCATTTCATTACACTTAGATGTCTGAGTTCTGCTGTGTTAACATTGCAAAGTCTTGTAGGACGTGGAGTATTAACCACAACTGTCATATTGGAAGCAGAATCAAGCACATTTTTTAGGTTACTTGTCTCCAAATGATATTTTCTGGAGAAAAAGGCAATGCTGCTTCTTATCGCTATAATACATTCAGGGTCACAGCCGTGTTTGACCAACCATAACTGGTGCTGAATGTGCATGTCGTCATATAATATGCAGACAGTACATCGATCTCGTGAGGCACAAGGTTCTTATAACGAAGTACGGATGTCGGTCAACAGATGGCACTAGGTAAAGAATGTTAAGTGCGTTTTTTATTTGCTACTTTCGACTTGCAATTTGCCACAGAGATCGCAGTTGGACTCGATAGCGAATAGCAGAGAAAGAGCGTAGTACGAACTTTGGCCAACAGATGACACAGTTAACTGCTCTCTTTAGTTGCTACTTGCGACTTCTAGCCGCGACTTGTCACTGAAATAAAGCAGTACGAAATTCGGCCAACAGATGGCTCATGGCGTTGAATGTGAAATGCTACTTGCGACTGTAATTGCAGTTAGATTCTGTAAAGTTGTTATTGTGATACCTGTGACTTTTCGATCACTGTGAATTCTAACATGTGATTTCCTGGCCCACCACTAGAAGGAAGCATAAGTTGCCAGAGCGTGCTGAGTGCGTCAGCGGGCGACGGTAGCACTCATGGAGGTAGAATAGCACTGCTGGGCGCGTAACCTGTCAGCCGCGCAAGCTGGTCTGTCTGCAGTCTTTCTCAAACGATTTTAAAGAACCTATACGGTAATAAATTCTGAGTCTCGCACTTCTTATAGCTTCATGATGGATTGCCTATCATTTCGTTAACGGTCATAGTTATTATGATATTTCGGTATTGGCTAAGCTAATGCAAGAAATTTTCAAGTTTAAGTGAAAAACAAGGATCACTATGAATTTGCGTTAGGTGAGTGTTACGTCATATGTTATAGCATATGAAATTTAGATAACACATTAAATTATTCTTTAAATCTCGAAGGATATCGCTGTGTCTACAGTGTCGAGAAAATGGAATGTATGTAAAGGACTCCGTCACGAACGTACTCACCAATGGAAAGGCCAGAATGAAATATTCATCAATGCCTCGTATCTCATAAACTATCGGCGGTATCGAAACAAGATTTTTGCATATGATACCACGCAAAGTGAACAGTATTTTGCCACATGATTAATATGCGAAACTCCCATATCCACCGCTATAATCAAGCAACTACAGATTTTTTTTAAAACTAAATAATTCAATTTTTATGGACAAACAATATACTTGCATTTATTTTTATTCTGAGAATGAATGTTCTTATTATTGATTTGTCTCGCCCTCGGTTGCTAGTTTAATAATACGCTGGTTTAGGATTCTTCCACAATTTCAACTGCGTTCGAGTGTTAGTAGGTATACACCTGTATAAACTCCGCTGTGTTTAGGCCAAAACAGCTGATGTTAACACAGCAACAGGAGAACTAACGTATTACTCGACGCTAATTACCGTCCTTCATGAATCCCTGCCACCTCAATTACATTCATGGTACGGTTGACAACTTGGAACCAGTCCTATGATGAAATATTTACAATGAGTTCTTTTTTTCAGCATGCCAGTCGTACTGAGAGTAAATTTCTTGTTGTTTTGCCACAGTACTTTTCACCTAGGCCCATATATTCTCAGTCAGTTTTAAACCAGCATGATAGGTGGATACCTGATTAAACTATGCTCTTTACCGTTAGCCATTTCGACGACCTGACAGTGTGGAGCTTTTAGCTTGTACAGTACTACAAGTTCCATTAACTTCGTCTTATACAAGCTAGGGTCAACTTTATCCGATCGAACATAGTTTTTACATAGAGAAAAATAGCCGCTTTCCTCCGCTGCATTGTTGGGGCTTCATCCATCACAATCGGGCGGCATTGCGCAGTGTCCATTACTATTGTCGAATTCGAAAGAATATTTTGCAACAGAACGTTATATTCAAATCCGATGAACGTGTTCTTGGACGACCTCTTTTATTGCGAATCTCTTGTTCAGACGTACTCCACTGTTATTATTAATGCAGCGCCAACACGAACCCAGATAGCACAGTAAGCCGGTTTCAAAGTTGTTTCCAGCTGTAAAGTTCAAGTATATAAGCTTGATCAAAGCTGGAATATTCAGGCCTGTTAGCTGTATTCAAGCTTGAAACAAACATCAAAGTTGGCAGAGTTCAAGCTATATTTCAAGCTTGACTTATCAAGCTTGGCTCCAGCTGTATCTACACACGTGGAATACAGCCTGGTATTTACAGCTCGTTTTAAGCTATATAAATATTAATCTGAATTTATTGAACCTAATTAATTAAATAAATATCAGAATGGAAATGGTGTGAAAAAATTATGAAGTAGTTTTAATTTATTTGTGCCACGTATTAGAGAGTTAGTTTAAAATGACCTTTTTTTGCTCAACAACTTGTAATATGTATTCTTAGCTGGTAATCCATTTCACTTTTATCCAGGCTCAATTTTTCTACGTAAAAGAATATGGTATTCCTTTACGTTACGTAATATTTAACATTTGTAACATTAACGTACCGAACTGTTTTCTAGTATAAAACAAACTTGTCAACAAACCACAACCATTAACGCGCGTCACAAAGGTAAAATGGCCGTAAACATAGCAAGGCTCAGAAAAGTAAATAAAATAAGATAAAACAGAACTGGAGACAGCCACACTAAAACCAAACTCCGCGCCGTCATGACGTCACACACGACAACACCCTTACGTCACGGCTTATAAACGCTTGTGGCGCTTCCCGTGGACGTCTATGGAAGCTATGCTGCGCGCGCATCTGCTGTACAGCCTTCCAGGGAAATTACAGCTTATTTCAAGCTTGGGAAAATTATTTTAATTCAAGCTAAATTTTTACAGCTTGATGTAAACTGTGTAACAGGTTGATTTTTCAATCTTGAATTTTCAACTGAACCTAAACTCAATACCCACCTTGAAACAAGCTGTGTAACAGGTTGATTTTTCAATCTTGAATTTTCAACTGAACCTAAACTCAATATCCACCTTGAAATAAGCTTGAGTGCTAGCTGGGAAACACTTGTTCACACACCTGACGATGTAGAACACTTCACTGCCAGAAAAAAATCACTTTACAACAAGAGCTACTGAACATAGGTGCCCCCTACGCGCGATACCACGTGGTATTGTTTTTCCATGGCGTGGCAACAGTGGCGCATTACCAACCGAACTGCTGGTGGGGTGGTAGGGAAAGCCGGCTCGCCATTGGTGTTACCTGGGCAACAGCGTCATGTCTCCACCCGGTGAGCCAAACGTCAAAAGTCGCAACTAATTTTGAACGGACTATACGTGGGCATTAATGCGGACAACCTACATCCCTTCACGCTTAATGCCTCCCTGAGGGCGATAGCATCTTTCAGGAACATAAATGTTTGTGTGACAAGGCCATAATTGTGCTGCAGTGGTTTGAGAAACATGACTCGCATTGCTGTCTTGACCATCAAACAAGCCTGACCTGAGCCCGGTGGAACATTCCTGGCACGGTATCGGCAGCTTCGTAGTCACAAACTATCGGCGCAAAATTTTCGGAAATCCATACCATGCAGAATCGCTGCTATATTGAGCTCCAAAAGTGAACTAACACGCTATTAAGAGGAGGTCTTAATGTTTCGGGCTCATCACTGTAGTTACGGTGGTGAAACTGCTTCAGTCATCTAACTTACTAACCGACTAACTCGGTTCATAGTTGATGGATCGTGGTTCACGATTCCAGTTGCAGGTTGCCTATTTAAAGACTTCCATGACCAATGAAGTTTTGGCTTTTAATATTTCATACAATTATTGATCGAATTTAAAGATTTTAAATGCTGTGATAATCTACTCATAAGAGCTATAATCTTATTAGGTTTTTACAGCAACATAAGTATTTCATTTAGAAACTGTATGACTTGAGGCAGTGTAGCTCACTACGTGCGTATCAACCCGACCATACCCATTCAGTATTTTCAAACACTCAGCGACTTCCAACAAACTTCAAACATGATTTCAAACCTTTTCTAAACTTTTTCTATCTTACTTGCTTAACATAAACTATTTAACACATTAACTCACTTTTAAAGTAAAGTAGACATCTGGAGCTGTTTTATACACAGGAGCTCGATTCTTTAAAGAACTGCGGGTTTATTGGTTTGTAATGGTCCTGACGACATATTCAAGTGTCATTCAGTAATTAAAGAGACAAATTAGTCTGAGGAAAACAGCTTTAGTAGGGCAAATTTGGTACTTTTATGGCTTTAAGTTGGCATCACTGGGATGAGCCCTGATCAGCTGATGTACCAACATTGTTTTGTTTATAAAACCTCAAAAATACATTTTAAGATGGCGAGTCCGCTAGAAAATCCACATTAGTTGAACAACGTCCTGTTTCTCGTTTTTTACTTGCTGAATGCGAGAAACCAGTGAATGTATACTGTAGAATGTCTAAAGTTTATGGTGAAGGTTGTATGAATCGTGCAAATTTTTACAAGTGGGTAGAGCAGTTAAAAAATGATCGCGACTCAGTGACTGACGAACACCGTACTGGCCGACCAGTTGCAGTTTCAACTCTCTCACTTGAAAGTCGAATTGATGACATTATTAGTGCCGACCGCCGTGTGACTGTGAAAATGATAGTTGATAAGTTTCAAGTTAGTACTGGCACAGTTCATAACATTATCTGTGACAAGCTGAAGCACCGCAAAACATGTGCAAGATGGGTCCCAAAAGAGTTGTCGCGGCTACACGAGGTAACAAGATTGAGAGTGTGCACAGGACCAAAGGAAGGTTGTGAAAGAGAAGGTGCACATTTCCTGAACAAAATTTTAACTTGTAATGAAACTTGGGTTCACTGTTATGAGCCAGAATCAAAAGGACAAAGCATGGAGTGGAAGCACACCAACCCACCTGTCAAGAAAAAATTCAAAACCCAAGCATCAGCATGAAAAGTCGTGTTGACGGTGTTTTGGGATGCTGAAGGTACAGTTTTTTGTGATTATCTCGAAGCGCAGCGCACAATGAACAGCCAATACTACTCGGATTTGCTTTTAAACAAGGTAAAACCAGACATGAGAGAGGGACGTCGTGGACCTCAGAGGAGAGGTGTGATTCTTCAGCAAGACAACGCACGTCCACATACGCTCAAGTAACCCGTGAAACCATCGACAAAATGGGCTGGGAAGTGACTGCCTCATCCCTCGTGCAGTCCTTGATTATCGCCTAGTGATTTCAATTTGTTTGGTGCATTGAAGGGGGTATTACGTGGGAAGAGGTTCCAGGACAACGAGGACGTGAAGTTTGTGGGAAATTGGTTCAAACATCAAGATAAGTGTTCTTTGGAGCCGGAATAAAAAAGCTTGTAGCCCGATGGATCAGATGCATAAATGTTCAAGGGGATTATGTTGAAAAGTAGAAAAAGTATTGTTTTTAAAAATAACGCTTTTTTTCTGCAGACCAATTAGTCTCTTTAATTATTGAATGACCCTGGTAAAAATAGGACTAGAGTCTCAAGCAAGACGAGGAGTGTGTGTGTGTGTGTGTGTGTGTGTGTGTGTGTGTGTGTGTGTATGTATGTAGTCTTTTAGCCTTTCCAGTGTATTGAGAAAGACTCGAATGTTTCCTAGGCATTTGTATCTGTAAACAAAATGAAATCACGATGTAATAATTAGCCACCCAGATCACAAAGCAAATTCAATAAATTCGTTTTTCTAAAATCAGGAAGTCAAGTATAAATAAAACTTATCGGAAGAAGAAAAGTAGTTTCGTTAATTTTTCAGTGCACAAAGCAAAATCAGTAAATCCTTATATCATAGCAACGTAAATTCAACGTTAGGTCTTATTCGTGATGATAAGATTGCGGCGCTTTATTCTTTCCCTGATGTATGCGTCCGAAAGTAGTTCTGTCACTGAGATAAAAAATAACCGAACAGTACCATGGATTGGTAGTTTTGTGCACTACGCCGTGATGGCCATGACACTGGGGTAAACATCGAACTTCTAAGCGGAACATTCTCCTAAAACTTTAAATTCAGGTATCTTTTTCCCGTGATCCGATTCTGATGGACTAAAGCTTGTAAGTTGCACCTAGCTAATCTCATATCATCTGTGCATATAGACAAAATTTTAAAAAATAGTTTTATTGTATTCTGTTACACTCCTTACATCATCCACCATTAGTTATTGGCAAATCTGTTCAGTGTACAGATGGGACGGTTTTACAGTTTTATTATTAGCATAGGTACAGAGTTACTACAGTTTAATTTTTCGAAAACACTGAGGTAATGGGCTATTACTGTTCAGAATTTAAATTACTGCACCAACAGATTTAATATCAGAAGAATGTTAAGATTATCAGCAACAGCTGCTGAGAAAATTTCTTTGTTTAACAACCAGTTTCCACAGCCCATCATCAGGTTTATATAATTTAATATTACATTAGCAGTTTCATATTGTTTTGTCCTAACCTAAACTTTCACTTATTTCCATATTAAATTGTGCTGTATTCTTTCCCTCCTACATTAACATTCTAACATTTTGTCGACCACCTGAGCCCTAGGTATAAGCAGCTTTCTAAAGCCGTTAAGTCTTATTTTCTTGTCACAGAGAGGGAGTAACGGTTTTTTTCTATTTTCTTTCCTCAACCATTTCGAAATTAATTTGAATTTGCGATGAGTTTTGCTATTTGGGGAGCAAAATAACTGACGATGGTCGAAGTAGAGAGGATATAAAATGTAGACTGGCAATGGTAACGAAAGCGTTTCTGAAGAAGAGGAATTTGTTATCATCGAGTATAGATTTAAGTGTCAGGAAGTCGTTTCTGAAAGTATTTGTAAGGAGTGTAGCCATGTATGGAAGTGAAACATGGACAATAAATAGTTTGGACGGGGAGAGAATAGAAGCTTTCGAAATGTGGTGCTACAGAAGAATGCTGAAGATTAGATGGGTAGATCACATAACTAATGAGGAGGTATTGAATAGAATTGGGGAGGAGTTTGTGGCACAACTTAACAAGAAGAAGGGACCGGTTGGTAGGGCATGTTCTGAGGCATCAAGGGATCACAAATTTAGTATTGGAGAGCAGCGTGGAGGGTAAAAATCGTAGAAGGAGACCAGGAGATGAATACACTAAGCAGATTCAGAAGGATGTAGGTTGCAGTAGGTACTGGGAGATGAAGGAGCTTGCACAGGATAGAGTAGCATGGAGAGCTGCATCAAACCAGTCTCAGGACTGAAGACCACAACAACAACAAGATGATATATGATGATGATAACGACGGACTCATCCAGTCTGCTGACTTGCCTGCACGACTATGATGAGCGTGTCATTCTGAACAGGCCCGAACACTTCCTCGTTGTGGATGGTCTGCATCTCGTTGTAGCGCTCGATGCTGCGCCGGATGTCGGAGATGTTGGGCCTGGGGACGGGCAGCCCCGCCGCCGCCGCCGCCGCGCTGCCGTTCGCTGCAGTGCCTGCCGCCGCCGCCGCCGCCCCCGCCGCCACCGTCGCGTTGCGCCGCGGCTTGGGCGTCAGGAACTTGTGCAGCACCTGCGGACCCACACACCTGTCGTTCAGCTCGAGGGCGCAGCACAAAAGGAGATGGCAACAGCTGGCGCATCGCATCAGTCACGCACTCTGAAAACAATTGTTGCAGTATGTCTCTGCTGGGTGCTTAAAAAACTACTGGACGACTAAGGGGCTGCATGTCCACAACCATATTAGATTAGATTAATACTAGTTCCATGGATCATGAATACGATATTTCGTAATGATGTGGAACGAGTCAAATTTTCCAATACATGACATAATTAAATTATTTTAACAACATAATTAAGTTAATATAACAACTTTCTTTATTTATTTTTGGTTTAAAATTTTTTTATATTTTCTTTGTTTGGTTTTTTCTTTTTTTCTTAATTTATATCTAAAAATTCCTCTCTGGAGTAGAAGGAGTTGTCATTCAGAAATTCTTTTAATTTCTTCTTAAATACGTGTTGGTTATCTGTCAGACTTTTGATACTATTTGGTAAGTCACCAAAGACTTTAGTGGCAGTATAATTCACCCCTTTCTGTGCCAAAGTTAGATTTAATCTTGAATAGTGAAGATCATCCTTTCTCCTAGTATTGTAGTTATGCACACTGCTATTACTTTTGAATTGGTTTTGGTTGTTAATAACAAATTTCATAAGAGAGTATATATACTGAGAAGCTACTGTGAATATTCCTACATCCTTAAATAAATGTCTGCAGGATGATCTTGGGTGGACTCCAGCTATTATTCTGATTACACGCTTTTGTGCAATAAATACTTTATTCCTCAGTGATGAATTACCCCAAAATATGATGCCATACGCAAGCAATGAGTGAAAACAGGCGTAGTAAGCTAATTTACTAAGATGTTTATCACCAAAATTTGCAATGACCCTTATTGCGTAAATAGCTGAACTCAAACGTTTCAGCAGATCATCAATGTGTTTCTTCCAATTTAATCTCTCATCAATGGACACACCTAAAAATTTTACGTTAGCACAAGACTTTCGAAAAATACGGGGGGCTTCAATAAGTAATGCAACACTTTTTTTCTCGGCCAGTTTGGTTGAAAAAAATGCAGAATTTATTCTGAGACATCGTGGAATATTCCCAATTCAGTCCCTACAGTTTCATGACGTTCCGCTGTACGAAGCCTTCAAAATGGCTTCTGTAACAGAGTGCGTTCCAAGCAGAGAGCTGTCATTGAATTACTTCTGGCGGAATACCAAAGCATCGCAGATATTCGTAGGTGCCTCCAGACTTGGTAGTGGTCAAAAGCAACCTGTCTGATATCCCGCCTGCCCGCCGATCGCACACAGGTGTGACTCCTGCAGTGTTGGAGCGTGCGGACACTCTCATTCGAAGTGATCGACGGATCACAATCAAGCACTTCGCTGATCAACTGGACGTTTGGCAAGTCTGCACACCCGAGAAGAGCTCACAAAACTTCATTGGAGTGTTGTTGCTGATGCACCCTACAGCCAGCACTCGCACATTCCGACTTCCATTTGTTTGTACCAGCGAAGGATGCTCTTTGCATAAACCAGTATGTGGATGACGATGACAAACTCAATGCTCTATTCTTTATCGATGGCACCTTAAATGGTGATAAACATCGAAAATCCTTTGAGGACAAATTCCCATATTGCCTGCAGACTTGCGACAAACAGTGTCGTTTCAACATGGTGGTTGTCTAGCACTTTATTCTGTAGCAGCACGCAAAGTACTAGATCGCGTGTACAATCGGCAGTCGACCGGAAGAGGCGGTCTTGTATCTTGGCCTAGAACATCGCCAGATCTTGCTTCACCTGTCTGTTGTTTGGTGGGTTAGTTGAGGAGCGAAGTTTATAAAGCGCAGACAACGCGCTATAACATGATTCGGCGTTAACACTAATGCAACAGTTTACATTGGAAATATTTATCAGTCGTTTCGAATCACCCATGTGCGGATAAATATATGCACTAAAGTGGATGGTGACATTTTTTAGTTCTTATTGTGAAACAATCCTTACAAACAATTACCCCGTTGGTGAGAGGTAGAGACACACCCTCACGACAACATCCCGTTGGTTTCAGGTTAGAGGACACACCTCAAACGAGTTTCTTTCCACAATTACTGAAACCGTCTCGTTACAGTTTTTATCTTTCTCGAGATAATAACCGTTTTTGAACACAACTGTGTTATTTGTCAATAGAGCACCATACATACAACGATAAAAGTGTCACATACAAAAATTACGCATTTTTTCCCATGGAACGCGAATCTACAATACAATAAGAATGAGGTGTTTCTGTTCAAGAATTCAAAGCTTCTTCCCCGCCCCACCTCCTGGGGATGGAGCACTGAAGGGAGGATCAACACTGATAAAGCATTCTTAAAAATATTGAACAAGCATTTTTCCGTACTGTAATCCGATGCGTAGTTTTTGAGATATTTTGTTATCTCAAATAGCTCACTCTGCATATTGCACGACTTGCAGAGGGAGCTACATTAACAATAGCTGTTCAGTGGTGTTCTCCAACTTCCACGCAGGCAGATATCGTTGAACGAAATTATGTCATATCTGTTCAAACAATTCTGGTGTATTTCGAATAATGTCGCTGGCGGTGAGACCCTCTTCAGTCTCAGCAGCCCTTGTGTGTTCAACTCGATTTCTAAACTGAAGGAAACACTTCACGGCATTCGCTTCAGAACTGCTACAAATTCGTCGGGCAATAGACTGCACCGCTCGAACTGTCAACACAACTAGCACTGCTAAGAGTATCCTACGACTTCCACATCGCTGGCAACAGGTTAAACACAATACTGGTGACTGCTTTGAAGGTCAGTAAAACTTTGAAACATGTATGTATTTTGTACGAGATGTAAATAATTAGTTGCCACTATTAAAGTTCCAACCCTCGTACTTAGCGGGAGACACAGCTTTCTAGACATTTTTACGCGCTCACTGTGCGCTCAGAACTGAGAAGAGCGACGTGACGCAATCGACAGATATGTTAGAGACACTGGCCAACAAGCATGTGCAACGCTTCATCGGATTTTAGCTGTGATTTCCATTTCGCGTCCCACCGGACTTTACTTTCCGAACAGCCTTCGTAATTCCCGCCGTGCTGTTATAATCACGTCAGGAACCTCTTTACATGAATCACATGAGTACAAATGACAGCTCACCCACTGCATTGACATTTTATACCTTGTGTAGGCGATACCACCGCCATCTGTGTAAGTCTACACCTTGACAACTATTGAACTAGATGCAGAAAACAAAATACGTAAATTAGTTACAAACTACGGCGTGCACACGCTTTATTCAACATGCAAACGCCACAACAGATATTCGGATTTAGGTTACGACATGTTCGATATGCCTGCCATCATTGGTGATGATCTGGCGCAGACGAATTGCGAAAGTCTGCATGACCTGCTGTCGATGACTCCTGAGTGGCTGCTTTCAGCTCAGCAATGGTTTTGGAGTTATTGCTGCACACCTTCTCTTTAATATAGTACCACAAAAACGAGTCACTTGCGTTCAGATCCGGAGAATGCGGCGCCCAATCGGGGCCCTTGCCAGTGGCTTTTGGGTACGCCAGAGCCAGAATGCAGCCCCCAAAGTGTTCCTCCAGGACACAAAATACTCTTCTGCTTCGAAGGGGTCGAGCTCCGTCTTACATGGACCACACCCTGTCGAAATCAGGAACACTTTGGATAATGGGGATGAAATCGTCTTCCAAAATGGCTGGCTCTGAGCACTATGGGACTCAACTGCTGAGGTCATTAGTCCCCTAGAACTTAGAACTAGTTCAACCTAACTAACCTAAGGACATCACAAACATCCATGCCCGAGGCAGGATTCGAACCTGCGACCGTAGCGGTCTTGCGGTTCCAGACTGCAGCGCCTTTAACCGCACGGCCACTTCGGCCGGCCGTCTTCCAAAACCTTCACGTACCGTTCGGTAGTCATTCTACCATCAAGGAATGTTATTATTCCGTGACTGGACATTGCACACCACACACTCACACATTGAGGGTGAAGAAACTTCACAATCGTGAAATGCGGATTCTCAGTCCCCAAATGCGCCAAATTTGCTTGTTGACAAACCCATCCAAATGAAAGTGGGCTTTGTCTCTACACCAAACCATACTAATTACCATCATGCGCGCCGGCCGGTGTGACCGAGCTGTTCTAGGCGCTTCAATCTGGAACCACGCGACTGCTACGGTCACAGTTTCGAATCCTGCCTCGGGCATGGATGTGTGTGATGTCCTTAGGTTAGTTAGGTTTAAGTAGTTCTATGTTCTACGGGACTGATGACCTCAGATGTTAAGTCCCATAGTGCTCAGAGCCATTTGAACCCGTTTCCCATCATGCACTGCACCCAACCGTGCTGCCTGGACATCCTAACACACCCCATTAAGAAGTTATGGCGATTTTATTTCATATAGTTCAATAACTGTCACCTTTTATATCGCTATCCCAAGACTTTTGTCACCTTGTATATTTTGATCACTCTTCACAGCTGCAGCATGGGGGGGTCTACGAGGCAGGTACGTATATGGAGACTACTGAGCATTCCGTATCTGGTGAAACAGGCTTCACCTGAGAAAAGTAGACAGGCAGGAAAATGATAATGGTCCTTAAGGCTCTTCAGCACTCCTTAGCTCGAGACATGCGAGATCAAGAGTCATTAAGAATTTCAGCTTGCATAATCTGTAAGTGGCAGAGGTGTGGCTGCGGCTGCTTTCCACACAGTAATGGGTGGGATGTCCAAGTTGGTTGACACTGATGGCATCTCCTTCAAGGCTTATCATGCAAGCTCATTGCCGCGCAGTTTTAGCCGAGTAACCGGGCGCTGCAGTCATGGACTGTGTGGCTGATCCCGGCGGAGGTTCGAGTCCTCCCTCGGGCATGGGTGTGTGTGTGTTTGTCCTTAGGATAATTTAGGTTAAGTAGTGTGTAAGCTTAGGGACTGATGATCTTAGCAGTTAAGTCTCATAAGATTCCACACACAATGGAACATTGGCAAGATCGTTAGAAGTCGGGTGTCCACATCGTTTGTTGGTTCTCCATTTTTTTTGTATTGGAATAGCGACTCTCCTGTTCCTCTTAACCAGTTGAACAGCAGAACACCTACACTTCGGATGTCTCCTATACGGGTACTTGACCCCAATAGAACCTGTCCATTTCACTGCAGCTTACATTTGCTTATCCATACATGATACTGTGTCTGTTAATTTCGTGTTGGCGCAAGCTGCCACCAGTCCGCAAAGAGGTTGCAAGAAGATCGATAACAGGCACTGAATCAAGAGCGCCTATCAGGAGAGAGGCCAAAGACAGACTCGCAAGCAACGAGCTGCCAACGCCCTCTCGACTGCCAGTATTCAGTATTTAGACCGCCGCGGCGGACTAGAGGGCCCAGTCAGCCCATCAGTCACAGGCAGTCAGCCCAGTCGCAGTCGGAGACGCAGTCGCAGTCAGTCACAGTCACAGCCTCTATCTCAGAGTCAATCAGTACATAGCGACCAGAGCAGAATACATTGACGGACTTGCATTTCACCAGCAGTGAGGCTAACGTGGACTATTACGGAAGAATTTGTACCACAACACATGGACTAGCTTAAAGATAAGTTTCTTTCTGTTCTGGTAAATATAGAACCCTGTTAACACGTGTGCAGTTGTGTTGTAGAAACAGGATACCGGCCACCAAACAACATCCTCTTCCTTGCTTTCCCTGATACAAGATTCTACAATGGCAACGACGACACAAAAAATTTCGTGGAAGAATGTAACGCCATTTCACTCCGGGTTAACGACTGTACATTCCAGTTCGTAAACACAGAATGCAGTTTTATTGACCTTGCATTTATTTATTGTTTTGTTTCTTTCTTTTATTTCATTATTGCTGTACGCCTGATAATGTTGCTCATGCAGAATTTTCTAGAACATAACATTACTAAGTGCCTATCCCGTAACCCAGTATGAGTTGCCGGCTGTCTGCGTAACGGCTCCCAGGGGCAACGAAAAGTTATTTTTCAATGTTTCGCGTAATTATTGACCAAATTTAAAATGCAGTCATAATCTGCTCATTAAGAGATATAATCTTATGTTAAAACTTTAACGCTACAAGCCAAGTATTACTGTTAGGAACTGTGTGAAACTTATTGGCAGATTAAAACTGTGTGCTGGGCCGAGACTCGAACTCAGGGCCTTTGCCTTTCGCGGGCAAGTGCTCTACAATCTGAGCTACCCAAGTACGACTCACGCCCCGTCCTCACAGCTTTACTTCTGCCAGTACCTCGTCTCCTACTTCCGAAACTTTACAGAAGATCTCCTGCGAACCTTGCAGAACCAGCACTTCTGGAAAAAAATGGTTCAAATGGCTCTGAGCATTATGGGACTTAACATCTATGGTCATCAGTCCCCTAGAACTTAGAACTACTTAAACCTAACTAACCTAAGGACAGCACACAACACCCAGTCATCACGAGGCAGAGAAAATCCCTGACCCTGCCGGGAATCGAACCTGGGAACCCGGGCGCGGGAAGCGAGAACGCTACCGCACGACCACGAGCTGCGGACTCTTCTGATGGCATTCGATAGGTCTCGAAAATGGGAGTATAATGAGACAACGCTTGATAGGGTTTGCAGTTAAACATTTCGTTAAAGCACGCTGGAACTGTGCTACCGCTGCGACAGTCTGTCGGCGAAAATCAGATTAACATCGAGTGCCGCGCAAACACAAACTAATGGCGCTCTGCCGGCGCGTTTCGGACTCTCATTATCCTGGCACTCAGTAACAAGCATTACAGAACGACACTCTTCATCACGCGCTATTGAATGTCATAGATAAAAGGCAGAATATTCCAGAAAAAATCCAATTACCTCAATAATTCGGCAAGTGAAAAGTTACGAGACCCAACGATACTCTCCTATTTGCAAACTGTAATTCGTTTAAGGCCGTGTTTTGATAACTGTAACCATTGATGAAATAGTGAGGATGTAACCGTTACACGTAACGTGCTTTATTAAAATAGTAGGGACCAAACTCGTATACCCTTCAGGGGTAGCCCATTTGATGAATTTGAAATAATATGATAGCTGGCAGAAGTAAAGCTGTGAGTACCGGGCGTGAGTCGTGCTTCGGTAGCTCAGTTGGTAGAGCACTTGCCCGCGAAAGGCAAAGGTCCCGAGTTCGAGTCCCGGTCGGGCACACAGTTTTAATCTGCCAGGAAGTTTCATATCACCGCACACTCCGCTGCAGAGTGAAAATCTCATTCTAGAATATGATAGCTGTTGATGTATATATTTTTGCAGGACACAGCTGCAGAGCTAGGCTACGTCTATCTCCAAAAATATTGCTTTACATAATACGGGGTGTATCTAGAAAGTAAGTTTCCCCCCCTTTTTTTATTATTTTTTTAAAGCAAGATAGTTACATGATAAACTTTATTGGGAACAGGTACAGAAAAGTTTGAGCTATTTTTTGACATAGTAAAAGAATTGAGACACTTGTCATATTTTGGGATCAACTTCTGTATTCCTGTGTCGTAGAAGTCTGCCGCCTGTGAATGGAACCAGCGTGTGACAGTGGTCTTCAGCTCTTTGTCGTTGTGAAAGCGCTAGCTGGAGGACACGAATTTCTTGTGGTGCAAGAAAAGGTGGAAATCGCTGGAAGCAAGATCAAGACTATACGCTGGATGATCAAGCAGCTCCCAGCCAAACTCCTGCAAAACAGTTGCTGTGAGCCGAGCCGTAAGCGAACGAGCATTGTGACGGAGCAGCACAACACACGAGGAGATTCCACGCCTTTTGCTCTGAATGGCATGTCGCATTGTCTCACAGTAAGAGTCAGCGTTCACTGTTTCACCTCTGGGCAGGAAGTCAATGAGTAGAATGCCCATCCTGTCCCAGAACACCGTGCACATCCCTTTCTGCACTGCCACATTCTGTTTGAATTTCGTCTTGATCGCTGCTTGGCTTCCAGGGTCAAGTGAGAAATCCACGTCTCATGGCCCATGACGATCCTGTCGAGGAACTCGTCTCCATCATCACGATACCGCCACAGAAATGTCAGTGCTGACCCAAAGCGTTTCGTTTTGAGCTCGGTTGGCACCCACCCGGCACACAATTTCTTGAATAGCACGTGCTTACTGACAGTTTAACGCAACAAGGATAGCGATACTTGCGGGAAATTGCGCTGATATCCGTAATCGTAAAGTGACGATTCTCCAGGACGCGCTGCCGCTCCACGCACCATCTGTTGGCTCATGATGTTCTGCCTGTACACCTGACGGAGCTGACGGTGAATTTCGATGGGCGCTTTGTGCGTCAAGGAACCACATCATAGACCGAACCTCGAAGGTGGCGGGAGAACGAATAAGAGACGCCTTTTCGGGGCACTGCTGCCTATGTACTGGCACCAGGCGGGACGTGTCCGGCCGGCATTTGACTGTCACGTCATAGATCTGTCGCGCATGCGTGATTTTTCCCGGCTAAAAATGTGCTATTTCAAAGGAAACAACATCGGGAAACTTACTTTCTGGATGCGCCTCGTATTTACCGATAAAAATATGTAAAGGAAAAATAGTTGCCAAATTGGTTCCTGAAGCTTTGTACGTAGACCATGAAGTAAGTCACAGGAAATCAGCGAAAGTATTTCTTCGGTTCGACGAATAAGGAACAAACGCCTGTAAGTGTACGTGAAACTTCGGCATGAAGAACGCAGCCTCGCTATCGTGTTAGTTCTTTCACTGCAAACAGTTGCTCTTCTCGTCTGAAGAGTCGTCACGAACTAGCGAAGCCGAAGCGAATGGTGGTTATTGCTCAAGACAAACGTGAAGTCCTTTGTAATTGCGTCCAAAGGGTTACTTATTACTGCATAATGCTTCCTGCAGCACGTTTTGAGTTTTACCTTCCTCAAAGGCAGCGTGATATTGTAGCAGCTGACATCATTTTACGCGGTAATTCGTAACTCACGATGCTGATGCAGTGTATGCCATGAAGGACTTCTAGAGGAGACAAATAGAAGAATGTGACTAGCTCATTTTATCCGAACCATCCTATAGAGCGATGTGGCGCTGGTTAAGACGCTGGGCTCGTATCCAAAAGGCCTACAGTTCAAATCCCCCTCTGGTAATCCATATATAAGTTTTACGTGATTGTCGTAAATCCGGGATGGTCCCTTTGAAAAAGTGCGGCTGATTCTCTTCTCTACTCATTTCCCAATCCGAGATTGTGCCCCGCTTCGTTTCTAATCACCTACATGTCGATGGGACGCTTAACCGTAATACGACGTTGCACTGCCTGTGTTATTCCGAACTACGATGTTAAAACTTTACGTCGTAATTCGGAATAACACAGGCACTGCAATCTCGTATTTATCCGCCGACACCAGATAGCGACTTTAAGTAAAATGTCTCTCGTATATGGGAATATACATAATGGATGTGCGAGTACAGGATGTCGACACATGGTTGACGACATACGGAAGTTTGGGTCTGACCGTGAGTTGCTCGGACAGCCAAATGGTAAGGCGACCGTTCGCGAAATCCGTATTCGAGTCTTCGTGCGGCACAAATTTTCATTGTCATCAGTCCATTATACAGCTGATTGTAGTCCATATTCGCAACTGCGAATACATTTCATATGTTTAACCCTAAATCCTCATTCCTTCCGAACTATCCCCAGTGAAATCAACAGATTTTTTCTTTTATTTTTTATTTTTTTTTACAATAAACTGAAGCATGGCTGGAAGAAACAAGTCTGGATAACGGCAGAACGTTCTGGCGGAATGGGGGAAGTAACCTGGTAGTTCAACAGATGTTTAGAAAATGAAATATCCCGTAATCCTACAAGATGTAGTATTGGTCACAACCAGAGAAAGTTCCTGTAAGCATACGCCTGACAACAAAAAAACTCAAACTCGTTCGAATATACCTATGAAACTTCAGATATGCTTACATGCATGGTGTCCTGCAACGTGTGCTTGTGGTCGTATGGCACACACCAACGCCTTTCAGTGTTTTTCATAACCAGACGAGGCCAAATGAACGATGAAGACCCTACTGGACGTTTTAGAGACTAGCGACTAGACGAAACCACCGCTTGCTGAGGGATGGGTGCGGTCATTTATAATATGTGTCGTGCGAGGCCTAGAAGGTGAGATGATTCTCCACCAGGCATAAACTAATGAACTCTATCTACGCTATCTAGCATTGTGGTCTTCAGTCCGAGGACTTGTTTGATGCAAGTATGCACGCTAGTCCATTCTGTGGAAGCTGCTTCATCTCTGCGTAACTATTGCAACGTACATCCACATGAAGCTGATTACTGTATTCAAGTCGAGGTCTCCTTCTGCAATTTTAACAGCCCCCCCTCCCTCCCCACAATCCATCCACACACACACACACACACACACACACACACACACACACACACACACACACACACACACACACACTTCCTTCCTTTACAAAGTTGACGATTCCTTCATGCCTGAGGAAGTATCCTATCAACCGACAGGACACTTCCCTTGTTCTGTTCCGAATATCTTCATTAAAGTCAGCTGTGGCCGAATATTGTATTGATACAGGGCATTCCATGAATTACAGAGACGTGAAGATTTTAACATCCACCTCTTCTTTTTGGGAATCTGTCTTCAGGGAAGCTATAGAGATTAGATTAGCTAATAATTTAAATAGAGATAATGGTTTTGATTTGGACAAAGCATGGAATCCGGCTCTTGGGGTAATTAAACTGCAGAGAAGTCGTCATGGTGTCACCGCCGCCGATCATACATCGATAAGCGAATCGAATGTCTGTACGCCTTCGCCACAGGCGGCGCATGTGTAAACGTATTTCTCTGACGCCAACCAGCATCTGTGACCCGCAAGCGCAGTACCGCCGCGGTGGAGCATATACGGCCGCGCTTGGCATCTTGTCGTCAGTCATGTAACCCACTCTGAGGATGGCCGGACGATACGCGGCCGAAATATAAGTGGACGAAATTTTATTTGCGCGGCTGCATGCCCGAAATTTAATGGACTATTCATTACGCCACGAGAAGCTGAAAATGCACACCTTCATTAAATATTCGATCTACCAATCTAATTTTCAACATACACTATTGGCCATTAAAACTGCTACACCAAGAAGAAATGCAGATGATAAACGGGTATTCTTTGGACAAATATATTGTACTAGAACTGACACGTGATTACATTTTCACGCAATTTGGGTGCATAGATCCTGAGAAATCAGCACCCAGAACAACCACCTCTGGCCGTAATAACAGCTCTGATACGCCTGGGAATTGAGTCAAACAGAGCTTGGATGGCGTGTACAGGTACAGCTGCCCATGCAGCTTCAACACGATACCACAGTTAATCAACAGTAGTGACTGGCGTATTGTGACGAGCCAGCTGCTCGGCCACTATTGACCAGACGTTTTCAATTGGTGAGAGATCGGGAGAATGTGCTGGCCACGTCAGCAGTCTAACATTTTCTGTATCCAGAAAGGCCCGTGCAGGACATGCAATATGCGGTCACGCATTATCCTGCAGAAATGTAGGATTTCGCAGGTATCGAGTGAAGGGTAGAGCCACGGTTCGTAACACAAATGAAATGTAACGTCCACTGTTCAAAGTGCCGTCAATGCGAACAAGAGGTGACCGAGACGTGTAACCAATGGCACCCCATACCATCACGCCGGGTGATACGCCAGGATGGCGATGATGTATATGCGCTTCCAATGTGCGTTCACTGCTATGTCACCAAAAACGGATGCGACCATCGTGATGCTGTAAACAGAACCTGGATTCATCCGAAAAAATGACGTTTCGTCATTCGTGCACCGAGGTTCGTCGTTGAGTACCCCAACGCAGGCGCTCCTGTCTGTGATGCATCGTCAAGAGTAACCGCAGCCATGGTCTCTGAGCTGGTATTGCATGCTGTTGCAAACGTCGTCGAACTGTTCGTGCAGATGGTTGTTGTCTTGCAAACGTCCCCATCTGTTGACTCAGGGATCGAGACGTGGCTGCACGATCCGTTACAAATGGTTCAAATGGCTCTGAGCACTATGGGACTTAACATCTGAGGTCATCAGTCTCCTAGAACTTAGGACTATTTAAACCTAAGTAATCTAAGGACATCACACACATCCATGCCCGAGGCAGGATTCAAACCTGCGACCGTAGCGGTCGCGCGGTTCCTGACTGAATCGCCTAGAACCACTCGGTCAATTCGGCCGGCCGATCCGTTACAGCCATCCGGATAAAGTGCGTGTCATCTCGACTGCTACCGACATGAGGCCTTTGGGATCCAGCACGGCGTTCCGTATTACCCTCCTGAACTTACCGATTCCATATTCTGCTAACAGTCATTGGATCTCGACCAACGCGAGCAGCAATGTCCCGATACGATAAATCGCTATCGCGATAGGCTACAATCCGACCTTTATCAAAGTCGGAAACCTGATGGTACAAATTTCTCCTCCTTACACGAGGCATCACAACAACGTTTTATCAGGCAACGCCGGTCAACTGATGTTTGTGTATGAGAAATCGGTTGGATCTTTCCTCATGTCAGCACGTTATAAATGTCGCCACCGGCGCCAGCCTTGTGGGAATGCTCTGAAAAGCTAATCATTTGCATATCACAGCATCTTCTTGCTTTCTGTTAAATTTCGCTTCTGTAGCACGTCATCTTCGTGGTGTAGCAATTTTAATGGCCGGTTGTGTATTTTTACGTTTAAAAAGCTTCTGTCCTTGTTTGAACTGCTTACTGTCCACATATCACTTCCCTGTAAGGCTACACTGTAGACATATATCTTCAGAAGAGACTTCAAAAAATGGTTCAAATGGCTCTGAGCACCATGGGACTTAACATCTTAGGTCATCTGTCCCCTAGAACTTAGAACTACTTAAACCTAACTACCCTAAAGACATCACACACATCCACGCCCGAGGCAGGATTCGAACCTGCGACCGTAGCAGTCCCGCCGTTCCGGACTGCAGCGCCTAGAACCGCAAGACCACCGCGGCCGGCTCAGAAGAGACTTCCCAACACTTAAATTTATACGATGCTGCAGTGCCTGTGTTCAGAATGTTCCTTCGGACATGCTTGCATGGCAATTTGTGCTGGACCGGAGCTGAAACCAAGAGTTCCCGGATACCGCGGGCGGTGGCCTTACCGGAGGCTGTCCGAGCACGCTTCACAGTCAGACCGAATCTTCCTTACGTTGTCAACCATGTATCTACATCCTGCACTCGTACGCCCATTATGTATATTCCCGTTGAGGCGAGACATTTTACGTGAAAACCTCTTGGCCGGTTTCGGCAGATAAATACGAGATTGCAGGGCCTGCCTGCATGCGTGTCGGAAGGAACATTGTGTCTTTATTCGGAATAACACAGCCACTGCAAATTCCTATTTGTCTGCCGACACAAGCGACTTTGATGTCCACCACTGGCCATTAAAATTGCTACACCACGAAGATGACGTGCTACAGATGCGAAATTTAACAGAAAGCAAGAAGATGCTGTGATATGCAAATGATTAGCTTTTCAGAGCATTCACACAAGGTTGGCGCCGGTGGCGACACCTACAACTTGCTGACATGAGGAAAGATTCCAACAGATTTCTCATACACAAACAGCAGTTGACTGGCGTTGCCTGGTGAAACGTTGTTGTCATGGCTCGTGTAAGGAGGAGAAGTGCGTACCATCACGTTTCCGACGACTTTGATAAAGGTCGGACTGTAGTCTATCGCGATTGCGGTTTATCGTATCGCGACATTGCTGCTTGCGTTGGTCGAGGTCCAATGACTGTTAGCAGAATATAGAATCGGTGGGTTCAGGAGGGTAATACGGAAAGACGTGCTGGATCCCAAAGGCCTCATATCACTAGCAGTCGAGGTGCAAGGCATCTTATCCGCATGGCTGTAACGGATCGTGCAGCCACGTCTCGATCCCTGAGTCAACGGATGGGGACGTTTGCAAGACAACAACCATCTGCACGAACAGTAGACGGCGTTTGCAACAGCATGGACTATCAGCTCGGAGACCACGGCTGCGGTTACCCTTGTCGCTGTATCACAGACAGGAGCGCCTGCGATGGTGTACTCAACGACGAACCTGGGTGCACGAATGGCAAAACGTCATTTTTTCGGATGAATCCAGGTTCTGTTTACAACATCTTGATGGTCGCATCCGTGTTTGGGGACATCGCGGTGAATGCACATTGGATGCACGTGTATTCGTCATCGCCATACTGGCGTATCACCTGGCGTGATGGTATGGGGTGCCATTGGTTACACGTCTCGGTCACCTCTTGTTCGCATTGACGGCACTTTGAAAAGTGGACGTTACATTTCAGATGTGTTCCGACCCGTGGCTCTACCCTTCATTCGATCCCTTCGAAATCCTACATTTCAGCAGGATAATGCACGACCTCATTTTGCAGGTCCTGTACGGGTCTTTCTGGATAGAGAAAATGTTCGACTGCTGCCCTGGCCAGCACATTCAGCAGATCTCTCACCAATTGAAAACGTCTGGTCAATGGTGACCGAGCAACTGGTTCGTCACAACACGCCAGTCACTACTGTTGATGAACTGTGGTATCGTGTTGAAGCTACATGGGCAGCTGTACCCGTACACGCCATCCAAGCTCTGTTTGACTCAATGCCCAGGCGTATCAAGGCCGTTATTATGGCCAGAGGTGGTTGTTCTGGGTACTGATTTCTCAGGATCTAAGTACCCAAATTGCGTGAAAATGTAATCACATATCAGTTGTACTATAATATATTTGTCCAATGAATAGCCGTTTATCATCTGCATTTCTTCATGGAGTAGCAATTTTAATGGCCAGTAGTGTACAGTGTCTCGCCTGTACGTGAGTGTACATAATGGATGTACGAGTACAGGTTGTAGACGAGTGGTTGACGACATAAGGAAGTTCGGGTCTGGCCGTGATTCGTGCTCGGATAGCCTAATGGTCGGGCACCAGCTCGCTATAAGTGGGAAATCCAGGTTCGAGTCCGATCCGACACAAATTTTAATTGTCGTCATTCCATCATACAGCTGATGGTTGTCTATGTTCGCAACTGCGAATCCATCTCATGTACATAAATTTATATTCGATGTTAACCAATTTCGCCCATTCAGAAACGCTTTTCTTACTATTGCTAGTCTGCATTTTATGTCATCTCTACTTCGGCTATCGTCAGTTATGTTGCTGCCCAAATAGCAAAACTTGATCGAAAACAATATTAATTTTCGTCAGTATCACAAGCACATTTTTTTTCGCGATTGTCGGCTTAATTATGTTTACTATAAGCTTCCGTAGATCTAATACGGTAGTAGTGGAAGGTCTGAACTATTTCGTTAAATAAACTTAAACCCGTAATTGCCAAAACAAGTTCTTGTATGAAGACGGGAATTAATATTTTGTTAAAGTAATGAGTGATCACGTGTTCACCTGTTTCCCTGTCTTTTTACATGGACTACGTCCGTTGTCTTTCTGCATGTGTAACATTTTCCGGCAGCGAACGTAGTGTGCCTTGCAGAAATTCTTGATAAACAGCATCTGTTAACGTCTTCGGTCAAGTTTTCGGGCCTACTAGTCTGTAACTCACAATTCCCGCCAACACGCCGCTATGAATCGGAGAAGATGCTTATCGTCAGTTACCGGATGTCGTTATCGCGACATGTGTCTCTCTGTGGTAATCCCTCTTCATATGTAAGTAAAATGCGAGGTGCTAGCTGCGGATCTTCGACGCCCTATCTCATAAGCAATCGCCACTACTGCATAATATGACAGTGGGCTTGAAGTCGTACCGTATGTGCGCTGTATAGATTAACTGCTCATGCAACATTAACAACGCAAGAGCTGATACATGCAGCAGCTGCAGTTCTTCTCACTCTATTTTAGGACCGTCTTCCGCTTCCCCCCCCCCCCCCTCCCCCATTTCCATATTTAGCATGTGTACTGTGTGGGACTCCTACAATTCCTTATTCTTACTGAAAATTACTCTACTTCTGTAAATTACTGGAATAATACTCTTGTTTTTAAGGCGGAATCTGGTATTACGTCTATCGTTCGGCGTTTATGTTAAGGGCCTACTGAGTAACACACTGGCATGTCGAGATTTCAAGTGGACTTACGAAGACCACAGTGCATCATATATTAGTCCCATGTTTACTCATCTGTGCAAAGTGTCTTTCAGGTGTGTTCACTTGCCACATAGTTTCATGCTCGTTAATAATACAAAATAGGGAGGAAGAGATAATGTAAACAAAAGAATTTAAGGCTTCCGACCATGTTACACTAATGCATAAGCTGGAACATTAGTGGCACAGCAGAACAATGATCGATGTAATGTCTACAAAACAAGAAAAAGAACTATGTCTAATGTCAGCAAACAGAGAACATACTTTAAACTGACTGGGGATACCACATGCATACGTTGTGGGTCCGTTGCCTTTTTTTTTTTTTTTTTTTTAAATTTGAGTCAATGATCTGTCAAACATGATACGTGATTCAAAAAGTTTTGTTTGCTGATGATACAAGTCACATTGTGAAAGACGATTTCTCAAATAGGCAGGCTCGACGCCAGCAGAATACAAACTGACATTTAAATGCGATAAAATACAGTGCATACAGTTTGTGAAACAAAACTCTCACACAAGCGAAGTCTTATTGACAGAAGGTGGAAAAGTAATGAGTGATGTCGAGCATTTTAAATAGTTACGACTGAAAGCTGGTTGAAAAACGTTCTTAGCAGTATTTCTTTCAGGGTGTGCAGCAACTAAATGCTGCTGTCTTTACCATGAGACTGATTTCCACTGTGCCTGACACTGAAACGCGAAAACTTGTTTATTCTTCATTATTTAGTATATTCTGTGGGATCATATTCTGGGGCAACTGTGAGCATTCACAAAGAAATAAAACTACTCGCATTGTCAATGCCGGTGAACATTAGGCTGAAAAATTATTTGCACTTGGTTAAAATCTTTTGATCTTTGAACAGGAAGGTATGAGTAAATTCTGCAAGTTATTTTTTTCAATAGCGTTCCAAGAGAACTGAAAAATCTAGAGTGATAATGACCTACATCTAAATTACGTTCAAAGACTTCGTTGTGGTACATTTTTTTATATTGAGCAGGAGACTGTCGCAGCAATTTAGGGACTTGCATTGTAAAGCATTGTTTATTGTCCATTCTATTGTAAACCATTTTCAAAAATTTTCATGATTGTCTACACAGTTTTTTTGTGATTTATTTCGTGACTCTCTCCATGACCAAATAGCTTTTGGAATCAGCTAATAAACCGCTTCAGTTGTAAAATATTTATTTGTTCAAATAAATCTTTTAAAACTGAAGCGATTTGTTATCTCATTCCACTGTGCTCAGTTGCGGATGTCCTGTCAACCAAATTTTATGCAATTACCTTTTGCTCAAATGGCCCCACAGAACATGATGAAGTACAGTTGGAAACGTCACTGGCTAAGCTAAAAGCGAGTATCACCTCCGACACATCCACTACGAAATAATAGGTTTCCATTTATGTGGTTTTACCCCGTGGAGCATACATTTTTGTTCTGCCACCTGTGCAAACTCAACGCGGTACGTGCGGAATGGCAAATCGTTAAAGCTGCTATGACCACAGCCAGTGGACATATTAAAAGAGAGGCAAACAAATCACTCAAAATGAACAATGGAAGGCAACATACGCTACCGAGTGCTGACCATTTTTGACGCGAGTAAAAAAATCCGTATCTCAGAAGATAGTTTCTTGTAGACAGACACTCAACGCAATGCTTTTTTTTTACTATTTTTGATTGCGGGGCACTTTTGAAACAGCCTATATGCAACTGGCGTGTAGTCCTAACCGAAAAAACCGTTTCGTTGTGGATAAGAGGAATGGCGTTCGCATCGCAGTGTCGCTTAGGATCTCACGGAACCTCCGTTCTGTCGACCAAGTGTAACATTTAGCCGTACGTCGATGTACTTTACTTGTTCTAGCAGTAGAGCGGTGTATAGCGCGTGTCCACAAGTTTCCACGAGCTTCAGCAGAAATTGCTCTTGCGAATTTGGCTAGTTAAAACTTAAGCAGTGACATTAACTTGGGGACCTGCTTCCAGAGCTCTGCTGTGCGGTGCATCACGGGTGGAGTTCACAAGATGTCAGATGATGCACGTCGTAAAACGCCCAAGTTTGCAGTAGGATTTTATCTTGGGTCAATAGCGGGCCCCTGACGCAGAAGACGCAGTGTCAACACTCCGATCTCCATCCGGGCGACCGGATACCGATCCCCGCTGCAGCCATGTTACACTTCTTGCTTTCTCGAGGACTCGTAACCTAGATAATTTACTGCATGACTATTAAGTAAGAGAATAAACTTCAGGGGGTGGTTCCTGACAGGAAAAGAAACAAAAAAGCTCATATCAACGTATGTCCAGAGAGTGCAATACAACGATTAGTACTAACACCTCCGTCCGTTGTACCTCTTTGACTGGAGTAGAACTATCTTGAGTGACGAGTTCCACTTCGAATTGAGCCCCGATTACCAGCGAGGAGTCCGCGGCTCGTGGTCCTGCGGTAGCGTTATCGCTTCCCGCGCACGGGGTCCCGGGTTCGATTCCCGGCGGGGTCAGGGTTTCTCTGCCTCGAGATGACTGGGTGTTGTGTGTCTTTCATCATCATTTCATCCTCATTCACTCGCAAGTCGCCGTAGTGGCGTTAAAGAACTTGTGGAGCGGCGGCCGAACCGCCCCGCGAGGGGTCTCCCGGCCACCAATGCCATACGCTAATTATTATTACCAGCGAGGACCTGTCTGGGGACGCTGTGGACAGCAGTGGGATACTGTCGTTCGCCACACGTTCCGACAACTACGAGTGACGATCTGTATTGTACTGCAGTGTACTGGGCTGCCATTTCTTTTCACAGCACGACCCCATTAGTTGTCATCCGCGGCACCCTTACAGCACGGCGGTACGTTGACAATATTCTACGCCTCGTTTTGTTGCCCGTCATGGAAAGCCATCCTGAGCTTACATTTCAGCAAGATAATGCCCGTCCGCGGGCGGTGATAGTTTCTACCGCTTGTCTTCGTGCTTGCCAAATCCTACCTTGGCCATCAAGGTCACCGGATCTCTCCCCAAAGGAGAACTTTCGGAGCATTATGGGCAGGGGCCTCCAACCACGTCGCGATTTTGAAGATCTAAAGCACCAATTGGACAGAATTTGTCACGATATCCCTCAGGAGAACCTCGAGCAACTCTATCAATCAATACGAAGCCGAATAACTGCTTGTATACGGGACAGAGGTGGACCAACGCGTTATAGACTTGCTCCGTTTTAGTAGCTGTTTCTCTTGAATAAAGCATCCAATTTTTCTGAAATTGCAATCATTTGTTTGTCTGTACATGTACATCACATCCATCGATTTCCGTCCCATTTGTATACTTCGTTCGTGGTGCGTCATTTTTTCTTTTGTTTATACTACTGGCCATTAAAATTGCTACTCCAAGAAGAAATGCAAATAATAAGCGGGTATTAATTGGGCAATTATATTGTAGTACAACTGACATGTGATTACATTTTCACGCAATTTGGGTGCATAGATCCTGAGAAATCAGTACGCAAGACAACCACCTTTGGCCTTAATAACGGCCTTGATACGCCTGGGCATTGAGTCAAACAGAGTTTGGGTGGCGTGTACAGGTACAGCTGCCCCTGCAGCTTCAACACGATACCGCAGTACATCACGAGTACTGACTGGCGTATTGTGACGAGCCAGTTGCTTGGCCACCACTGACCAAACGTTTTCAATTGGTGAGAGATCTGGAGAATGTGCTGGCCAGGGCAGCAGTCGAACATTTTCTCTATCCAGAAAGGCCCGTACAGGACCTGCAACATGCGATCGTGCATTATCCTGCTGAAATGTAGGGTTTCGCAGGGATCTAATGAAGGGTAGAGCCACGGGTCGTAACACATCTGAAATGTAACGTACACTGTTCAAAGTGCCATCAGTGCGAACAAGACGTGACCGAGGCCTGTAACCAATGGCACCCCACACCATCACGCCGGGTGATACGCCAGTATGGCGATGACGAATACACGCTTGCAATGTGCGTTCACCGCGATGTCGCCAAACACGGATGCGACCATCCTGATGCTGTAAACAGATCCTGTATTCATCCGAAACAATGACTTTTTGCCATTCGTGCACCCACGTTCGTCGTTGAGTACACCATCGCAGGCGCTCCTGTGTGTGATGCAGCGTCAAGGGTAACCACAGCCGTGGTCTCCGAGCTGATAGTCCATGCTGCTGCAAACGTCGTCGAACTGTTCGTGCAGATGGTTGTCTTGCAAACGTCCCCATCTGTTGACTGGGGGATCGAGACGTGGCTGCACGATCCGTTACAGCCATGCGGATAAGATGCCTGACATCTCGACTGCTACCGATATGAGGCCTTTGGGATCCAGCACGGCGTTCCGTATTACCCTCCTGAACTTACCGATTCCATATTCTGCTAACAGTCATTGGATCTCGACCAACGCGAGCAGCAATGTCCCGATACGATAAATCGCAATCGCGATAGGCTACAATCCGACCTTTATCAAAGTCGGAAACCTGATGATACGCATTTCTCCTCCTTACACGAGGCATCACAACAACGTTTCATCAGGCAACGCCGGTCAACTGCTGTTTGTGTATGAGAAATCGGTTGGATCTTTCCTCATGTCAGCACGTTATAGATGTCGCCACCAGCGCCAGCCTTGTGGGAATGCTCTGAAAAGCTAATCATTTGCATATCACTGCATCTTCTTCCTGTCGGTTAAATTTCGCGTCTGTAGCACGTCATCCTCGTGGTGTAGCAATTTTAATGGCCAGTAGTGTGTATTTAAAATGCCTGATATGGCTAGCAACGCAAGTGCTAATAGGTCGCATCTTGTTCTAGGCTGTAGACAAACAGCCTCGCAGGTCACACAGGGGCTGAGTTTAAGACTCAGCAAACAGCAGCTGTTTCAATATACGCTTTTCAGATGCCTCCACACGTTTAAATCCGGTGATCGAAGTGGCAAGGCAGAAGGGCCTCTCTTTCTTAACCCTCTGCAGTTGAAGATGATATATTCACGTACAGTGGCACGGAAGTGTGTTGGTGCTTCACCATCCACCCGTCATATTAACTGTCGTACTGATGAAGCTCCATCCTGCAGCAAAAGAGGCAGATTTTTCTCTAGCAACCCCACATTCGAGTGTCGATTAAGGCGTTCTGGCTAAATAAATGGTTTATTGGAGATTCACAGTTCATTTCCGGACAGCTGCTGATATTTTTTCTCCTATATGGAATTTCCTTCCGAGTTTTGGCCCCTTACTTAATATTCACTATGTACATAACCTGAGAAGCGTGCCCTGGCTTTTCTTCCTTTCTTAGCGAGCACGTAGGAGATGATGGAGCTGAATCTTTCAGTTAATGAGGCATGGTCTTCCCGAATGTAAGTGCCGTACGACTTTCACAACTCATGTAGGCGAGTACTAGACTGGTAGTGGAGTTTTGCATCTTTCTGTCCAGGAAACATGAACTGAACATCCAGAATATTCCATTAACGAAGGAAAGAACAAATACGTTATTTTTAGAGACGACGCCAAACATAATGTTACTCGAGGGGAGAAGAGCGGGTTTATTAAAGGTAAAGACGTAATATTATAGCACTGTACTTAGTAAATACTATGAAATATGCGTGTCATGTACACATGAAACTAATCCACCTTAAAAACATTGCAATACAATACATACTGTGAAAATTGTGCCAAATTTACTTTTTGTGTAACTGTAGTTTCTCAATCTCACCCAGTGCGTTACATAAAAACTGACAATTACTGAATATTTGCCCCGTCTTGGATAAATTTCTGCGCACATCTATGAGAACAACACGCACTTGAATACCTATCTGCTCAAAACGTTCTACCTGACACACAGAATTGCAACTCACATCATTCATATACCTGCCGACGGTGTGTACATACACGAAATTACACTGACGGTCTACCACGACTCCTGGATGCTTCACTTTCATTTTCAGGCAGTGCATCTAATGATCGCAAACGACTCTTGTTGTCGATAGTGCCCACGTATTTGCACAGCTGTAACTCTTCACGTAACACCTTACAGAAATAAGCTCTGTAAACCACAGTCTATTGTTCACTGTAGTTTTTCTGCGACACACTTTTTGACGTGTTCCCTAGTGAACTGATGACGCCTAATGACAAACAATACATTTCCAAATTTAAGTACTTTTTTCTTCCGTGGTAATCCAGTATCCCCAGCAGGAACGCATCCGGAAATCAACTGCGGCTCTATTTACGGAACCGTACCGCCATTAACATAAAGTGACTCACTGAAATCACAGATAACATACATATGGGTGGGTTGGGAGAGATTCGAACCTAGTTATTCCGAATACGAGTTCGACGTCTTAACCCTGTTTTTACTGGCGAAAAAAAAATCATTGTTAAAATTATTATCTTCTTGATATAGTCGCAATCAGACACAAGTCACACTAACATAACTACCAATATTTTCAGAAAAAAGTGTTTTGCCATATTTTACTGATGTGATTTCACAGCGAAATCTCTGGTGAACCATTTTCTGTGGTACACTGCAGAATTATTCATCCAGAGTCGGGCGCATTCTAGATGCTTCTAGATGCTCCCTTTCCAGACATACGTGCAGCTTTAATTCATTTACTCTTCTAGCTTGCAGAACGTACAGCTGTTAACAGCTGAGGCGTAGTGCTTTATTTGCTCTTCCTGTTGGCGATCATATTGATAGCACGACAGTCCTCCCAATACAAACAACTGTAAGCTCCTTCAATCTCATTAATGCAACGTCATTCTATCTACTGTACGAAGACTACAGCCACATCAGTAACATGCCACAGTATGCTGCGCCACCATTCCACTTTCACTTCTGCTGGTGAGGTTTGCGGACTGCTGATAATTTGGCAGTTCACGTAGTAGCTGAAGTGGCACGACACTTACCAGGTCAGCAGCACGAGTGCTTCCATGATATCACTGCTGAAAAGAGAAGATGGCTCCATCCCTACTTTACAATGGTTACAGACAGGAGCTTCACATGATTATCTAGTTTTGTTAGAAAGATGACTCGTAGTAACGGAATGCGCCACACGGAATGCGGTATTAACGGCACATCAACATTCAGTGTCAACAAAAACTGAAGCTCTCAGCAATGTATAATCACCAACGAAAGATTTCAGGCAACGTAGTCCAGGGGGGGACCAAACAACGAGGTCATCGGTTCCGTCGAATTAGGGAAGGATGTCGGCAGGACCCTTTCAAAGGAACCATACCGGCATTTGACTGAAGCGATTTAGGGAAATCATGGAAAACCTAAATCAGCATGGTCAGACGCGGGTTTGAACCGTCGTCCTCCCGAATACGAGTCCAGTGTGCTAACCACTGCCCCACCTCGCTCGGTAAGGAAAGGCGGAAAAATGTCCTATTACAGATAGAGTATTGCAGATGGTCGCTGGTGGTCAATAGCTACCAGTAAACGTCGTTGTTACGCTATCACACCACGGTTTAGGCAGTCCTCCTAAAAAGGATGATTACGAACGGTAACCACTGGTAAACAAATGATTAAAAGATAGAAATGGCAAACAGGATAAGCAAACGAGAGCAACTATCTTTATTAAGACGACAACGTAAAAGTAAGAAATGAAGTTGTCGTTATCATCATGATCCAGTTCGATCACGTGGTGATGTGGCCTTCTTGAGTCGGCGTGCAACATAGGATCCCTACAGGTTCTTCCATTTTAGCCGTTCTGGGACTTCCCGTTGCAGTTCAATTCGGCTGTCTTTCTTAAGTCTCCTTCCTATCCATCCGGTGGTCTTCCCTTTGTTTTTTTTTTTTTTTTTTTTTTTTGTGTAAACCGCGCTCCAGTCTAGTACTTGTTTTGATCACCTGCCATCTTTTCTTCGAGCAATACGACCAAGCCACTACCATTTCAAGGTATTCACTCATTCCAACACGTCACTGACTTTTGTTGTCTATCTGATGTCAACCGCTTTCTTTCCGTCTCTCTTTGGTAGCCCAAATTTAACTTTCATTCTTGCTTAAGAATATAACGCTAAAGGGATACATTTCGACGTTGCCACTCTAATAGACAGCTTATTAAGCTCGTAAAAATAAATAATAATGCTCACATGGCACAGCGAAAGCTCGTAGCATATGCAGCGATAATCGTCCGGCTGAAGTAACTCGGCGTATTTACTAACCTCCAAGGAAATAGCTATTTCGTGGTCTGTTTGTTTACACATCGCGGAAAAACATAAGGGAGTGCCGTATAGTCTGAAAATAGCAGGGCTCGGGAGAAATAAACCCTCGGTTTCACGACAAGTTGCTGGCAACCTACCAACGACTAAGCTTTGGTAATATTGTATTCCGGCGGCATTCTGCTGTCAGAACGCGTAGAATGTAAAGACGGTACCATATCACAACCAAATGCTGCTGCGGTCGCTGCAGTCACAACGTGACACATAAACATGCCGAGCAAAAGGTTCAATGACACGGAGGGTGTTTCAAATCTTTTGTTTGTTCCTTAGTAGTGAACATGGTTACCACGCTAATCAGTTTGTATCTCATTTAGTAATTACAAAGTTCATTGCAATCTCTCTTTCACTTAGAAGGCGAGAGAAGGTAGAATATACTCGTATTACACCGACGGCAAAAAAGTCAAGCATCTGGAAGGAATGGTTTGATGTAGACGCAGTTTAATGCGCTCACATGCCATCGACGGCTATAACGGCAATCAGACTGCATTAGTGTTGTCCCACATGGCCATTTTATAGGTATTATTTCTGATAAGTCAGATGGTTAGTGAACACTACAAAGGATGCTGCGTACTCTTCAGAGACAACGTAAAGTTTTGGGGGGGTATCATTGCGGGTAGAGATGTACATAAAAATGTATCTGCTTGCCTAATAGATTACCAGAAGGCTTTTGATAGAGTAAAGCACGACAGATTGATGGAGATTTTGAGAAATATTGGAATGGAGGAAAGAGGTCTGCGAATCATCAAGAACGTGTACTGGAATCAAACAGCGGTGTTCCGTGCTGATGGTGAACACCCCGAAGCAGTGAAAATTCTCAGGGGAGTAAGACTGGAATATATCTTGTCACCCATACTATTTAATATATACCCAGAATTCATAATTAGTGAAGCCTTGGAAGAAGTAGAAGAAGGACTTTTGATAAATTGAATGAGATTAAGCAACTTTCGATATGCTGTTGACACTATCGTGTTTGCTGACACTATTCAAGCGTTACAATTATTGATGGATCGAATTGTGAAAGTCGGCAGTCAATATGGGCTTGAAATAAACACCACAAGACTAAACTCATAGTCGAAAGTATGAACATGTTTTGGAACCATAATAATCAAGATTCGCATCGGGGAAGCAAGAAATGCCTTTCAGAAAATGAATGCTGTCTTCAAAAACAATAACCTAACTATGAGGGCAAAAATCGGACATTTGCACTGTTATGTATGTTCTGACCTCCTACATGGGGTAGAGACAAGGACATTAAATAGAAACACTGAGAAGAAGCTGGAGGCCTTTGAATTGTGGCTTTATAGGCAGATCCTGAGAATATCTTGCACCCAGAGAGTAACAAATGTAGAAGTTTTGAGAAGAATGAACACAACACCTAAATTAATCAGGATAGTGAAATACCGAAAGATGCTGTATCTGGGACATATCATGCATAATACAAACAGAATGATTTGCTACAAAACTTCAAGGGAAAAATCAACAGCAAAAGAGATCTTTGGAAGAAGACGATTACCTTGGTCTAACAACCTTAGATGCTGGTTCAGTATGCCTTCAACAGAACCGTGTTGCTGTAGCGGGGGTAGCCGTGCGGTCTTAGGCGCCTTGCCACGGTTTGCGCCCCCCCCCCCCCCCCCTTTGAGGTTCGAGTACTCTCTCGGGCACGGGTGTGTGTGTTGCCCTTAGCGTAAGGTAGTTTAAATTAGATTAAGAGGACCTCAGCAGTTTGGTCCCATAGGTACCGGGTGATCAAAAAATCAGTACAAATTTGAAAACTGAATAAATCACGGAATAACGTAGATAGAGCGGTACAAATTGGCACACATGCTTGGAATGACACGGGGTTTTATTAGAACCAAAAAAATTTAAAAGTTCAGACAATGTCAGAGAGGCGGCGCTTTATCTGATCAGAATAGCAATAATTAGCATAACAAAGTAACACATAGCAAAGATGATGTTCTTTACAGGAAATGCTCAATATGTCCACCATCATTCCTCAACAATAGCTGTTGTCGAGGAATAATGTTGTGAACAGCACTGTAAAGCAGGTCCGGAGTTATGGTGAGGCATTGGCGTCGGATGTTGTCTTTCAGCATCCCTAGAGATGTCGGTCGGGTTCCCGGGTTCGATTCCCGGCGGGGTCAGGGGTTTTCTCTGCCTCGTGATGACTGGGTGTTGTGTGATGTCCTTAGGTTAGTTAGATTTAATTAGTTCTAAGTTCTAGGGGACTGATGACCATAGATGTTAAGTCCCATAGTGCTCAGAGCCATTTGAACCATTTAGATGTCTGTCTATCACGATACACTTGCGACTTCAGGTAACCCCAAAGCCAATAATCGCACGGACTGAGGTCTGGGGACCTTGGAGGCCAAGCATGACGAAAGTGGCGGCTGAGCACACGATCATCACCAAACGACGCGCGCAGGAGATCTTTCACGCGTCTAGCAATATGGGGTGGAGAGCCTGGTTCTAATAAAACCCCATGTAATTGCAAGCATGTGTGTCAATTTTTACCTCTCTATCTACATTATTCCGTGGTTTATTAAGTTTTCAAATTTATACTGACTTTTTGATCACCGGTACTTACCAAAAATTTCCTGTTTCCGTGTTGCTACCAACAAGAGGAGAATAGCCACCATGATCGCCAACATCCAAACCACATAAGCACTGAAAGAAGAAGAGGAAGAGGAAGAAGAAGAAGAAGAAGAATCATTGTGGGTCTGCATCTAACTAGTGCAATGTCGAGGTAAATAGGGTGTGCAGATGAGAAAGCGGCCAGAGGCTGCTTTAAATGCAAGCGTGAGGAAAGCCATACGCGTCGTCAACGGTCTCGTCGACCAAGTCCAATGACGCCCAGTTTAGACTCGCCGTATCGTAATCGCTTCACATCTGTCCCCGCCTTCTGGCCACTACAAGACTCCATGTCATCCCGCACCATTGATCTGAGCCTAGCTGAAACTGAACTAATGAATCCTGTATGATTACATTAATTGATTTTCGTGCCACTGCTTGGTAAAACTTCGTACTTATGAATGAAAAGTATAAAAATGTTTAAATTGTACAGTATTAATTTGTTTAGTTCAACTAGTTTTCGGATTACAAGTCCAACATCAGATAATAACTATGGCCATCAAAGAGGCTACATTTTTGATGAATAACTCTGAAAAATACTTTCACGTAGCGAGTGAGAGGCAGAACGGTACAACTGTACTGTCGAACTGCATCTTCACACATCATGTGTAATAACTTTTTCAATGATGTTCACCAATATTCCGAAAGCAGTCTTGTAAGCCGAAAGGCACTTAACCAAAATAAATTAATAATGTAGAACATACATACACTCCTGGAAATTGAAATAAGAACACCGTGAATTCATTGTCCCAGGAAGGGGAAACTTTATTGACACATTCCTGGGGTCAGATACATCACATGATCACACTGACAGAGCCACAGGCACATAGACACAGGCAACAGAGCATGCACAATGTCGGCACTAGTACAGTGTATATCCACCTTTCGCAGCAATGCAGGCTGCTATTCTCCCATGGAGACGATCGTAGAGATGCTGGATGTAGTCCTGTGGAACGGCTTGCCATGCCATTTCCACCTGGCGCCTCAGTTGCACCAGCGTTCGTGCTGGACGTGCAGACCGCGTGAGACGACGCTTCATCCTGTCCCAAACATGCTCAATGGGGGACAGATCCGGAGATCTTGCTGGCCAGGGTAGTTGACTTACGCCTTCTAGAGCACGTTGGGTGGCACGGGATACATGCGGACGTTCATTGTCCTGTTGGAACAGCAAGTTCCCTTGCCGGTCTAGGAATGGTAGAACGATGGGTTCGATGACGGTTTGGATGTACCGTGCACTATTCAGTGTCCCCTCGACGATCACCAGTGGTGTACGGCCAGTGTAGGAGATCGCTCCCCACACCATGATGCCGGGTGTTGGCCCTGTGTGCCTCGGTCGTATGCAGTCCTGATTGTGGCGCTCACCTGCACGGCGCCAAACACGCATACGACCATCATTGGCACCAAGGCAGAAGCGACTCTCATTGCTGAAGACGACACGTCTCCATTCGTCCCTCCATTCACGCCTGTCGCGACACCACTGGAGGCGGGCTGCACGATGTAGGGGCGTGAGCGGAAGACGGCCTAACGGTGTGCGGGACCGTAGCCCAGCTTCATGGAGACGGTTGCGAATGGTCCTCGCCGATACCCCAGGAGCAACAGTGTCCCTAATTTGCTGGGAAGTGGCGGTGCGGTCCCCTACGGCACTGCGTAGGATCCTACGGTCTTGGCGTGCATCCGTGCGTCGCTGCGGTCCGGTCCCAGGTCGACGGGCACGTGCACCTTCCGCCGACCACTGGCGACAACATCGATGTACTGTGGAGACCTCACGCCCCACGTGTTGAGCAATTCGGCGGTACGTCCACCCGGCCTCCCGCATGCCCACTATACGCCCTCGCTCAAAGTCTATCAACTGCACATACGGTTCACGTCCACGCTGTCGCGGCATGCTATCAGTGTTAAAGACTGCGATGGAGCTCCGTATGCCACGGCAAACTGGCTGACCCTGGCGGCGGCGGTGCACAAATGCTGCGCAGCTAGCGCCATTCGACGGCCAACACCGCGGTTCCTGGGGTGTCCGCTGTGCCGTGCGTGTGATCATTGCTTGTACAGCCCTCTCGCAGTGTCCGGAGCAAGTATGGTGGGTCTGACACACCGGTGTCAATGTGTTCTTTTTTCCATTTCCAGGAGTGTATTTTTGTTTGTTGAGGACCCCCTCGGCCAGCAGTATTTTCGATCTGTCCTCGATAGAAACTGTGTGGAACCAGCTAGGAAGTGAACTCCGTGCCCGTAACAATATCCTGATAAAACAGCTGTGGCCTAGCTTAGATCAGGAGGAGAGGATCCACCATGGATTAATAACGAGATTCGGAAACTGCTGAGGAAGCAGAGGCTGTTGCACTCTCGGATCAAACGAGAACGCGTAAATGACGACAAGCGAAGGTTAATAGAGATTCGTGCGTCTGTGGAAAGATCTATACGCGAAGCACAAAATTACTACCGTCGTCATACCTTAGCAAAAGATCTGGCAGAGAACCCGAGAAAATTCTGGTCCTATGTAAAATCGCTAAGTGGGTCTAAAGCTTCTATCCTGTCACTTGTTGACCAGTATGGTGTGGCAGCTGAAGATAGCAAAATGATAGCTGAAGTTTTAAATTTCACATTCAGGAAATCCTTCACACAGGAGAACCGTACAAATGTACCGTCGTTCGATCACCGAAGAGACTCCCGTATGGATGACTTGGTAATAAGCATCCCAGGCGTAGGGAAACTGAGAGAGTTGACAACAAATGTCACCAGGTCCTGTTTTTCAAAGAGTACATAAACAACGGCATTGGCTTCTCACTTAGCTTGCATTTATCGCGAATATTTCTCCCAGTGCAAATTTCAAAGCGACTGGAAAAAAGCGCAGTGGACTCCTGTGTACAAAAACGGCAAAAGAACGGACCTGCAAAATTACAGAACAATATCCCTAACGTTAGTTCACTGAAGAATCCTTGAACATATTCTCAGTTCGGATATAATGAATTTTCTTGAGACCGAGATGTCCACCAATCAGCTTTGTTTTAGAAAGCATCGCTCCTGCGAAACTTAGCTTACGTTTTTCTCATTGATATACTGCAAGCTATGGATGAAACGCAACAGGCAGATTCCATATTTATACACTTCCATAAATCGTTTGACACGGTGCCCCATTGTAAGTTGTAAAAGGAGGTTTACGGATGGAATAGGTTCACAGATATGTGAGTGGCTCGAAGGCTTAAGTTATAGAATCCAATATGTTGTCCTAGATTGCGAATGTTGATCAGAGACAAGATATCGTCAGGAGTACCCCAGAGAAGTGTGATGGGACCGCTATTATTCTGTACATACATAAATGATTTGGCAGGCAGCTTGTTTGCTGATGCAAGACGACAAAATTTCTAGTCGGTGTGATGAATGGCAGCTAACACTAAATGTAAAAAAAAAAATGTAAATTAATGCTGATGAAAAGGAAAAACCCAATCCGTAATGTTCGGATACAGCACTATTAGTGTCCTGCTTGACACAGCCACGCCGTTTAAATATCTGGGCGTAACGCTGCAAAGCGATGTGAAATGGAACGAGCAAGGGAGGATTGTGGTAGGAAAGGCGAATGGTCGACTTCGGTTTATTGGGAGAATCCTACGAAAGTATATCACCTGTAAAGGAGAGCGCATACAGGACGCTAGTTCGACCTAGTCTTGAATATTGCTAGAGTTTCTGGGATCCGTACGAGGTCGGATTAAAGGAAGACATCGAAGCAATTCAAAGGCGGGCTGCTACATTTATTGCTGGTAGGTTCGAACAACATGCAAGTGTTACGGATATCCTTCGGGAACTCAAACGGGAATTCTTGGAGCGAATGTGCCATTCTTTTCGAGAAACACTATTGAGAAAATTTCGAGAACCGGCATTTGAAGCTGACTGCACAACGATTCTGTTGCCTCCAACATACATTGTGTGTAAGGATCACCAAGACAAGATACGAGAAATTAGGGCTCATACGGAGGCATACTCGTTCTATTTGTGAGTGGAACTGGAAAGAAAATGATTAGTACGGAATACCCTTCGCAGCATGCCGTAAGCTGGATTGCGGTGCATCGATGTAAACGTGGATGTACATGTAGAGCACACAACAACTACGTACATGACTGTACACGCCTCCCAAGCATATCCGTGCAAGCATATAGGCTCAAGGGAGTGCAACATATTTCTTAGTGCCAATTTCGTTGTACATTGCACTTCCGCCTCTCCATCTAGGTGTTAACACTTTCCCGTCCGCACGTCTCGCACAAATTTATTCGCTTGGCGCTGGCAGCGCTAGTTCGGATTACTTGGCTTGTCGCCGGCCGCTTGTCACGTTTCCGATGATGACAAGCTTCAAATACATTAACGTCCGCGCCCTTTAATTTTCCTGAAATCCTCTATCATGCACTATCGTTCCACAAACTCGAATTTTCTTTTCAAGTAACTTCTCTGCAAGTTCTACGCTGTTATAATAATCATCCATGCAGAGGTGATGCCGCTTTCCATCAAGAGGTGTCCATAGTTCCATCACTGTTTTTGCTAAAGGCTGTCCAGCGTCGGAATATATCTTGAATGAGGAAATGTATCCTGTACTCGAATCACACAGTATCCGAATGAGTATGCCGTATTTCGTAATTTGAACTTTAAAAATTAACCGTCCACGCCACGGTATCATTCCTTAGGTTTGAGATGTTTTGACTTAGATTAAACGTTTCTTTAAACTTTTTGGAAAAATAAACAATTACGATTTGCACTTTGACAAGCCGGTCGGCATTATCCGGTTTATTGTTGCTGTCGGAAAAATGTAAAAATGATAATATTTGTCAGAGTGGGTTGCGAGACATCGTTTGGGGAAATATCGAGTATCTATCAACGGATTCGTTGACCAAAATCATCGATCCATGCTTTTTTTACAATTCCCATACGGATAGTTCCCATAAGGATAGCAATCTGAAACCATTTTCTAAGTTTGGGTCCCGTAACGTTGACAAATTTGGCAGTTTTTAAATCCAGTTTCCTTCTATTGCAATTTTGGCTGTAGTACTTGTTGGTTTCGTTGCTAATTATTCAATTAGATCGTTCTCAATATATAATTGTACGATATCCTCGACACTCTTTGTATCTTTGGGAAATATGTTTGGACCTGAGGATCCTTCAAATTTATTATTGGTCCTCGGTAAATCAAAGTCTGACCACTGTGCACTATCTTCTTCGTCTGATTCAGCCGAATCAGTTGGCAACCGTGGCGTTCGCCGAGTTCTTCTTGGTCGTATTTCACTATCTTCCTACGATTCTGCTTCACTTTAATTTTTTTGACATTCAATGTCTTCTTCCCAATCGGCCAAGTCGTCCGGAACGTCAGACAAGACGTCCGCGCATTCATCGTAAATAATCCTATTGTCAGTTTCGTCCGCCAAGGGCACAAGTACTTATAAAAGCAAAATGCTTGTTGTCGTGTGTAACTTACTGTTACCTAAACAAAACACCAACAGAATGCAAAAGATACTAAAGCGCTGTCGCTGGACACTGAGCGATACTATGCAGACGACACCACAGTAGTGTCGCCGGCCACTGAGCGATACTATGCTCACGACACCACTGTGGTGTCGCCGGCCACTGAGCGATACTATGCTCACGACAGCATTGTGGTGTCGCCGGCCACTGAGCGATACTATGCTCACGACACCACTGTGGTGTCGCCGGCCACTGAGCGATACTATGCTCACGACACCACTGTGGTGTCGCCGGCCACTGAGCGATACTATGCTCACGACACCACTGTGGTGTCGCCGGCCACTGAGCGATACTATGCTCACGACAGCATTGTGGTGTCGCCGGCCACTGAGCGATACTATGCTCACGACAGCATTGTGGTGTCGCCGGCCACTGAGCGATACTATGCTCACGACACCACTGTGGTGTCGCCGGCCACTGAGCGATACTATGCTCACGACACCACTGTGGTGTCGCCGGCCACTGAGCGATACTATGCTCACGACAGCATTGTGGTGTCGCCGGCCACTGAGCGATACTATGTTCACGACACCACTGTGGTGTCGCCGGCCACTGCGCTATACTATGCTCACGACACCACTGTGGTGTCGCCGGCCACTGAGCGATACTATGCTCACGACACCACTGTGGTGTCGCCGGCCACTGAGCGATACTATGCTCACGACACCACTGTGGTGTCGCCGGCCACTGAGCAATACTATGCTCACGACACCACTGTGGTGTCGCTGGCCACTGAGCGATACTATGCTCACGACAGCATTGTGGTGTCGCCGGCCACTGAGCGATACTATGCTCACGACAGCACTGTGGTGTCGCCAGCCACTGAGCGATACTATGCTCACGACAGCACTGTGGTGTCGCCGGCCACTGAGCGATACTATGCTCACGACAGCATTGTGGTGTCGCCGGCCACTGCGCTATACTATGCTCACGACACCACTGTGGTGTCGCCGGCCACTGAGCGATACTATCCTCACGACAGCATTGTGGTGTCGCCGGCCACTGAGCGATACTATGCTCACGACACCACTGTGGTGTCGCCGGCCACTGAGCGATACTATGCTCACGACACCACTGTGGTGTCGCCGGCCACTGAGCAATACTATGCTCATGACAGCATTGTGGTGTCGCCGGCCACTGAGCGATACTATGCTCACGACAGCATTGTGGTGTCGCCGGCCACTGAGCGATACTATGCTCACGACACCACTGTGGTGTCGCCGGCCACTGAGCGATACTATGCTCACGACAGCATTGTGGTGTCGCCGGCCACTGAGCGATACTATGCTCACAACAGCATTGTGGTGTCGCCGGCCACTGAGCGATACTATGCTCACGACACCACTGTGGTGTCGCCAGCCACTGCGCTATACTGCTCACGACACCACTGTGGTGTCGCCGGCCACTGAGCGGTACCATGCAGACGACACCACTGTGGTGTCGCCGGCTGTTGGCCGCTATTTCGCGCACGACACCACTGTGGTGTCGCCGGAGGGCATAGTGTCAATTTTTGTCTGAGAGTGTATTTTACGATTGTACTTGAAGCAATAGGGTCTAGCAAATTAATGCTATCAACTAATTTTGCATGCGACATTGCTTAATAGATTTCTTGTTAATGTACCATTTGACTGTTATTTGCTTCTTTCACAGGGTCTATCGGTCAGGCGAAATGAATGAATGAATGAATGAATAAAGGAATGACTGTGACGAAGGTGAAGGCCAGAATAAATGTCTTAAATTAATAGGAAATGGCGGAGCGGAGAGATCAGTTTGTAACGAATAGGCACATTATTCGAAAATTAGTTATGTAGGTCATTGAAAACAAATACTTAATATTCAGTACTAAACAGACAGAATTTTAAGGACGACGCACATAATAGCGTATATAAACTTTTTCTGTTTGTCAGTATATTTGAAGATTTTTTGAAGATCTTTTAATAAAAATGGTGACTACTTCTTGAAACGAAATGTAAAACTTCATCTTCCTCGATTTGAAAAAAATTAACGTACTGTGAAATAGATTACTCTACAGTAGTTGTTTTTTTTCGATAGAGTTGATTACTTAAACCCTGGAAATGCGAACGACGGCATCAAATCCGCTTTCGGTGAAAAAAACAAAAAAAAAACAAAAACAAAAACGTTACAGTGGGAAAAGCAGTAATGTCACAGACGCGACAATATTTTCGACGCCTCAGTGACTTTTCACGAATCACACAACAGACGGATTATCCGCATACGAAACAAGCACACAATGTAATGCATGAACAAATATACACTGTTTTGATTAAAAACGGCAACTAACAGATATGAAAGCAACCGTCCAGGGACACTCGCAGCTATATTCAAACCGCAACAATGGATTCCGTATGGTGGCGTTGCGGGCTCGTGACGCGGTAACAAAGTATGTGAGCGCTGCAGACATGGACGGGTGGTCGCCCTAGCGAAAATATAGGCTGCAATCCATTGAGACAAGCGACTTTGACAAGGGGCAGATTATTATTATGCAGAGCCTGTGAACGAATATCTCGATAAAGGCGAAGCTGGTCGAATGTTCACGTGATACTACCGTGAGGATATACGGAAAGATGAAGGTGAACTAGCACTTTTTTTTTTTTGTTAATCTCATTCTGTTCTATATTGTTCGTTGACATTGTTCGTAGCAGACGTCCTATGACACTTGTTTTGGTTGTTCATAGATCGAGGCAATAGCAGCACGGCTGGTGAATGTGTGGCCACGGAGAGTGTCTCTCATTGTTGGAAAAAGCCAAAAGTCACTAGGAGCCAGGTCAGGTGAGTAGGGAGCATGAGGAATCACTTCAAAGTTGTTATCATGAAGAAACTGTTGTGTAACGCTAGCTCGATGTGCGGGTGCATTGTTTTGGTGAAACAGCACACATGCAGCCCTTCCCGGACTTTTTGTTGCAGTGCAGGAAGGAATTTGTTCTTCAAAACGTTTTCGTAGGATGAACCTGTTACCGTAGTGCCCTTTGGAACGCAATGGGTAAGGATTACGCCCTCGCTGTTCCGGAACATGGACACCATCATTTTTTCAGCACTGGCGGTTACCCGAAATTTTTTTGGTGGCGGTGAATCTGTGTGCTTCAATTGAGCTGACTGGCGCTTTGTTTCTGGATTGAAAAATGGCATCCACGTCTCATCCATTGTCACAACCGCCGAAAAGAAAGTCCCATTCATGCTGTCATTGCGCGTCAACATTGCTTGGCAACATGCCACATGGGCAGCCATGTGGTCGTCCGTCAGCATTCGTGGCACCCACCTGGATGACACTTTTCGCATTTTCAGGTCGTCATGCAGGATTGTGTGCACAGAACCCACAGAAATGCCAACTGTGGAGGCGATCTGTTCAACAGTCATTCGGCAATCCCCCAAAACAATTCTCTCCACTTTCTCGATCATGTCATCAGACCAGCTTGTGCGAGCCCGAGGTGGTTTCACTTTGTTGTCACACAATGTTCTGCCTTCATTAAACTGTCGCACCCACGAACGCACTTTCGACACATCCATAACTCCATCACCACATGTCTCCTTCAACTGTCGATGAATTTCAATTGGTTTCACACCACGAAAATTCAGAAAACGAATGATTGCACGCTGTTCAAGTAAGGAAAACGTCGTCATTTTAAGTATTTAAAACAGTTCTCATTCTCGCCGCTGGCGGTAAAATTCCATCTGCCGTACGGTGCTGCCATCTCTGGGATGTATTGACAATGAACGTGGCCTCATTTTAAAACAATGCGCATGTTTCTATCTCTTTCCAGTCCGGAGAAAAAAAAATCGGAGGCCTTAGAACTTGAATGCACCTCGTATTACGTAGGATAGATTGTGATCTGTGGCATCTCTGTTAAAAGAACACAATGATGGCGCACGCACAAGTGTTACGGAGCACACCGTTCATCATACGTTGTTGAACATGGAGCTGCGCAGCAGACCACCCCTAGGTGTTCATATGTTGACCCAACGATGTCGTCAGTTACGATTGCAGTGGGCAATCCATCGGGATTCGACCGTTGACCAATGGAAACGTGTCGGCTCTTCGGGTGAATCATACACAACTGGCCATTAAAATTGCTACACCACGAAGGTGACGTCCTACAGACGCGAAATTTAACCGACAAGAAGAAGAGTCTGTGATATGCAAATGATTAGCTTTTGATAGCATTCACACAAGGTTGGCGCCGGTGGCGACACCTACAACGTGCTGGCATGAGGAAAGTTTCCAACAGATTTCTCATACACAAACAGCAGTTGACCGGCGTTGCCTGGTGAAACGTTGTTGTGATGCCTCGTGTAAGGTGGAGAAATGCGTACCATCACGTTTCCGACTTTGATAAAGGCCGGATTGTAGCCTATCGCGATTGTGGTTTATCGTATCGCGACAATGGTGCTCGCGTTGGTCGAGATCCAATGACTATTAGCACAATATGGAATCGGTGGGTTGAGCAGGGTAATACGGAACGCCGTGCTGGATCCCAACGGCCTCATATCACTAGCAGTCGAGATGACAGGCATCTTATCCGCATGGCTGTAACGGATCGTGCAGCCACGTCTCGATCCCCGAGTCAACAGATGGGGACGTTTACAAGACAACAACCATCTGCACGAACAGTTCGACAACGTCTGCAGCACCATGGACTATAAGCTCGGAGACCATGTCTTGTGATTTGAGGAGCATTATAAGGAATTCACGTTGATGTCTCTGCGACCAAATTCACCTGATGTAAGTGCTATGGAACCCATCTGGGTCGCAATGGGCGCCATCACCGCTTACTCAAAACATCGGCCCGTTATTAATGCGAATTATATGACCTGTGCGTAGACATCTAATGCCGCATACTTCTAAAAACCTACCAACAAACTGTCGGGTCCCCGATGGGCAGAATAATTGATGTATTTCATCCAAAAGACGGATAAACAAGCTATAAAGCAGGTAGTAATAATGTTCTGGTTCATTAGTCTAACTGTAGCTGTGAATGTGCCGGAACAAAATTAAATGAGACCCTAAACTTATTTAGAGAATATGTCCAGTAGTAGCACGGACATAAATGTATACTCTCTAACCGGTGTACTGTTCGAAATACGTGGAGATATTGGATTTAAATTTTTTCATGCCGCCCTACTGATCATTTACGGCATCTGTGAAACTACTGTTTCATTGCAAAATCTTTTGTTAGTATTATTCACTAACTCGCTAGAAATTAAGCCGCATACTGAGGAGGTAATTCCATAGAAGCGTATAATAATAAATTCTATTTAAGACCAACTGGGGAAAGCGTAAAATGTGCGGAAACAGTGTTTTGCGTGTGCCAGAATTAAAAGGCCTGTGGCAACAGAGATACTCCATATCCATTACGTTACACGTATAGTAGCGGTATGCTTCAGGTATGAATTAAAATCTCAAGAATATTGTTTCAAGCATAAGCTGTAACATACACTCGTGAGTAATTGATGGTTCAAATTACTCTGAGCAGTATGGGACTTCTGTATGGGACTTCTGTATGGGACATCTATAGTCATCAGTCCCCTAGAACTTAGAACTACGTAAACCTAACTAACCTAAGGACATCACACACATCCATGCCCGAGGCTGGATTCGAACCTGCGACCGTAGCAGTCCGTGAGTAATTGAGAGGCATCTTGTATTACTTGGGTACCCTTTCAGTATGACGCTGGCATTCCAAAACACTGGAGACCCATTTCGACGTCCGTTTTACGAGTCGCGCCTTGTAATGTCTGTCAGCCACATATTGCTGATGACATTTGTAGGTTGACCAAAAAGTCAAAATCTTATTATCATATAATTAAAAGTAATATCATTCATTAAACTGAGTAACGTATGAAGTCACTGATTTTATACAAGTTGCTTAAATAAATAGGAAACAGAAACAAGTAATTAAATCTAAAATAATTAATATTTTCCGATCAAATCATATTTACATCACTTAAACGGTAGACGGCACCAATAGCAGCCTGTCGGGGTGACGCGGAAAACAGAGCAATCGTTGTCGTAATGCGGAAACGGAGCGATTTACGTGAGGTCCAAACGGACATGACCATCGGCCTTCGGCCCAAGCGTGGAAGCCTTTCCGAAACAGCTAAGTTTTTAAACCGTTGGCGTGGCACCGTTGTTGAAGTATATCGTGCATGGCAAGATCGGCACTATCCAAAATCGGCGCCGAGGTGACTGTGTTGCACCAGGGGCCATATGTGACAGGGGTGCACGACGGCCGCATAGGCGTGTACGGGCGAACAGATGTGCAACTGTTGAGCAACTGACCGCCCCGAGGAACCAAGGGGCTACCAACAGTTGCTCCTCAACTACCCTTCAGGGAACGTTACTGCATATGGGCCATCGCAGGAGGCGCCTGGTTCATGCACCCCATGATGACTGCTGCTCATAGGCGGCGAACGGTGGAATGAGCAAGCCAGTACCGAAGCTGGACGTCCAATGAGTGGAGAGAGGTGGCCTTTTCAGATGAATCACGTTTCATGCTCGACTGGCGTGAAACGTCTGAACGCAAACACCCTACAACAATCGTCGTAACGTTATGGTCTGGGTGATCTGCTCATTCTAGGAGGCACAATGGACCAATATAAGTATTCAGCTATCCTTAGGGACCATGTCCACGCCTACACGCAGCTTGTTTTTCCTCGACAAGATGACATCTACCAGCAGGATACTGCAATGTATCACGCGGCTCGCAGTGTTCGTGCGTGGTTTGAAGACCACCAGGATGTGTTTAGCGGTACTGATAACCTCGCAGTTGTGCACACGTACATCCCAAAAACAACTGAATTTAGGCGGGGTCAGAGATTTTCTCTGCCTCGTAATGACTGGGTGTTGTGTGATGTCCTTAGGTTAGTTAGGTTTAAGTAGTTCTAAGTTCTAGGGGACTGATGACCATAGATGTTAAGTCCCATAGTGCTCAGAGCCATTTGATCCATTTGAACTGAATTTATCGTACTCCCTTGGCCATCAAACTCCCTGGATTTAGACCGAATCGAGGATCTTTGGGACCACCTCGATCGCGCTGTTCGTGCGATGGATCCTCAACCAAGAAACGTAGCACAGTTGGCCGTGGCGCTGAGATGGCATGGCTAGACATCCATGTCGGTAGCTTCCAGAACATTAAGGTTCTGCACATCTTGCAGCAGTCCGTGTCGTAAAAATTGGTTATCTAGGCTTCTCACAGGTGGCCTCATTAATGTGACTGGACAGTGTAATTCCTTGCCTGTCAGTTACGAAATGGAAGTGACCAAAGCGTGAAAACCCACTTACTTCAGTTAATACGAGGGTGAGTCAAATGAAAACCTTAAATATTTTTTTAGATATTATTTATTGTGCAGAAGTGATGTAAAGCTGTATCACTTTTCAACGTAATCTCCCCTCACGCTCAATGCAAGTCCTCCAGCGCTTACAAAGTGCATAAATTCCCTTAGAAAAAATTCTTTTCGTAGTCCGCGCAACCACTCATGCAGCGCGTACCTCTTCATCAGAACAGAATTTCTTTCCTCCCGCTGCGTCTTTGATTGGTCCAAACATATGGAAATCACTTGGGGCAAGGTCTGGTGAGTATGGTGGATGAGGAAGAAACTCAAAATGCAGATCTGTGATTGTTGCAACTATTGTACGGGCAGTGTGAGGCCTTGCATTGTCATTTTGCAAAAGGACACCTGCTGACAGCAATCCCCGTCGCTTTTATTTGATTGCAGGCCACAGATGATTTTATAGGAGATCTGTGTATGATGCATTGGTGACAGTGGTCCCTCTAGGCATGTAATGCTCCAAAATGACGCCTTTTTCGTCCCAAAAGAGAGTCAGCATAACCTTCCCTGCTGATGGTTCTGTTCGAAAATTCTTTGGTTTTGGTGATGAGGAATGGCGCCATTCCCTGCTCGCTCTCTTCGTTTCCGGTTGGTGGAAGTGAACCCAGGTTTCGTCCCCAGTAACGATTCTTGCGAGGAAGCCATCACCTTCTCGTTCAAAGCGCCGAAGAAGTTCTTCACAAGCATCGAGGCATCGAGACGTCGTTCTCTCATTCCAGGAGTCAGCTGCCGTGGCACCCATCTTGCAGACACTTTGTGAAACTGGAGCACGTCATGCACAATGTGGTGTGCTGACCCATGACTAATCTGTAAACATGCTGCAATGTCATTCAGTGTCACTCGGCGGTTTTGCGTCACTATGGCTTCAACTGCTGCAATGTTCTGTGGAGTCACAACTCTTTGTGCCTGACCTGGACGAGGAGCATCTTCCACTGAAGTCACACCATTTGCGAACTTCCTACTCCATTCGTAGACTTCCTGCTGTGACAAACATGCATCAACGTACGGAACGTTCATTCGTCGATTAATTTAAATAGGTTTCACACCTTCACTACGCAAAAACCGAATAACAGAACACTGTTCTTCTCTGGTGCAAGTCGCAAGTGGGGCGGCCATCTTTATACTGATACTGCGGCGGTATGTGTGCATCTGCACTATGCTGCCACCTATAGGCCATTCTGCACGCTGTTTGTAGCACGCTTACCAATTTACAGGTTAACGGCGCGTAATCTCGATTTATTATTACAAATTTAAGGTTTTCATTTGACTTACTCTCGTACATATATCAAGCCATAGTGACCCTGCGCGTCTTTGTACGTTCGGAGAAATAATATATACAAACCAAGACAATACAATCGGGTCAATACTAGCCGACTGAAAGCTGCGATATTGTTATATCTTGCGAGTGTACCGACCGTAACATCTATCTTTCCGTTTTAGTTACATTTTTACACCTTCTGTTACCGTTATTACACCTTTTCTTTTTTCGGTACTTCCAATATCATGAACTATGATATATGAGCCATCGACCAGAAATCCAGAGACCGGTCAGAATTAGATCCAAGATGCGCCCATTTCGCTCTATGGCGTATCAAATAAGCTCACCGGACAAAACAATAGTAACCGCTTTAAAAGCGGCAGCAGCAGTTCGTATCGGGTTGAAACAGACTGTTATTGACATAGCGCTACATTCGTCTCCGAACCCTGTTGGGTAGGATATTTCTAGGAACGCTGTTCATACTCCGTGTTACACGGTTTCGTGTGGTACACCATTCCTTGTAGATACATTCCACATTAACACACCAACAAATCGGACAACTTCAGTCTTGCGGTGGGCATGAGCAAACCCAAAATGATAACTCCTTCCTGCTTTTTTGTCATGCCTTCACGTCTACCTATCTTACTGCACTGATTCTATTTAATCGACCGGATATACACGTCTCATCACTGCCATCACTGACTTCAGTGGTGGAGAGTACTAATTCTACACCGCCTACAGCGTTCCAAAGCGACCAGCGTAGAAATGTAAGAACACGCGAGGCAATACTGATCCTACGACTCATCTTAGAAGTTAGGTTAAGAAAAGACAAAACTTCATTAATAGGATTTGTAGCTCTCGACAATGTGGACTGGAATACACTCTTCGAAATTCTGAAGGTAATAAAATACAGGGAGCGAAAGGCTATTTACAATTTGTGTAGAAACCAGGCGGCATTTATAAGAGTCGAGGGGCACGAAAGGAAAGCAGTAGTTGAGAAGGGAGTGCGATACCGTTGTAGCCTATCCCCGATATTTCCAGAATGAGATTTTCACTGTGCAGCGGAGTGTGCGCTGATATGGCGGGGCGTGAGTCATGCTTGGGTAGCTCAGATGGTAGAGCACTTGCCCGCGAAAGGCAAAGGTCCCGAGTTCGAGTCTCGGTCCGGCACACAGTTTTAATCTGCCAGGAAGTTTCATATCCCCGATATTATTCAACCTGTACATTCAACAAGCAGTAAAGGAAACCAAAGAAAAAATTGGAGTAGGAATTAAAGTTCAGGGAGAAGAACTAAAAACTTTGAGATTTAGCGATGGCATTGTAATTCTGGTAGAGACAGCAAAGGACCTGGAGTACACTTCTTGAAAGGAGGATGTAAGATGAACATCAACAAAAGCAAAACAAAGATAATGGAATGTAATCGAATTAAATCAGGTGATGATAAGGGAATTAAACTGGGAAAGGAGACACTTAAAGTAGTAGATGAGTTTTCCTATTTGGGCAGCAAAATATCTGATGATGGCAAAACTAGCGAGGGCATAAAATGTGGACTAGCAATAGCAAAAAACATTTCTGAAGAAGAGAAATTTGTCAACATTGAATATACACTCCTGGAAATTGAAATAAGAACACCGTGAATTCATTGTCCCAGGAAGGGGAAACTTTATTGACACATTCCTGGGGTCAGATACATCACATGATCACACTGACAGAACCACAGGCACATAGACACAGGCAACAGAGCATGCACAATGTCGGCACTAGTACAGTGTATATCCACCTTTCGCAGCAATGCAGGCTGCTATTCTCCCATGGAGACGATCGTAGAGATGCTGGATGTAGTCCTGTGGAACTGCTTGCCATGCCATTTCCACCTGGCGCCTCAGTTGGACCAGCGTTCGTGCTGGACGTGCAGACCGCTTGAGACGACGCTTCATCCAGTCCCAAACATGCTCAATGGGGGACAGATCCGGAGATCTTGCTGGCCAGGGTAGTTGACTTACACCTTCTAGAGCACGTTGGGTGGCACGGGATACATGCGGACGTTCATTGTCCTGTTGGAACAGCAAGTTCCCTTGCCGGTCTAGGAATGGTAGAACGATGGGTTCGATGACGGTTTGGATGTACCGTGCACTATTCAGTGTCCCCTCGACGATCACCAGAGGTGTACGGCGAGTGTAGGAGATCGCTCCCCACACCATGATGCCGGGTGTTGGCCCTGTGTGCCTCGGTCGTATGCAGTCCTGATTGTGGCGCTCACCTGCACGGCGCCAAACACGCATACGACCATCATTGGCACCAAGGCAGAATCGACTCTCATCGCTGAAGACGACACGTCTCCATTCGTCCCTCCATTCACGCCTGTCGCGACACCACTGGAGGCGGGCTGCACGATGTTGGGGCGTGAGCGGAAGACAGCCTAACGGTGTGCGGGACCGTAGCCCAGCTTCATGGAGACGGTTGCGAATGGTCCTCGCCGATACCCCAGGAGCAACAGTGTCCCTAATTTGCTGGGAAGTGGCGGTGCGGTCCCCTACGGCACTGCGTAGGATCCTACGGTCTTGGCATGCATCCGTGCGTCGCTGCGGTCCGGTCCCAGGTCGACGGGCACGTGCACCTTCCGCCGACCACTGGCGACAACATCGATGTACTGTGGAGACCTCACACCCCACGTGTTGAGCAATTCGGCGGTACGTCCACCCGGCCTCCCGCATGCCCACTATACGCCCTCGCTCAAAGTCCTCAACTGCACATACGGTTCACGTCCACGCTGTCGCGGCATGCTACCAGTGTTAAAGACTGCGATGGAGCTCCGTATGCCACGGCAAACTGGCTGACACTGACGGCGGCGGTGCACAAATGCTGCGCAGCTAGCGCCATTCGACGGCCAACACCGCGGTTCCTTGTGTGTCCGCTGTGCCGTGCGTGTGATCATTGCTTGTACAGCCCTCTCACAGTGTCCGGAGCAAGTATGGTGGGTCTGACACACCGGTGTCAATGTGTTCTTTTTTCCATTTCCAGGAGTGTAGATTTGAGTGTTAGGAAGTCTTTTCTGTTGCTGTGTCGTGAGTGTAGCCATGTTTGGAAGTGAAACATGGATCGTAAACAGTTTAGTACAAAAACAGAATAGAAGCCTTCGAAATGTGGTGCAACGGAAGAATGATGAAGATAAGAAGGATATGTCATGTTATTGATGAGATAGTATTGAATAGAACGGGAGAGGAAAGAAATTTATGGCACAACTCAACTAAAAGAAGGGGCCAGTTGATAGGACACATTGTGAGACCTCAGGAGATTACAAATTTAGTGTTGGAGGGAAGTTTAGCGCAAAAGTCGTAGAGACTACAGTGAGCAGATTCAGAAGGATATAGGTTGCAGTAGTTGTTTGTAGATGAAGATGGTCGCACAGGATAGACTAGCATGGAGAGCTGCATCAAACCAGTCCCTCGGACTGAAGACCACAACAACAACAACAAGTGGCGTTGTCCGTTAGAACAAAATCATGACAAAATGGTAGCTACGGGTACCCCGTGATGTTGGGTCATCGCTTGTGCACTGTGCTTACAACACTAGTTCAAAGAGGTGATGGGGCGTGGCCGCTAGATGTCATTGGTCGACTACAGTTTGCAACGGCGTGATGCAAATTTAGAAATGTAATTTGAAGTACGTCTGCGTACAACTAATTAAATACATTACAATGCAATTAAAAGGGAGCTATAGCTAGAACATGAGTCAGAAAGGAAATATTAGTTTAAATTCTAAAGAGTAGCTGCAAATAAGTGTATGTGTCATATGCAATATAATAAAGTTAAGCTTCGGCACCTTGTCAACCGACAAAAAAAGTCGCGGGCACAGTGGGCATACCAAAAGCAGATCCGCGAACCTCTGACGGCTCGGGGCCTCGACATAATGAAAATGGACAGAATGAGAAATAAAATTAATAAAGCTCTGCGGCTAAATAAAAATATGACAGTGAGCTATAGATAAAATCATAAAAGGTAGGGCCTAGAAGTTGCCTCTGACATGTACGATTCATAAATAAGCGAATTGAAAGCAGTGTATCAAACCACGATAAAAAGCCTGCGGACACAATAGACTCGCCGAAACCGAAGCAAGAAAAATGTGGATGGCAGGGGGAGGAAAAGAGCTCTGTCAGAACAACACACCCATAACAGTTTGTTATATAACGAAAAATAAGTCATTGGGCGTAAATTTCTTCTGTTAAGAAGTTTAGAGGGATGGCGGTTCCTATTTCCACAAATCTCTCTCTCCTCCCAAATACTGAATAGACGTCCTGTTGTGTTTTTTTAAATACGTAATAATGTATTCATTAAATGCTTAGTTATTGAGCGTGCAGTTTCCCTTGCACGTCATATCCCTTCCGCTGCCAGCACCCTCGAGTCGCCTCGCTTATGAGCACTTGTACTCGAGCCACGAGGTACTGCCTTCCCCACTCCCGAGCAGCTGCCAACGTCGCGAGTAACGAGACCTCCCTGACATCACAGTCGACAAGGTAACCTTAGAGAGTAGTGTCGTGCACCAACTGACTGTGAATCTGCAAAGTTTTTTCTGTGTGTTAACGTACTGTTTGTTTATCGTATTCTCTGAGGCGGCATTTGGTATCCAACCCGCTATTTGCCTAAACGACTGTGGGCAACCGCCTAAAAACCACATTCATGCTTGCTGCTGTACGCAGACCACGGTCGTTAATCTGCCGCGCGGATTCAACCTGGGTCTATCTCACAATCCGTCTTTGCAAGCTAGCGCGCTGCGCGTGACGCTATACCAGCAGGTCGTCATATTAGAATTTTTTAATATTTTATGCAATTAAGACAGAATTTTATTTAGTATTTTGCCCGTCTTCAGTAACTGTAGTCGTATATGATAAAATAATAAGCAACCAGTTGCATAAAAGAAATTTAATTTCTTGACCATTTTTGGGCACTTAGTGCCCTTCTTCAGAGGGTTATGTCTGTCGCATTACTTGCGAGTGTCAATAATAAAATGCATACAGCAAAATGTCGTGGTCCTAAAAATATACAAGAGCACTAAGTATTACAATAATGAATACATTAATACAATAAGAGCTCTTAGATGCCTACACGTAGTTCGCAGTGTCTGCAAAATCTAGTATAAAGAAGCGAAACAAGAAGTGCAACACGAAGAGAGCTCCAAAAGCAGGCAACTGCAGGGCTAGCAGGAAGTCCAAAACAGTGAGAGGGAATGAGTCACACTCTCGCTATTCTCCATATTCAAGGGTAAAATTTAACGTTGATTTTATAGCCAAGACATCGTTTTTGTGAGACGACAGGAAGTTAGCAGCATGAGCAGGCACTGATGGCAGCATGTATGTTGTTAATGTACGCCGGATCTTTGTGATGCCACGCGGATTGGCCGTGCAGTTTGAGGCGCCATGTCACAGATTGCGCGGTCCCTCCCGCCGGAGGTTCGAGTCCTCCCTCGGGCGTGTGTGTGTGTGTGTGTGTGTGTGTGTGTGTGTGTGTGTGTGTGTGTGTGTGTGTGTGTGTGTTTTTTTTTTTTTTGCTGTCGTTAGCGTAAATTAGTTTAAGTAGTGTGTAAGTCTAGGGACTGACGACCTCAGCGGTTTGGTCCCTTAGGAATTCAGACACATTTCAAAATCTTTGTGATGGCTCTCCTTCGAATAGTATTTTATGGAGGAGAACAAGCAGGTAGTTTGGCCATTTAACAGTAAAACTTGCAGATGACATTTGGGGCTTGAAAGTCACATGCAGCTATTAGGGAAAGGAACATTTCGAAGCACTTACCGCCGGCCGCTGTGGCCGAGCGGTTCTAGGCGCTTCAGTCTGGAACCACGTTGCTGCTACGGTCGCAGGTTCGAATCCTGCCTCGGGAATGGATATGTGTGATGTTCTTAGGTTACTTAGGTTCCAGTAGTTCTAAGTCTAGGGGACTGATGACCTCAGAAGTCCCATAGTGCCTAGAGCCATTTGAACAATTTTCGAAGCACTTACCTGGGGCCAAGAATTGCTCGCACCCTTGTGCAGACAATGTATTCAGTCGAAGAGGTCGAAAAACTGCCTACCTTGTCCTATCTGTTAGGAACCTCTTGCGTTGTTCAAGTTAGACCTATATGGAAACTCATTAGACCTATATGGAAACTCAACACACGCTGCCTAAAGTGGCCATGGGAAAGAACAAGTCGAGAGCACAACGTCGCCTCTCTGTGCGAGAATTTGCGATTCAGGAATTTACTGCTTCTCCTGAAAAGAGAAGAATATTGTTAACTTTGATTAGGATTGACCAAGGAATAGAGCAGAACTATTAGAGGGGAGGTATGGAGCTCAAGGGGTCTTGTGATTGGCAGAAAACCTTGTGGGGGGGGGGGGGGGGCGGTTGCGGGAGTGCTTTTGTGACATTTACCACGGTTTGATGCAAAGTGAGGAGAGGAGAACTTGGGCTTCTGATTCAGATTCAGGTCGGGCGAAGATTCTGGTCTTGACTTTTGTTATGAGTGGGTTGACTTGGACGCTTGTCCTGGCGTGAGTTTGCACTAGAACTGATCTTAACTGGAGAGCCTGTGGTGAGGACTTAGCTGTGCCTACAGTTTACACCTCTGACATCTCACACAGCTCACTGTGGCAAGGGCAATCTACTCACGACAGGCCGCCATGACGTTGGCGTTGTGCATACTGCCATACAAGTGAGTCAAACTGGTTCAAAAATGGTTAAAATGGCTCTAAGCACTATGGGACTTAACATCTGAGGTCATCAGTCCCCTAGACTTAGAACTACTTAAACCTAACTAACCTAAGGACATCACACACATCCATGCCCGAGGCAGGATTCGAACCTGCGACCGTAGCGGTCGCGCGGTTCCAGACTGTGGCACCTAGAACAGCTCGGCCACCCCGGCCGTCTGAAGATAAGAAACCTCGCGGTTGGCCAATACTTGGATGGATAGCTGTCTGGGTGTACCACATGCTATTGGATGCTTTTTGCTTTCCATTTACGGCCAAGGGGTGGAGGGGGCGTAAAGTTCCTGATCACCAGACTTTGTACCAGTGTCCCAGATTAAATTCCAAACCTTCCTGTGGTGTTCATGTAGTGAGGGCATAGACACTGTTTATAGTGATCCGTCCATTGGATGGGGACGTTAAGCTCTTGTCATCATCATGCAACGCAAACATGACACCACACTACACGCACCCATTAAAGTCACCTATATTTAAACACGACCCCACATCTCATGAAGGAAAGAGGCCATTGTGTGCAAAGGATAGAAAAAGCTTTGCAAATAAGCGACTGCACTTGCCATTTGGGTCTCCAAACCAACCATGCCAAACGATTTTATTTTTTACCACGTTATATGAACCAAAATAGGCAGCTGTTTGGCGACTGTGGTGATCAGTCAGTCAGAGAAGAGATCTTTCACACGTTTCGGTACTAGGAAAGGAAGTTTGCGCTTGAATTGAGAGAGTCCGTGGTCAGCTCTTGTAACGAGATGCCACATACCCTGGAGGTCTAACAAATTTTGTTAAATTTGAGTAATAGTGAATTTTCTGAGTTTTTGATGCATCACAAAATGTTCAAGATCAAATGCATATGACGATTTCGGAAATTTCAGTTTCTTCCGTGATAATTGAAACTTTCTTCTGGGAGTAAAAAATTCCTCCTGGCGTTCTGTGCAATGATAACCTGAAACTATCTAAGTCCAAATGTGATGATCTGTACACTATTTGAGCGAGCATTCGGAACAGTTAAATGTCGTATGTTTTTACACACTACTCACCAAGCCATAGAAAAGGGTTAGTTTTCTAGTATCTGTTCTGCGTGAAAAACGTTAAGCTGATTACTAGAGAGAGAATGCGCTTGCTCAAAGCTTGTTATCAAAGCTTGTTATAAACTGTGGTAATTATGTTTCTTTCATTTCTGTAACTTAAGTGGTAATACATAACCAATATTGTAACTCAAGGAGTCTTTTTCATTTTATAAAATTAAATTTTCCTTTAGACATAAGAGTCTCAACTTTGTAATGATGATGATAGAAACCAAGGAAATGAATTAAAATTTATACCATGTGCAAGACGTGAACGCAGGTCTGCTGCTTACAAGGTAGTGGTGACAGCCATTACACCACCATAGCAGTGCAGGTAACACAACTGCATGGACTACACTAGTCGAATAGGAGAAAGGTGTGAATTGAACAGGACTAGGGTACTCCATGGACCTGTGTTTCCTTGACACAAATTTTAATTCATTTCTTCAACCTCTATCATTATCTTCTTTCCTTGTTATTTAGAACCGGTTCTTATGAAATCCACTGACTTTCTTATTGTAAAACAGTTAAATATATTTATGCACTCTGTTGACAACCGTGGTTGTAACTAGTTATTACAGCTTACAGTTATTACAGCCACCGCCCCATCGCCCTCTTGAGTGTATGCTTTAAGTTGTTGGAACGCCTAATACTTAATAGAATTCAGGACATCGTGGATGGAATAACCCCTGCATATCAGGCAGGTTTCACAAACAAGCGCAGCTGTTGCGAACAAGTTTTAGCCCTAACATCATATATAGAGAGCGGATTCCAGAACAGGATGAAGTCAAGTGTAGCTTTTGTTGATCTGTCGTCGGCATACGACACTGTGTGGCTCCAGGGTCTTATGCTTAAGCTCAAGAGACACATACCTAGTTTAAAACTGGCAACCTTAATGAACAACATGCTGACGAACAGGTCTTTCAAAGTGAGCATCGGCCACAACACCAGCAGATCGTATAAAATAAAAAAAATGGCCTTCCTCAAGGATCTGTGATGGCTCCAACCCTTTTTAATTTGTATATTAGCGACTTGCCAAATACAGTCAGCAGGAAATTTTGCTACGCCGATGATCTGGCACTAGTTGTACAAACTAAAACACTTGGGGAAGGAGCGAACGTATTCACAGAAGATCTGGAGTCCTTGAATTCCTATTATAAAAAATGGCGACTCTGCCCTAATCCAACCAAGACTGAGGTGTGTGCTTTCCACTTGAACAATAAAATGGACCACCAGGAACTGAATGTGAACTTCTGTGAACAAAGAGTCAAACACAACTTCAACCCCAAATACCTTGGCATAACACTAGACCGCTCCCTGACTTACAAAAAACATCTAGAAAACGTAAGCAAAAAGCTAAAGAGTCGCAACAACATTCTGAGAAAATTGGCTGGCTCGACTTGGGGAGTTCAAGCATCCACCTTACGTACTGCCGCAATAGCGCTGGTATATCCGGTTGCCGAATATTGCTCTGCTGTCTGGCATTCGAGCACTCATACCAAGAAAATCGACGTCCAGTTGAACGAGTGTATGAGGATAATAACGGGTACTACTAAATCCACCCCACTCCCTTGGCTGCTTACTCTAAGCAATATCCCACCTCCACAACTGAGAAGGCAAGAAGCAGCAGCAAGAGAGTAGTAAAAAATTCATGACTCAGATTACCCACAGAATCTACCAATCCACGATGTTTTGAACGAAATACCATCGACCCGCTTGAAGTTACGGAAGCCTATATGGGTTAATACACAAGAACATCAACCTGACATCAAGGAGCAATGGCGGCACTTTTGGAATGATTCTGGAATTAACAAACAAGGTATCCAAGATCCTACTCTGGAGTTACTGGGCTTTGTCCTGAAGAGATGAACCTGGACTAAATTAAACCGTATCAGAACGGGCCATGCAAGATGCAATGCATATAAGTACAAGTGGGGTCTATGCGACTCACTAGCCTGTGACTGTGGAGCACCAGAACAAAACGTCCGCCATATTATTGAAGAATGCCCCTTAAGAAGATACGCCGGACCTGTCTCTAAGGTTATATATGTGAAACCCTCTGCTTTGGATTGGCTGTGTAATCTAGATATTGAGCTTTAAATATATGAATGAGTATCTAGTCAGGCTTGCCAAGCTTTTAACGTGTAGTTATTTTGTCTTGAGTGGTTGTACTTCCTCCTTTTGTGCTATTGCTTGTTTTTTACACATGTGCTATTTACACATTGTTTTGTTTTATACATTTCGTTTACATGTTGTTGTGCTTATACAAAATATTGTCGCTGTATTGTCATACGCAAAATAAAATAAATAAATAAAATAAAAAATAACAGCTTTTCTTGGTTTAGGAACATAGTATGTCGCTTCAGCGCAGGATGTGTTCCGCAGAAACAACTACGTTTATTTTCGATGTTAGTACGATGACAGATAAATAAGCAACTCCGCCGTACTTACGCAGGAGAACATTGATGTGGATTGTCTCTTGTACCCAGGTCCAGCGCAGATATCGATTACGACAGCGCACCAGATATGCATGTGACGTTCGGCTTGATAAATACGCCAACCAACCGGAGGCACTGGTGGAATGTCTAGTGCCCCGCAATGCTAAATAAAGAATGCCGATCCGCGCACGCTTATTGGCGTCGTACTAATGATAACAACGCTATTTTGCCTTTAATTCCATTGCAGTAAGTTTGTGACTAAACGTTTAACTTGCGACTGGCTTGGCTGTTGTTTGCAAGTTGTTCTTAGCTACCAATGAGTGCCGCGTTGTTGGCCGTTTGGAACAAGACCACATCTGGCTGAAGTCCACGTTCCTTCCCGTATCCATTAGTGTTTGGTCGATCAGAACCTGAGCGTGAGGGCAGCTTTGCTGTACTTGGGTGTGGGTGCAGGTGTGTGTATGTGTGTTTCGGGTGGGGAGAGCTTTTTTTTTGCATTCGAATGCAACATTGTGTGTATTGAAAAGACCGCCTCCACTGAAGTAACGGGTGTTGGGGGAACACTTTCAACGACGTCATTGCGATCTACAATGCGTAACTTAAACAGTCACAGGACAGTTGTTATTAGCAAACATCTTCGCAACCAGGTGAATGCAGAAAGAGAGACTTCACCCGAGCTCGGCGTGCAGACTGTAGACTAACAAATAATGGAAACATACTATGTAATTTTCGTAGACGTAGTGGTGATAACTTGTTGGTCCGCAGCCGATAACGATGACCTGAAAAAAATTAGTTTCGCAGCTACACTTATTAAAGATGATTATTCAGAATAACTATTTCGATGTATGTTCTTCATTTTCAAATGCCTTCGATGGCTGTTACTGACTACTGCAGGCACCTGAAAAATCTGTAACTACCTAGAAGCCAGTAATGACTGTGAAAATACATTTCTTTGCTGTGAATGGAATTATGAGTATCATGTTATATCATTTATGGCAACAGGACATGTTTAGCTACTGTAACATCCTGACTGTCGTCTTTCGACTGTGAAGAATAGTGCAGATTCTACAAAGTTTTTGCTGTAATTTCAGGAGTATTGGCACGGCCTATGACTACACTAACAAGGAGATACATGTATATGCAACCATTTCGGATGCATTCATTGTCGCAGGTCTTGTTCCCAGCAAGGAAGGTATATTCCGAGACGTTATGCTCTCGTTCTGAAAAGGTTCGAAATTTATTTGATGAGAAAGATTACATAAAATTGTTCCCTGGCTTTCACAAGTGTCGGATTTGAATATTATCGCTCTATTGGAGTCCATACTGGAAGAACTATTGTCCTCTTCCAGCTACACACCTTCCGCTTCTTTTAATCCGGCCCTGATACATTTCAGCGAAAACCTTATAATTCATTGAGGCAGAAAAAGTGCTATGTTCTACCAACTAACATTAAGTTGACGTTACATGAACTGCGTCAATACTGTGTCTTCTAGCTACTATGGTTTCTATCTCACTTTGACTAGCGGCGTGCGTAAACACGTTCAGCGATTTGGTTCAGCACTTATGTTGACGCCTCGGTATTGTGTTTTGTTCATGGCCTGCAGTGACACCTTGTTTTCAGTAAATATGATGTACAAGACGGTTTTGCTTTAAAGTTATGAATTTACTTAAAAATTGCCGACAGTTTTAAGAGTTACACAAAAAAAGTTAACGCGGAATGTTCAAGGACCGAGAACTATTATTGCGTTACGTATAAAGGCTTGTTTGAATATTTGCCGCTCACCGAATTTACAAGATGTTTTACAATTTATGTTACACGCTTCTACAGGTTGTAGAGGAGACTTCATAGATCAAGTTTTACATAGAAACCCCCGTCCTGAATCGTCATCCAACGATGCTACAGAGCGTCAAAGTTCCTAGGCGCCGGTGATTCCGTGTTGATGTTACAGACTTTCAAGGTGAGGCAGAAGGGTAAAAGTATCAATCTGAGTAAAGGGTCCCTGGATCGGAAACGAACGAGTCGAAAGTAATAAGCGAAAACGGTTCTGATACCTCTAACAGTGGAACAGATGTACCTGTATCCAGCTGGAACACACTTGCGAGTAACAGGTACCACATAGGGAAGCTGTACCGTACACTGCATGCAGACAAGCTCCACACACACCCCACACAGTGAGATGATCTACGGCCGATCTCCCACTACTATATAACGATCTTGATTGTTCCAGGAACGAAGCGGCTGCAGCAAACTGGGATACATCGCCATCGCTTGCCCAACCTTGCATGAGCTATCGCAGCTCGTAAGCCACTACTGCTCTTACTACCCATCCCACTGTCGCAGAGGTATTTTTCCCACGGCACGAGCCTTAGCCTTTTTACCCTCTGCTCTTCAAATTGCTACCCTCACTCGCGTTTCGTCCACTATCTATCACCTGATGGACCGCGTTAATGCGTAGTCTTACCAAGACGCACGGTTAACATTACAGCCCAGCTTAGCCGGCCGAAGTGGCCGTGCGGTTAAAGGCGCTGCAGTCTGGAACCGCAAGACCGCTACGGTCGCAGGTTCGAATCCTGCCTTGGGCATGGATGTTTGTGATGTCCTTAGGTTAGTTAGGTTTAACTAGTTCTAAGTTCTAGGGGACTAATGACCACAGCAGTTGAGTCCCATAGTGCTCAGAGCCATTTGAACCATTTGAACAGCCCAGCTTCCTGTGACCCACCTATTAGATAGCTAACATGTTGACGGAGGTGACAGTAGAACTTTTGGTCTGGTCACCAAGTTGGTGCGGGCGTTGAGGGGCCCCATCTCTATAAAAATATTGTTGTCGCTAATACTGTAGGGTAGGCAGCTTTCAGAGGTAGTAATATGAATCAAAACAAGCAAAAATGACTAGCAAACGTGGGCTCTAAAATGCATATCTTAAGAGCTATGAGCACTAGTTCAGTAGAGGGGACATGTTTCACACAGCGAAGATGAACAAGTGCTTAAAGCTCCTCAGATATGCACTTTAGAGTCCATGTTTACAGACACTCTTTCTTGACTTGGTCCATACCAGTATCTCTGAAAGATGCATACTCTGTAGTCTTAGCAACAACAGTACCGGTACATGTATTCCACTGTCAGAGGTGTCACAACCGTTTCCGAACCAGGGACCCTTACCTCAAATTGATACATGTATCCGTCTCCATCATCCTTGAAAGTTTGTGACATAACGGAATCGCCCTGTTTATATATATACCCTATGGATGAAGTTTCCGGACATGGGTTCCGATGTAAAACTTGATCTACTAAGTCCCCTCAACGACTTCTACAAGTGTGTAATTTGACTTGTGAAACACACTGTATATGCGTCTGCAAGAATTGGACATCCAGGCGTGCGTATGGAAAAAGTGGATAGCAATGAAACGATAAAAGTGAAAAGTTGCAGAAGTAGATAACCCAGCGGGGAATATCCAACAACAAATGACACAGCACCTCAAAGCCAGCCTGAAGGTAAGCGAACCATTCTCTAAGCATTATATTTGGTCAAGGAGAAAGAGAACATATCAGACAATATTTGGTGGATCCTACACAAGTAATTAACGTGTCCTGAAAAGGAAAAAAAGAATACTTCGATAGTATTCATTTGTCTAGACTTCAACGTACAAAGAACTGGAAATATTTTCGATTGCTTTAGACAGCAACAAGAGCATGTCTGATTTAGTGCTCAGTTTGGAATTTAACTACGTCGCTTTGATGAATTTTTATAAATACTAATTGGTGAATCAAAAAAGTATGGAAATATAAATTTTCACGCTTTTTCAATGAAAAATTATTTACATTTTCAGCAGCATGTACATGCGTGTTTATTTTTTCAAATTTTATGTAATATAGTACATAAGTAATTAGAAAAATGTAAAACGCAAACTAAAGCTGTCCTAAACCCGAAGCATGTTTTTCGGGCACCACAGTGCTTTACTAGGATCGCCGTATTAGTGGTGCTATGCCTCTGCCTTTCCCCAAGTTTATCCAGTCACAAGGACGCCTGAAATCGAAAGTGGTCAGCCAGACTGACATTTTTCACAAATGCAAATCATTAGCTGTGAGGAAAGAAGCGAAAATTGACAGAAAAAAATACGATCGACTGAGGACTTGTACCCTTACACCCACTTCATCATCGGATTACATATCGTTACGTCAACATCGATATATACGATTACGTAGTTCAGGGATAAAGTCAATCTTCACATTAAATTCGTTTATACCACAGCATTACACGGCTAATAAACTGCTCAAAAAAGTTCTGCACCAACATCATGACTTATTTATCGGAAACTTCGCTCTTAATGTGTCCCTTCAACTCTTTCCCGCCGAAACTGATTATTTATAAGTTTCAGGGTTGTCGTTTCGTCTTTACGCGATGTTTTGACGGTTTACTTAGACGTCTACAGGCAATATTTCGGCGATGGATTCAAGATGTTAATGTGCGCGGACTACCACACCCATCTCTTGATTATGTATCTGAGGGAGGCATGAATCAACTGAATGCATAACTAGTGACCTGCACCCTATGGGGCATGCTTGGGACGAGTTGAAAACTTGCGGTGCGTCGTCGCAGAAACCTTCGTCACGCACTGGATGATCTCAGAGGGGTTTCCGGCGGACGGAGGGACTGGTTTGAGTGACACCATGTCGACCATTTTGTGGACAGCACGCCAAGCAGGAGCGAAGGATGTTGTAACACGTGGGATGGAGCAATGCGCTATTGAATATTACTGTGCATCTCTTTTTACTTGTCCAGATGTGCGCTTTAGGATAAATAAGTTTCATTTTGGTTGTCGTGTTGTTTTTACTTCACGGTAGAAAAAACCTTTTTTTTTAGATTTCGTAATGCTTAATATTTAATTTGTTGCTGCCCATGAATCTAAGCCCAACCACTTTTGCGGTTGTGCAAATAATACAAACCTTTTTTGCGCGGATTACACTAAATATGATGTAGCAACTTGTTTTGAATGCTGCGTTTCAGCCTTTGACTGCTATGTAGGGGTAGGTGACATTGGCAGATCATCGATGTTGACTTCGATTTCATCATCGACGTATAAACATCGATCGGTGATAACAATCGACCCAAAACATCGACGTTAAATGATGAATTTATAGAATGGTGCAAAAAGTAGCATACAACTACAGCCAACATTCATGGATTTCCAGCACACTAGATTAATTGTGGGATAGCAACTTGTGTTAAACAGTTCGATATAGAAACAGCCAAAGTTACAAGATTCACTTTTTTTTAGCTGATGAATAGTTTTGTGTTACCTGAACCCATTTTTAAATCATCCTGAGAGACAAAACAGTGTTTTCGGAAACAGCACATAAACCATGGGAAGATTATACATACACGTATAACAAAATCAAGTTTAACCATGTACAATTATATGTTTGTTTTGTCACTGTCCATGGCTAAACTTATCTTTTTATACGTATACGTATGGTTTATATGCTATTTCGGAAAACACTCTTTTGTCTGCCAGGATGATTTGAAAATGGGTTTAGGTAAACCTACACTAGTCTGCAGTTAAATACAAAGTAAAACTTGTAACTTTGGCTGTTTTGTATCGAACATTCATCATCACATTCATTAACCAATAAATACAGCATTGGGGACTGGAATGCGATTGTAGGTGAAAGGAGTTGAAGACAAGGTTACGGGAGAATATTGGCATGGTAGTAGGAATGAGAGAGGTGAAATACTAATTGAGTTCCACAACAAATTTCAGCTATTCAGCTGTTCAAGAATTACAAAAGGAGGAGGTATATTTGCAAAAAGGCCTGGAGAGACGCGAAGATTCCATCTGGATTACATGATGGTCAGACAGGTTTCTAAATCGGATATTGGATTGTAAGGCGTATCCAGGAGCAGATATAGACACTTCACACTTTAGTAATTTCGAAGAGTAAATTGAAGTTTAAGAGAACCACACGGAAGAATTCATGTGTAAGAAAGTGGGATAATGAAGTACTGAGGAATGATGAGACGCGTCTGAAGGTCACTAAGATAGGATCTTTCGGAAAAATATCACCCACACAATTCCGAAGACTACAAGAGCTGGTAAGTGCGAGAATTATCGCACATTCAGCTTAACAGCTCACGCTGACAAGAATAATATGCAACAGAATGGAAAAGGAAACTGAGGATCTATTATAAGACAATCAGTTCGTCACGGTAAATAATGACAGCCAAACCAGTTGCAGGATAAAGATTTATTAAAATTCTTGACCAATTCTTTTATTAATCTCCATTGCAGGATGTAATTTTAGATATTTTACTTCTGATGAAGGTATATTTATATATACCGAAACCTTGGTCAAGAATTTTACTAAATCTTTATCCTGCAACTGTTTTGGCTGTCATCATTTAACGTGAAGAATTTCAACAGTTGCTGTTTCAGCCATGTTTAAAATCTTGAAACAATCAGTTCGGATTTAGGAAAGGTAAAGGCAACAGAGAGAGAGAGTTCTGATGTTGTGCTTGATATGAAAGCACAACTAAAGAAAAATCAAGACACTTTCACAGGATTTGTCGATCTGGAGAAAGTGTTCGATAATGTTAAACAGTGGAAGATGTGGGAAATTATGAGTGGTATACAGGTAAGTTATAGGGAGAGATGTGTTATTATGCAACATGTACAAGAGCCAAGAGGGAATAATAAGAGTAGAAGAACGAAGTGCTCGGTTTAAGAAGCGGGTAAGACAGGAATATAGTATTTCGCCCCAACCGTTCAATCTATACATCGAAGAAGCAATGATGAAAAGAGTGGGAATACATTTCAAGGTGAAAGGAAATCAATGAGAGGATTCGCTGATGATATTGCTATTCTCAGTGAAAGTGAAGAATAATTACAGGATTTGCTGAATGGAATGAATAATATAATGAGTACAGAACATGGGTTGAGAATAAATCGAAGAAAGACGAATGTAATGAAAAGTAGCAGGTATGAGAAGAGCGCGAAAACATCAAAACTAATGGTCAGGAAGTAGATGAAGTCAAGAAATTTTGCTACCTAGGCAGCAAAATAATCAATGACGGACGGAGCAGGCAGGATATAAGAAGCAGACTAGCACTGGCAAAAAGGGCTTTCCTGGCCAAGACAAATCTGCTAGTATCAAAACATAAGTCTTAATTTGAGGAAGAAATTTCTGAGAATGTACGTTTGGAGCACATCACAGTATGTTATTGAAACATAGACTGTGGAAAAACCTGAACAGAAGAGACTCGAAGCATTTGACGTGTGATATTACAGTAGAATGTTGAAAATTAGGTGGATCCCCCAAGAAAAGGAATGAGGAGGTTCTGTGCAGAATCGGAGATAAAAGGAATATATGGAAAACTCTGACAAGAACAAAGGACACAGTAGCCGACCGTTGTGGCCGAGCGGTTCTAGGCGCTTCAGTCTGGAACCGAGCGACCGCTACCGTCGCAGGTTCGAATCCAGCCACGGGCATGGATGTGTGTGATGTCCTTAGGTTAGTTCGGTTTAAGTAGTTCTAGGGGACTGATGACCTCAGATGTTAAGTCCCATAGTGCTCAGAGTCATTTGAACCAAAGGACACAGTAACAGGATAGCTGTTAAGACATCGGGGAATAACTTCCACTATACTAGAGAGGAAAATAAATATTGGAATACATTGAATACATTCAGCAAATAGTTCAAGACATAGGTTGGTGGATACTGCAATAAGTAATACCACAGTAGGCAGTTCAGATGAAGAGGAGTTAGCATCTTTGAAAAGGTCAATCGCAGATGATGGAAAGAAAAACATAGATACCAAGAAGGTAACTACAAAGGAACCATGGGGAACAACAGAAATACTGATCAACGAAAGAAGGAAGTACAAAAATGTTCCAGGAAATACAGAAATACAGCAATATAAATCACTTAGGAATGAAATAAATACGAAGTGCAGGGAAGGAAAGGCAAAATGTCTCCATGAAAAATGTGAAGGAATCGAAAAAGAAATGATCGTCGGAAAGACTGAGCGTATAGGAAAGTCAAAATAACCTTCGGAGAAAGTTAAAGCAAAGGTGGTAACATTAAGAGTAAAACGCGAATTCCACTGTTGAATGCAGCGGAGAGGGCGCATAGAGGGAAAGAGTACACTGCAGACTTGTAGGAGAGGTGGACTTGTCTTATGGAGTGATACAAGAATAAACGGAAGCCGACAGGGAAAATACGGGAGATAAGTATTAGATTCAGAATTTAAAAGAGGAAGACTTAAGATCAAATAAGGCAGAAGGGGTTGATGAAATTCCATGGATTTCTTAAATCGCTGGAGAAAGTGGAAACAAAGTGACTATTCTCGTTGGTGTGTAGAATGCACACTGAGGCGCGTAAGTCATGGGATAGCGTCATGCATGTATGCAGATGGCCGGTGTAAAAGGGCCGTGCGTTGGCCGAGCTGACATTTGTACTCAGATGATATATGTGAAAAGGTTTGCGACGTGATTATGGGCGCACAACGGGACTTGACAGACTTTGAACGCAGGATGGTAATTGGAGCTAGACGCATTGGTCATTCCACTTCGGAAATCGTTAGGAAATTCAATATTCCGAGATCAACAGTGTCAAGAGTGTGCCGAGAATACCAAACTTCGGTCATTACCTCTCCCAACGGCCGACGCAATGGCCGATGGCCTTCACTTAACGACCGAGGGCAGCGGCATTTGCGTAGAGTGTCAGTGTTAACAGACAAGCAACACTGCGTGAAATAATCGCAGAAATCAATTTTGGACGTGCGACGAAGGTATCCGTTACGACGTTGGGCGAAATATGGCGTTAATGGGCTATGGCAGCAGACAACCGAGGCGAGTGCTTTTTACTAACAGCACGATACCGCCTGCTACATCTCTCCTGTGGTCGGGTGGTAGCTCCATAATGGTGTGGGCTGTGTTTAAACGCAGTGAACTGGGTCCTTGGTTCAACTGAAACGATGACTGGAAATGGTTATGTTCAGCTACTTGCAGACCATTTGCAGCCATTCATGGACTTCATGGCCGGCCGGAGTGGCCGTGCGGTTCTAGGCGTTTGAGTCTGGAACCGCGTGACCGCTACGGTCGCAGGTTCGAATCCTGCCTCGGGCATGGATGTGTGTGATGTCCTTAGGTTAGTTAGGTTTAAGTAGTTCTAAGTTCTAGGGGACTTATGACCTCAGCAGTTGAGTCCCATAGTGCTCAGAGCCATTTGAACCATGGACTTCATGTTCCCAAACAGCAACAGAATTTTTATGAATGACAGTGCGCCATGTCATCAGGCCACAACTGTTCGCAGTTAGATTGAAGAACACTCTGGACAGTTCGAGCGAATGCTTTGGCCACCCAGATCGCCCGACATGAATCCCATTGAACATTTATGGGACATTATAAAGAGATCAGTTCGTGCAGAACGTCCTACACTGGTAGGACTTTCAGAATTATGAATGGCTCTGGAGGCAACGTGGCTCAGTATTTCTGCAGAGGGCTTCCGACAACTTGCTGAATCCGTCCACGTCAAGTTGCTGCACTACGCCGCGCAGAAGGAGATCCGACAAGATATTAGGTGGTGTGTCACGGCTTCCGTCACCTCAATGTATGAGACGGGCGATATCCATCAGCCGTCCGGAAAAAAATCATCCACACAATTCCGAAGATTGAAAGTGAGAGGATTATCGCACAATCAGTCTCTCAAGACGAATAGACAGCAGAATGGAAAATAAAACTGAGGATCTGTTAGAGGACAATCATTTTGGCTTTAGGAAAGGTATAGGCACCAGAGAGACAGTTCTGACATTGCGGTTGGTAATGGAAGCAAGGTTGGAGAATTGTCATCCTGGAAAAAGCGTTCGGCAGTGTAAAATGGTGCAAGATGTTCGAAATTCTGAGACAAAGGGGAGTAAGTTATACGGAAAGGTCGGTAATAAACAATATGTACAGCAACCACGAGGGAACTAACTTTGGAAGGATGTAAGACAGGGATGAAGTATTTCGCCCCTACTATTCAATCTGTGCATCGAAGAAGCAATGATGGAAATAAAAGAAAGGTTCAAGAGTGGAATTAAAATTCAAGTGAAAGTATATCAGAGATGACATTTCTATCCTCAGGACAGCGAAGAAGAGTTTGAGGATCTGCTGAATGGAATGAACAGGCTAATGAGTGCAGAATATAGACAGAGTAAATCGAAGGAAGTCTAAGGTAACGAGAAGTCACAGAAATGGGAATAGAGAGAAACTTATCGAAATTGGTGATCACAAATTAGACGAAATGAAGGAATTCTGCTACCTCGGAAGCAAAATAACCCATGATGGCCGAAGCAAGGTGGACTAGCAACAGCCAAGAGGGCATCCCTGCCCAAAAGAAGTCCACTAGTAACAAAGATAGGCCTTAATTTGAGGAAGAAATTTCTAAGACTGGACGTTTGGAAGCCAGCATTGTTCTGTTGTTGAATCACTGAGTGTGGGAAAACCGGAAAAGAAGAAAATAATCGAAGCAGCTGAGATGAAGTGCTACCGAAGAACGTTGAAACTTGGGTTGACTGACAAAGCTAGGAATGAAGTAGTCCTTCGTAGAATCAGCGAAGAAAGGAACATATGAAAAACATGGAAAAGAAGAAAGGGCAGGATACTAGAACATGTGTTAGGATATCTTGGGATAATTTTTATAGTATTGGAGGGGGCTGTAGAGGATAAAAACTGTAGAGGAAGACAGAGATTAGAATACATCCAGCAAATAATTGAGGACGTAGGTTGTAAGTGGTATTCTGCGATGAAGAGGTTAGCACAGGAGAGACTTTCGTGGCGGGCGGCATCAAACCAGTCAGAAGTCTGATGACAGTTTTTGTCTACAGACTATAATACTTCTTATTAGATGTTGGTAATTCCAAGTAAAATCGATTCTTACTGCACACGCCACATTAAGAGTAACACGCAAATCTTCTCAATTTCTGCGAAGTCTTTCGTAAGAACGTAAATGCTAAAAAATATAAAAAGTGTCAACAACTCGCTGACATCGCTCGTTGGCGAATGCAATGATGCTGCACTGCCGTGTCATTTGGTAATCGTCTGTAATATTAATGCAGACAGCGTGAAAATGAAAAGTGTGTTGAAAGTATTTATTATTTGTAATAATTGTTTTTAAAGTACCAGAAGAGAGGAGTAAAATTATTCGACAACTGACAGAACATCTGAAAAGCCTTGTGTCTGTATATGATAGTTTTCTTTACGTATGTATGTAATTTATTCAGTCCGATCAAATGTAATTTTACGTATCAGAAACGGAGAATGTACTTCCATAATTGAAAGCATAATTTATAATTTTAAAAAATTAAAAATATTTTCAGGATGACTCAATATCAACATTGGTCATAAAATTACAACTGGATCCTTGTCTCGACCAGCAGGCTCACCTGACGTGAGGAACTCTGGTCCTAGGTGAAGACAGTTAGTGGCACGAAAGTTAGTGTCCAGTCACTAACCGAAGGGACAGGAATTAAAACTGAAGGTAGCAAAAGAAAAGCGGCAATGTTTAACTACGTTTCCAAATGTGAGACCTGAGTTTCTCCTGGCGTATACAACTTTCAAATAACTTCCGGGAATTCAGCCAGGTAACACTTTCAGCGACCGCCGATATTTCGGCGGGAGAACACCCCGCCATTTTCAAGGCAAACTGCAACGGACGGGCGGCGTACATGCAAATTTAATACCTCGGTTCTCCGACAGAAGCAGGAAAGATAACACACACACACACACACACACACACACACACACACACACATCCATGCCTGAGGCAGGATTCGAACCTGCGACCATAGCGGTCGCGCGGTTCCAGGCTGAAGTACAGACAAGTACTCTTGTCGTGCTTAGAAAGTAGTGTTGTAAAACTGTCATAAGCTACAGTAGACATCGCGAGTTAATGTGGAGTACGGCAGTTTTCCTAGTAGCGCTGGTCAGTTACGATCGTACCTGCGTTACGTGTATGTTGTGTGTGTTGCATATCTTTCAAGCGTTACCTCACAAGGATGGCCTTTTTTTTGCGAATGCGGTCACTGTTTTATTACATTTCCCTGAAAATCGGAGGTGGTGAAACGTCTAGAAACTGAGTGAGGGCCAGGTAACTTAAGGAATATTTTCGTTCTCTCTGTTACTTGAAAGTAAATCGCATTTAAAGCAAAATAAAAATTGTAAATACTTAATTCAGGTTCTATTCGAACATTGTTGACTTGTTAAGCGAAACAGAGGGATGTTGTAGCAAAAATAAAGAACCCTACAGAAATTGATGATATAGCGCTAGAAAAAGCTATTTGCTCAACAAAAAAGGCAAAATAAAAAAAGCACAAAACAAAAGTATATCAAACATCGCTTCAGTGCTCCGTCAAACTTCTCTAAACATGCCTCTATATGCCCATCTTTTTAGAGATGGTTGTGGGACTCGACTGTTCGATGCAGGATGTCCGATTAAACACCTTTCAGTCATCTAGTTTCCAAACTTATTTTATTTGGCTACGCCGTCGTCAGGCCCCTGATCGACGTGCAGGGTGACTCTAGCTCAGTTGTGATCAAAACAGGGGCCAACAATACTGGTATTAGTGGATTTTTGGGAATGCGACCACTTCAGCCGTCATCAGTCGGCAGATGGCTGAAAGGTGTTTGACATCCTGTGCTCTAAACATGTTCTTGTCATTCATAGACAACTTTCATATCTATCAACTATAAGAGGGAACTCTCAAGTTTGACTATAATGTAAAATAACAAAAACAACTGCAAATAGTTGTGCATATGATGTGTAATTTCAACAAAAGTAATTTCTTTGGTTACATAAAGGCGCAGAAGTTAGGCGATCAACTGATTCTTATTGCTTATAAAATGCCGTTTTTATTCTGGAGGGACATAAAATACACAATGGAGTAACACCGAATGATGTGTGGTTCTAATTGTGAGCAAAACAAAAAACCGAAGAAAAAAAAACGAGTAGTCGTTGGCTCCTAGTTTCTCTCTTAAACACTCATTTACGTTTCTTGCCCTACCAATACTATCGGTAATCCTACAGTTTGTTACCTCATTTATGTAGTGTACCGAAATTACCGAACCGCAGGTTTGATAGAGCTGAACTCTAATTGGAAGTTACATTTACAACAACCACACTGCATGATACTAGTCAAAGTTTCCATGAGGTGGACGTACACAAACTGAGGATGGCTAGTAACGGTCGAAGCTAGTTTTAGATTAGATTAGATTAAATTTACTTTCATTCCAATTGATCCGTAGTGAGGAGGTCCTCCAGGTGTAGAACATGTCAGAAAAACGAAAATGTTCAAATGTGTGTGAATTCTTAAGGGACCAAACTGCCGAGGTCATCGGTACCTAGACTTGCACACTACTTAAACTAACTTATGCGAAGAACAACACACAGTCATACCCAGGGGAGGACTCCGACCTCCGGCGGGAGGGGCCGTGCAGTCCGTGACATGCCGCCATGAACCTCGCGCTCACTCTACGCAGCGGTAGTTTTCAGTTCTCCTGTGTGTCTTTGTTGCTAATCGAAATTAAAAACACTCAATATTCGGTGAAAAAAATCATTGACAGTAGTAACAAGTAGCCTCGTTTCTCTTCGATATCGAGTGTCCATAATGTGTCTCTGCCATCGATGATACGATGTGTTCAAGACTGCAGTGTCGATATTGAAACATATTACACTACCGGCCATTAAAATTGCTACACCACGAAGATGACGTGCTACAGAGGCGAAATTTAACCGAAAGGAAGAAGATGCTGTGATATGCAAATGATTAGCTTTTCAGAGCATTCACACAAGGTTGGCGCCGGTGGCGACACCTACAACGTGCTGACATGAGGAATGTTTCCAACCGATTTCTCATACACAAACAGCAGTTGACCGGCGTTGCCGGGTGAAACATCGTTGTGGTGCCTCGTGTAAGGAGGAGAAATGCGCGTACCATCATGTTGCCGACTTTCATAAAGGTCGGATTGTAGCCTATCGCGATTGCAGTTTATCGTATCGCGACATTGCTGCGCGCGTTGGTCGAGATCCAATGACTGTTAGCAGAATATGGAATCGATGGGTTCAGGAGGGTAATACGGAACACCTTGCTGGATCCCAACGGCCTCGTATCACTAGCAGTCGAGATGACAAGTCATCTTAACCGCATGGCTGTAACGAATCGTGCAGCCACGTCTCGATCCCTGAGTCAACAGATGGGGACATTTGCAAGACAACAATCATCTGCACGAACAGTTCTACGACGTTTGCAGCAGCATGGACTATCAGGTCGGAGACCATGGCTGCGGTTACCCTTGACGCTGCATCACAGACAGAAGCGCCTGCGATGGTGTACTCAGCGACGAACCTGGGTGCCCGAATGGCAAAACGTCATTTTTTCGGATGAATCCAGGTTCTGTTTACAGCATCATGATGGTCGCATCCGTGTTTGGCGACATCGCGGTGAACGCACATTGGAAGCGTGTATTCGTTATCGCCATACTGGCGTATCACCCTGCTTGATGTTGGCATTGGTTACACGTCTCGGTCACCTGTTATTCGCATTGAAGGCACTTTGAACAGTAGACGTTACATGCCAGATGTGTTACGACCCGTGGCTCTACCCTTCATTCGATCCCTGCGAAACCCTACATTTCAGCAGGATAATGCACAACCGCATGTTGCAGGTCCTGTACGGGTCTTTCTGGATACAGAAAATATTCGACTGCTGCCCTGGCCAACACATTCTCCAGATCTCTCACCAACTGAAAACGTCTGGTCAATGGGGGCCGAGCAACTGTCTCCTCACAATACGCCAGTCACTACTCTTGATGAACTGTGGTATCGTGTTGAAGCTGCAAGGGCAGCTGTACCTGTACACGCCATCCAAGCTCTGTTTGACTCAATGCCGAGGCGTATCAAGGCCGTTATTACGGCCAGAGGTGGTTGTTCTGGGTACTGATTTCTTAGGATCTATGCACCCAAATTGCGTGAAAATGTAATCACATGTCAGTTCTAGTATAATATATTTGTCCAATGAATCTGTATCTGCATTTCTTCTTGGTGTAGCAATTTTAATGGCCAGTAGTGTATGAGCTTTCAAGATCGATATATTGTAATCGATTATCATCGAACATTCCCACTCCTGCGTGCCCAGTAGTACTGTAGTGAAGGTGGGCGCGGGCGGCGACTGACCTGAGGCACCATGCTGAGGATAGCGGCGGTGGAGTCGTTGGCGTCCGCGGCGGCGGCAGCGGCGTCTGGCGCGGCGTGTCGGGCGCTGCCCAGGCTGGCGACGTGCAGCTGCAGCCACACGAACGTGACGAGGAACAGGAAGACGGCGGTGCGCACGCACGACGCCGTCCGCCGCCGGCCGATCGCGGGCGCCGCCATGGACACGCGCAGCCCGCGGCCCGCTGCAACCACACCGCCGCACCGGCCCTGCTCTCACTGCCTGCCTCCGTCACACCACCACACGCAAATCACTAGCTATGCCAATCACAGAAGCCAACACACAAACACAGAAGCAAGACATCTGCGATAATCTATACAGGCTGTTACAAAATGGTACGGCCAAACTTTCAGGAAACATTCCTCACACACAAAGAAAGAAAATATGTTATGTGGACATGTGTCCGGAAACGCTTACTTTCCATGTTAGAGCTGATTTTATTACTTCTCTTCATACATGCATCCACCCTCCGTCGCATGGAATCCCTGATGCGCTGATGCAGTCCTGGAGAATGGCGTCTGTATCACAGCCGTCCACAATACGAGCACGAAGAGTCTCTACATTTGGTACCGAGGTTGCGTAGACAAGAGCTTTCACCTGCCCCCATAAATGAAAGTCAAGAGGGTTGAGGTCAGGAGAGCGTGGAGGCCATGGAATTGGTCCGCCTCTACCAATCCATCGGTCACCGAATCTGTTGTTGAGAAGCGTACGAACACTTCGTTGAAATGTGCAGGAGCTCCATCGTGCATGAACCACATGTCGTGTCGTACTTGTAAAGACACATATTCTAGCAGCACAGGTAGAGTATCCCGTATGAAATCATGATAACGTGCTCCATTGAGCGTAGGTGGAAGAACATGGGGCCCAATCAAGACATCACCAACAATGCCTGCCCAAACGTTCACAGAAAATCTGGTGTTGATGACGTGATTGCACAATTGCGTCCGGATTCTCGTCAGCCCACACATGCTGATTGTGAAAATGTACAGTTTGATCACGTTGGAATGATGTCTCATCCATAAAGAGAACATTTGCACTGAAATGGGGATTGACACACTGTTGGACGAACCATTCGCAGAAGTGTACCCGTGGAGGCCAATCAGCTGCTGATAGTGCCTGCACACGCTGTACATGGTACGGAAACAACTGGTTCTGCCGTAGCAGTCTCCATACAGTGACGTGGTCAACGTTACCTTGTACAGCAGCAACTACTCTGACTCTGACATTAGGGTTATCGTCAACTGCACGAAGAATTGCTTCGTCCATTGCAGGTGTCCTCGTCATTCTAGGTCTTCCCCAGTCGCGAGTCATAGGCTGGAATGTTCCGTGTTCACTAAGACGCCCGATCAATTGCTTCGAACGTCTTCCTGTCGGGACACCTTAGTTCTGGAAATCTGTCTCGATACAAACTAAGACGATAACCCTAATGTCAGCGTCAGAGAAGTTGCTGCTGTACAAGGTAACGTTGACCACGTCACTGTATGGAGAGTGCTACGGGAGAACCAGTTGATTCCGTACCATGTACAACGTGTGCAGGCACTATCAGCAGCTTATTGGCTCTTCGGGTACACTTCTGCGAATGGTTCGTCCAACAATGTGTCAATCCCCATTTCAGTGCAAATGGTCTCTTTACGGATGAGGCTTCATTCCAACGTGATCAAATTGAAAATTTTCACAATCAACATGTGTGGGCTGACGAGAATCCGCACGCAATTGTGCAATCATGTCATCAACACAGATTTTCTGTGAACGTTTGGGCAGGCATGGTTGGTGATGTCTTGATTGGGCCCCATGTTCTTCCACTTACGCTCAATGGAGCACGTTATCATGATTTCATACAGGATGCTCTACCTGTGCTGCTAGAACATGTGCCTTTACAAGTACGACACACATGTGGTTCATGCACGATGGAACTCCTGCACATTTCAGTCGAAGTGTTCGTACGCTTCTCAACAACAGATTCGGTGACCGATGGATTGGTAGAGGCGGGCCAATTCCACGGCCTCCACGCTCTCCTGACCTCAACCCTCTCCACTTTCATTTATGGGGGCATTGTCTACGCAACCCCGGTACCAAATGTAGAGACTCTTCGTGCTCGTATTGTGGACGGCTGTGATACAATATGCCATTCTCCAGGGCTGCATCAGCTCATCACGGATTCCATGCGACGGAGGGTGGATGCATGTATCCTCGCTAACGGAGGACATTTTGAACATTTCCTGTAACAAAGTGTTTGAAGTCACGCTGGTACGTTCTGTTGCTGTGTGTTTCCATTCCATGATTAATGTGGTTGGAAGAGACGTAATAAAATGAGCTCTAACATGGAAAGTAAGCGTTTCCGGACACATGTCCTCATAACATACAATCCTGGAAATGGAAAAAAGAACACATTGACACCGGTGTGTCAGACCCACCATACTTGCTCCGGACACTGCGAGAGGGCTGTACAAGCAATGATCACACGCAGGGCACAGCGGACACACCAGGAACCGCGGTGTTGGCCGTCGAATGGCGCTAGCTGCGCAGCATTTGTGCACCGCCGCCGTCAGTGTCAGCCAGTTTGCCGTGGCATACGGAGCTCCATCGCAGTCTTTAACACTGCCAGCATGCCGCGACAGCGTGGACGTGAACCGTATGTGCAGTTGACGGACTTTGAGCGAGGGCGTATAGTGGGCATGCGGGAGGCCGAGTGGACGTACCGCCGAATTGCTCAACACGTGGGGCGTGAGGTCTCGACAGTACATCGATGTTGTCGCCAGTGGTCGGCGGAAGGTGCACGTGCCCGTCGACCTGGGACCGGACCGCAGCGACGCACGGATGCACGCCAATACCGTAGGATCCTACGCAGTGCCGTAGGGGACCGCACCGCCACTTCCCAGCAAATTAGGGACACTGTTGGTCCTGGGGTATCGGCGAGGACCATTCGCAACCGTCTCCATGAAGCTGGGCTACGGTCCCGCACACCGTTAGGCCGTCTTCCGCTCACGCCCCAACATCGTGCAGCCCGCCTCCAGTGGTGTCGCGACAGGCGTGAATGGAGGGACGAATGGAGACGTGTCGTCTTCAGTGATGAGAGTCGCTTCTGCCTTGGTGCCAATGATGGTCGTATGCGTGTTTGGCGCCGTGCAGGTGAGCGCCACAATCAGGACTGCATACGACCGAGGCACACAGGGCCAACACCCGGTATCATGGTGTGCGGAGCGATCTCCTACACTGGCCGTACACCACTGGTGATCGTCGAGGGGACACTGAATAGAGCACGGTACATCCAAACCGTCATCAAACCCATCGTTCTACCATTCCTAGACCGGCAAGGGAACTTGCTGTTCCAACAGGACAATGCACGTCTGCATGTATCCCGTGCCACCCAACGTGCTCTAGAAGGTGTAAGTCAACTACCCTGGCCAGCAAGATCTCCGGATCTGTCCCCCATTGAGCATGTTTGGGACTGGATGAAGCGCCGTCTCACGCGGTCTGCACGTCCAGCACGAACGCTGGTCCAACTGAGGCGCCAGGTGGAAATGGCATGGCAAGCCGTTCCACAGGACTACATCCAGCATCTCTACGATCGTCTCCATGGGAGAATAGCAGCCTGCATTGCTGCGAAAGGTGGATATACACTGTACTAGTGCCGACATTGTGCATGCTCTGTTGCCTGTGTCTATGTGCCTGTGGTTCTGTCAGTGTGATCATGTGATGGATCTGACCCCAGGAATGTGCCAATAAAGTTTCCCCTTCCTGGGACAATGAATTCACGGTGTTCTTATTTCAATTTCCAGGAGTGTATTTTCTTCCTTTGTGTGTGAGGAATGTTTCCTGAAAGTTTGGCTGTACCTTTTTGTAACACCTTGTATATTACAGCGCTAGGCGAAGGGTGCACATGGTCCGTTATTACTACAAACTACATACAGTACTCGTCATATGTTACTTACGGAAGAACAGTGTATTCATTCACAATACTTATTTCATTAGGCGCATTAACGATGGAAAAATCACTACATGTGTCGGCGAGGACCGCGGCAGCCTAATGACGGAAAACAACTCTTTCCGATTGACTTCTATAAGACTCGTGCTGGACCCCTTCACTCTTCCAGGTTCACAACTATGATATGACGAAGAGGCAACCGGGACAACATAACTCTCCCCGCGTACGTTCTGTCCCGTGCCTCGCTGTAAGCAAGGGTCGCGCGGTTGGCTGTGTGATCCCTCGTGAGGAATTCGCAGCACTCTTACTCGGAGTTGCTTTCATGTGACAAGGCTTAAAATTTTAATACTTTAATAGCTCACGGCGTTTGGGAAATTAGTCTGCGTGTCTTATTATTATCATTCCTTATTAATTTACTTGCCTTATTAACCCTCCTATCTGTATCAATTGACCGAGCGAGGTGGCGCAGTGGTTAGCACACTGGACTCGCATTCGGGAGGACGACGGTTCAATCCCGTCTCCGGCCATCCTGATTTAGGTTTTCCGTGATTTCCCTAAATCGTTTCAGGCGAACGCCGAGATGGTTCCTTTGAAAGGGCACGGCCGATTTCCTTCCCAATCCTTCCCTAACCCGAGCTTGCGCTCCGTCTCTAATGACCTCGTTGTCGACGGGACGTTAAACACTAACCACCACCACCACCACCACCGTATCAATTGAGATAGGGAAAAATACAAACGAAAAGAATAACACCCGCTAGGTTTCTTCGAGATTCGAACCCGGGTTTCCGACTCCCAGCCAGTTACCTTGGCCATTGCGCTATCGGTGCTGTCGGCGAAAAGTGTTTAACACGTGGTTACAGAAGCGGCAGTTGTAAAAGTTTCTTACCTCGATTTCTGGAAAAGTTTGCGTTTGCGGACCCCACACCTGATGAGGAAAAATGCTCTATTTACAATTATCTATCGATCCCTCCAATTTTGAGTCGATTGCTCGTCATAACCTTTAGGGATGATTTTCTCAAAATTGCGGGGGTGTTGACCCAAAATATCTTAGATTCCTTCATTTTAGGTTGTACACAAGCGACCTACCAAATTTGAGCCGAATCGGTTGGCCGTGTCTGAGGCCTTCCCCTTGTGAGATCAAGCAAACGCAGAAATTTTCCAGTTATTCAGAACTTAAATACCGGTACCGATTTTAACCGATGGATTTTTCCGATTCCTATCTCTTATTACCATTCAACACCAAACTATACGTACGTGCATTATTTACCTACACCCAAGAGGTAAACATGACACACACCTCTCATAAACGTACGGAAAGGGATCATTGCGTTTAGAGGGAAAAAAAGACTTTCCTATTAGGCCGCTGAACCGAATCCTCTCCTAGGCAATAGCGCCACACGACTGTTCACTTTCTTTCGCCTCATAAACACAACAAAAAATATGTAACAATAAATCACACAGAACAAAACTTGCACGATTTACAGAGAGATGGCCTCTACGACGTTCCCTCAGACATCAGGCTGAGCACTGGGTAGAATCATGCAACAGAAACAAAGTAACACTAAAGCACAGACACGTAGCGGACCCTGCACCACTGCGGCACTAATCCTACGTAAAGAAGAGGCGGCAGTGACGAGTTCCTTGCAAACAACGATTAGACGAACACAATGGACCTTTTGATAATGAACTTTCTGAGACTTACTGTAATGTAACCTCATATTATCTACTGTCACAACGATCTCTAACAGCAGACAAGACAGCTGACATGAGAAGTTGTGATGCTTTCAGGAGTATCTCGACATTCTCTCGGGGCGAAGTGACGCCGTCATGGAGAAAGCCTCCCAGAAACGTGTCCAGGCGTTGCACCACCTCTGCCATAGTGATCTCATCCTGGTGACATTCCGAGAACGTTTTGTATTAGTTCAGTTCAACGAGCTACCTGAAATTTATACGTGGTTTGTTCATTGTGATAGAAGAGACGGAAATGCATTATTTGTCTACATGATTATAATGCAAAAACACAAAGAAATTAACGATCAATACCGTACCGCACTGAGCTGTTTTCTAATTGCAAGTGTGATTCTACTACATTAACTCTCATGAATCAAGCAAAAAAAATCACAAAAATAACTCACCATTGTGTGCCACACGAGATACAAACCAGAACAAAAAAATGATACAGTATGACTAAAACACAAAACACAGTTACTCACGAAGAACTTACGTACGATTTGTTAGAATTTTTTGAAATATGTGTTACAACATCGATGCGTCCCTCTGGTAAGTAGCTTCAGCATGAATGTGGTTGCCTCGAAATATAGCACAAAAAGCCATGAGTGATTCTGTTAGTGATGGCAGACAGCTCTCATTGAAATCCACGTAATGATAGCTGATCCTGAAGTCGTATTTAAGAGACAAATAAATGCTCCAATCCGCATGCAAATGAGGTTATTAAAATCTAAGTGATCAATTGCCGAACCATTCGCAATAAAGCCCCAGAGTTCGTTCCTAAAACCAGTGGAAATTACATAATATAAAGAAAGCGGTTTAAAACTCTAAATTGACATCAGAGAGGATTCCGGAGAAAATTTCAGTGTATTGGGGAAAGATAGGCTAATGGGAATTGCAACTGGTGTATTCGTCACAGAAGACAAGATTCACCGAGATGAATGCGATATCATTTGGGCAAGGCATAGATTCAAGGATGGGCATAAACTTACAAACGAGTCATTCTATCAACCACCAAAAATATAATCGAAAACTTTCGAGAAAACCTCAGCTTGATAATAACAAATGTTCGCCAGTCATATTATCGTCATTAAAGGAGATTTTAATCTTACACCAGTCGATTCAGTAGATCGTGATGGAAAGCCGCCAACTGACACCAGATAATACTGAAGTAGCTACGAACACTGCTCACTTCCTGCAGGATATATTAAAGTTTCACAATGTCACAGCAGTATAGGAGCACCAGCAACATATAACATATTGATGCGTGCGTGCGTGTGTGTGTGTGTTTTGTGTGTGTGTGTGTGTGTGTGTGTGTGTGTGTGTGTACGTAGGTTGGTGTCAGCAGGGGAGGTTGTACCGTTGATCTTATGCGGCGAAGTGTGCCGCTTTCGACCACTAGACGCTGCGAAATAGCGCTAGCACTAGAGTGACGTGCAAGTAAGAAGTCATGTGGGCGATGCGTTTTGTGAAGAGAATACGTTGGGGCGTCATCGATGTGCTCTGTTTCTGTTTCACTCCGATTACTCCAGGAAACTCTTTCCTGTAAAATGGCAACGCTGGGGAGTGTTTCACATGGGGAAACTTTATTCTGGTTTTGTCTCTCTCTCTCTCTCAAATTAGGCCTATCGCTTGTTATTGTAATATTTGCTACGTCAACTGTGTGTTCTCCGTAATAAATGTTACAATGGCCTCATCACGCCAACACAAACACCAAAATCAACGTTAAATATTCGATGCGCAACCCTTATCTCTAGAGGCAGACGTGGTAGAATGACCATTCGCCACAACCTCCCAAACTGCTTCACACTCATATCTCCGAAAAATCCAATCTAGAAGGTGTAGATTGCTGTCTAGTTCTGTTGCGGCATAATGCAGAGTCGTATAAGGCTTGTGCGACAGCTGTCACGAACACAAACCTATGGATAAAATGTCTTCCAAGTCCACCATACCACATCTTTCTCGGAGAAGTTTCCATACATTTGACGTGCGCAAAAAGCAATAGACGTAAAGAAGTTCCGTTTGGGAAAGAGGCACACCACGTGATGGAGAGGCAGTTGCGGATTAACAGTGGAATTTATTTTATTTCAATGCCAAGGTAAACTTTTTAGTGACTAAACCGATTTCGAATTTTTAGTCATTTATATTAGGCCATTGAAATTTCTTGGCCTATAGCTGAGTCAACATTTACGTCGGGCTCCTATTAGTAGGAGAAAATGACTAAACACGCTAAACCTGTTTAGTCATTAAAGAATTTACGAGTGAATGTGAAATAATCTCTGTTGACAATAGGTAATGCGCTTGCTGATGTTGCATGCAAATAACATGGCAAATATACGAGTAAATCTAAACGAATTGTTTCCTACGCGAATTCTGAAAGTATAGAGAAGGTTTACGTCGAAAAGTGGCACAATATTGTGCTACATACGCGCACTAAATCATATCTACAGGAGTATTTGTGATGTCATTTTGGTGTGATTCACGATCGTGGATGTACACTTGGGGACGTTCAATTATATGTCATTAATATACTGATTGGATAAGACACGCAGCTGTTTTATTGATGGTATTTAAATCACACAATAGATTTAAAAATTGTACAATTTAAGAGACTTTAACTAACACTCCAACATTTTCTTGAAATTGAAAGAAATAATCATTTTGTAGAGGTTGTAACGCCGGAAATGCATATCCTCCTATTTCCATCTATTGTACTATAAATTTGTTTTCCTTATTTTTGTTACCTGAATATATGACATTTCTGTGTCTTTATATATTGTAATTGTTTTACTATTTGTATATATATATTTATGCATTTATGTCGATGTGTAATTGGTTTGTTTTGTAAATATTATTTGTATTTTTACGCTGGGTCTTACCTAGGGAAAACTATGCTATCGAACGAATACATCGATAGGTCGTGTGGAGAACCAGAGTGTTTAGGATCTTTGGTAGTGTTAACTCTGTCGCGTGGAGCGCGGGCAGAGGGGGTCTGGCTGGAGGGGGGCAGTGGAGCAGGTGTGTTGTGTGACGCTCCTGCGAGTTGCCGCGCTTTCGGGGTTTGACAGCATGTAATTGCGCTCGACTTGCTATGTTAGTTTCTGACATGGTGTCGCGGACGGGAAGTGTTAGCTGGCACACATCAAGAGCCCGTTTCGGCTGGAGACCGTGTCGAGAAGAAGGCGCGCCAACATCCAGCTTCTGCAACAGCGACGGCCGACAATGAGTGACTGTCGCCACCTGCTCGATCGACGGCTTCAAACCTTCAATCAACCAACAAGGAAGACTGGAAGCACGTAAAGTTTTAGAACTGTATGGCAGACCTCAGCTTTTAAAATTGTTGCATCACAAAATTACAGTAACTTAGCTTCAACCTTTGTTGCTCATTGTCGCAATTGCATTACCAAGCAGGGTTCCTTCCTTTTCCGAAATGAACCTGAGTGTCGTTGTAATTCAGACGCCAGCATTAAAGTAATATCATTCCATTTTACTGCTTTAATTTCAAAGTTCAGTTAAGGTATTCATAGCTGGCTACAATATTTAGATTACACAAGCACAAATTAAGAGTGCGAGTTTTGTTAGCATATTTTAGCTTACCTGTGACTGCAGCTCAGCTTGGTACGTACTAAATGTTACTATTGTTAATTGTTCAGAAGCATTTAATTCAAGTTCAAAGTTAAATCTCTTATTTTTAAATTGGGTAGATTCAAGTAGCTTTTGAAATGATCGTTGAGGTAGCCCAAGACTAATCATATTTTACTGAATTTCGATGTTTTTCAGAAACAAAGCTCACTATTAATTTCAGTCACTAAATTAACTTTCAATTTTCCGGTTTTATTAATTCTTTTGCTAAATTAACTCAGAGTGTAGCGAAATTTATTACTTCTGACAAACTTTCAGTTTTCACACTACACGTGTCAACCTTCAGTTGCCACGCTTCTAGTGCTAATTATATGTGTAATAACCTTTCTTTTTCAGTTACTATAGTAATTGTCCATAGGACTGGCGACCGTAATTTCCCCCAAATCTCAAATATCTAATTACCGCTAGTTAATTGTTAACATAACGACCGCACATTTACTTTCTTTATGAACTTTACCCCATTTCAAAATTAATGTCAACCAGTTTCATTTGCATTTTTCCTTTCATTTAGATGTAACCCTTTCCTCCCTCTTTACCGACAGATTAACTTCGGTGACGATTGTTTTTCCCAAATTTCCATTAGGTACACGCGGTTTAATTTTTCACTGTCATTAAGGTCGATAAGTGAGGGGGAGGTTACAAGTTTTCGGCTACACATATCTGTGATGACGTTTGAACGTTGGTGCACTGTAAAGAGCTTTTTTCTTCACCACTAGCTGTTCCCAGCTATTCTTTGCTGTGGCTCAGTCTAAGTGAAAAAAAATAAAAGGGAAAGCACATATTTCTAAAATGTACGGGAATTGTGCGTACATCGTAATCTCCTTCGCCCTCCTGCCTCTGTCCGTCTCCTCCCTGTTCCAATTAAGACTGTTGATATTTTCAAAAATATCCGCGAGTGAGATTATCGATATTAAAAAAAAATATCGTTATCGGCTGTCGACATATCTATACGTCGATGGAGATAGTATTGAAGTAACTGGCTATAAAAATATCGGCTGCACATTGTAAATACACTGCCGGTTTTAGAGCTGTATTTTTAAGTATTGATTTATTATTAGATGTTCAGTACATGAACAGGCTAGCAGCTTGCCTATCCCCTTAGAACAAGAACTGCAAGAAAACCGATGCACGTTCACGCTTGACGATAACGACTTTGCTAACAATAGTAATTGCACCTGAGTATCACAATAAAAAGTGTCCGATGGGCCCGTCGGTCGGTTTCTTCACATCCCCGTTTTTTTCATTTCTGCCAACGCCAGCGACCTAGCAGCTGAAGTGTCAAAATTGCGTGGTAAAGCTAAACGTTGAGTTTCTGTTGGTAGCGCCGATTACGTCAGCATTTCCCCTTCCACGTCTCCGCCACACCGCAAAGACCAATCTTGTCATTTAGATTTTTGTTCAAAGTTTTCAGCACAGGTTTTTGAAAAATTCCGATGTTTTTTATCGTAGCTGGTGTGCTATTTCTTTACATTGGAAATCATGTTATTCCATTCACAGCTCCACTTCTCAGTTCAACTGGACTTCTCCTTTTGCGCCACATATAATTGCTTCACACATTCAAAGAGAGAGATTGGACGCTATAAAAGCTCTAAAAGTAGTAAGACTTCTTTACACAGTGAAAGTAATTTACTTCTACTACTTCAATTTCAAAAGAACATCTTCAAATATTTACCAGAAATTGTGAAAAAAATATAATATAGTCTTTCAATATTTCCATTTTGATGTCGATATATCATATTGGTGCATACAATATTACCAAAGTATATCGACATACTGTTGAGAAACATGTTGACATATAGATATGTGTGTTGATGGGAAATATTTTAGGGAGAATTGTCGATCTATCGATATTATATCGACAGCCTTACTAACCACTCTCTCTGTCCCACTCTCCGACCCCCCCCCCCCCCCCGTCTCTCCGTCCACCTTCTCCCTCTTCATCTCCCCCTGTCCCATCACTTTCCCCTCTCTCTTTGTTCATCACCTCATTCCCCCTCTTTCTGTCCATCTTCTCCTTTCTCTCTAGCTCCTCTTGCCCCACCTCTTTTCTCCTCTCTCTGTCCTCACCTTATCTCTCTTTCTCCGTTCATCTCTTCTCCCCCCCCTCCATCTCCTCCTGCCACCTCTCTCTGTCCATCTTCTGCTTTCTGCAAGCTATGTCCATTTGTTTCCTCTCCTCTGCCCATCTCCTCTTCACCCTTTCTCTGATCTTGAGCGTTGTTTATTATTATTGCAAATTCAACTGGTTCAACTGGCTCTGAGCACTATGGGACTTAACATCTGTGGTCATCAGTCCCCTAGAACTTAGAACTACTTAAACCTAACTAACCTAAGGACATCACACACATCCATGCCCGAGGCAGGATTCGAACCTGCGACCGTAGCAGTCGCGCGGTTCCGGACTGAGCGCCTGAACCGCTAGACCACCGCGGCCGGCTTGCAAATTCAAATTCTGTAGGAGTGTTCTAATCACAACCTGAAATCCATGAAGACAACTTTCGTGATTGATAACTAAAGTTCCACTACTGTGTCCAAACGTTTATTACACTAACGTCTAGAAATTTTAAGTAAATCGATCGAGTACTTTTTGAGGTTTTTGGTAACAATGTTTTTTATACGTTACATATTTATTTATGTACTACATAAATTTTGAAATTAGGTGTATAAAACCTTCGTGTATTCGCATACAACATTACGTCAAAATTTCGAAGCAGGCGTTGAAGAACTTACGGAGATTTAAGATTTTGAACAAAAGAATATTTACATTTTGTTACAGATTTCGCGCTCCAGTAAGTATATAAAAACACGCACGTATTCGAAAGCCACGTTGTGTCAAAACTTCAAAGCAACTGGCGAAGAACTTTCGGAGATTCATGATTCTGAACAAACGAACATTTACTGTTTTATTTATGTACGTTATTACACGTTTTGCATATAGCACGTCTGCAGTTAAAACTGTATCACTTCACATTAATTAAATACCACCAATAAAACTACTGAGTGAATTATGGAGTAACAGTATATTAATTTCTAGTATCAATTTTTAATACACATAACTGGGGTACAGTTGCGACCCTACTTCTTCGAATACAGAAACTACAAACATCGGGCGTTGGCATATGTTAGCCCAAGGCAATACTCGACTGAAACATATGGAAGCAAGAAAAGTTTTATTGCGTACGCACATCCAAAGTACGAACTCCTACGGGAAACAGAGTCTGCGAGTAAGGGGTTAATCTTCTGGTAGGGGGTTAATGGACGGCGGTCGTTGCGGTGCGGCGAGTGGGAACTTGGGAATTTGTGACTGACGAAATGCGTGTCCGGATGGCCGAGGTTGTTAATGCAACCGTTCTAGAGAAGCGGAGCATCCAGGTTCGAATCCCGGCAAGGTACATAGTTTCAGCTCTCGCCGTTGCGTTGCCGTAATGCCCTGTGCGGAAGCAATTATTTCTTTCCTATTTCTTTCCCAACCTGTTGCTTTCCATTCCTTTCAACCCAATTATTGATGGAGAAGAAGCAAGGTCAAACCAACGTCTGAGTGATGTGCCACCCTTTGCACCAGGGCTTCCCCCTCCCCTCTTACTATTCATCCAGTCACAGTTCAGTAGACGACGACTCGACGCCATTAATATTCCTGGGTCTTCCTCCCTCTCTGCGTCACAGTACTAACTGCCGCCCTACTCTGGAACACGCAGTTCTCTCCGACGTACAGAAGGATGCAAGCGGGTTCCAGGGTCACTGACATGTATGCGGTGGTTTGTGCAGCACACGTGCTCCTAAATGTTGCGGTTTTCACGATTCTCCTTAATTTATGGGGAGCAGTGTATCGCGTTCCTCGGAATTTCGCGCCGGGGCTCGGGGATCCCTTACCGGGAGCCATCAGCGTCAATTACGCAGACAAAGCGCTTAGAGCTGTGCAAATGGCGGACCCGGCTCAGGTTATGGCCGGCGTAATCACCCCGAGGCCGCGAGGTGAGTTTCGCAGCGCGCCGCGACGAGGTGAATGAGCGGGATTTGCAATTCATATAGGCGAGCATTAAGCGGCCTGTGTTGCGACGCCACTGGGGCCCGCGCAACCCATTCCTTAGCTGCCTCCTGCCGGCGTGGCTCTGCGACCTCGCTCTTCTTGCCCCTACAGTTTATGGCTTGTAACCGGATGCAGTAGCGAAAGGCATCCATCATCAGCAACACATGTCCCCTAGACACATGCAATGGCGTGCCGAAAGCGGTAATGTGAAACTGTTATTGAAAGAACGACATCGTTTCTATCAAGCTGTTATTTCAAAATAGCGCTTAATTGAGCAATACCGCTAATTTCCAGCGTTGCACATCCTCAATTGCATAACAGATCTGAGCACATTATACTGTAAAAAAGAATTAAAAAGGCTACTTGTTGAGCCGTACCAAGTCGATAGGTCACGGTACGCCTTCTGCATGCCATATTTGCCTCTAGCGGAGGGCGTGCCGTTTTGACGTAACCAAGTGGAGTGCGAAGAGCAGTGGCAGCTCGTAAGTTTCGCAAATTTTTAAATTCATATAAATATGAGAGTCTGAAGTTAATAGCGTCTGCTATATAGCAGTTACGCTTATCAATAATACGTATAAAATGTCTGAAGAAAGAAAGATTAGTCTTTGTGCAATTTTGTTGTTTTGTACATGGCAAGATCGAAATAATGTTTAAGCTTTCACTACTCTCCGTTTCGCATTTTTGTGTAAGTCTGAATTTTCGTTCTTTTTCATTTCGTCGGACAAGATCCCTAATACATGTATTAGTTAACGAATTAACTTCCGGGCTGAAAATGCGACATTCTTACGTTGCACTCACACAACATCATACGCTTATTACATACTTCTTTGTTAAATGTCCGCTTGTAGTCAATCTTATTTGATTTCGTCACTTTATCTGACAACGGATCTAGTCCGGGTGCACTAATTCCTTTGTGGCTAACTTTTCCTAGGAACTTTCTTTGCTGAAAGCACTTAAAACATATTCATCATAGTCTACACAGGAAAGCCGATTCCTGCACACTGAACAACCAACTCCAAACACAAACTGCCGTTTGCGGAAATGATTAAACTCAAGCAGTACTACCCACCAACAAGGTCACTTGACCAGAATACAAGTGAGGCGCTGAGATTCAAATGGTCCAAATGGCTCTAAGCACTATGGGACTTAACATCTGAGGTCACCAGTGCCCTAGAAATTACAACTACTTAAACCTATCTAACCTACGGACATAACACACATCCATGGCCGAGGCAGGATTCGAACCTGCGACCGTAGCGGTCGCGCAGTTCCAGACTGAAGCGCCTAGAAACGCTCGGCCACACCGGCCGGCCGTAGCTTAACTCCAAGAACCAAGAGGGAATAATAAGACTGGACGACCAAGAACGAAGTGCTCGGATTAAAAAGATTGTAAGACAGCGCCCCTACTGTTCCTTCTGTACATCGAAGAAGCAATGATGGAAATAAAAGAAAGATTCAGGAGTGGGACTGAAATCCAAGGTGAAAGGATATAAATGATACGATTCGCTGATGACATTGCTATCCTGAGTGAAAGAAAAGAAGAATTACACGATCTGCTGAATGAAATTAACAATCTAATGAGTACAGTTTATGGACTGAGAGTAAATAGAAGAAAGACAAAGGTAATGAGAAGTAGCAGAAATGAGAACAGCGAGAAACTTAACATCAGGATTGATGGTCACGAAGTAGATGAAGTTAAAGAATCTACTACCTAGGCGGCAGCCGGCCGGTGTGACCGTGCGGTTCTAGGCGAGTCAGTCTGGAACCGCGTGACCGCTACGGTCGCAGGTTCGAATCCTGCCTCGGGCATGGATGTGTGTGTTGTCCTTAGGTTAGTTAGGTTTTATTAGTTCTAAGTTCTAGGGGACTGATGACCACAAGATGTTAAGTCCCATAGTGCTCAGAGCCATTTGACCCATGATAGGTCGGAAGCAAGGAATTGAACGACATAACAAATCCAAATTTATCTACGTGAACGAAACAGACACAACATGGTTACTTTAAAAAGCCACATAAACGACACTACTACGTAGGTCGACATTTGACCTGCGTTTCTGCTGAATGTACACTGTACCAAGATAACGAGAACAACGAGAACGAAATTTCATTGACATCAGAGCCATCTCTCTGACAAGTAGAAAACTTCTCTTCGTGGGTATATTTCTTCATATGACGAAGTTCTATTCCGTGAGAAAGAAGAGAGTGACATTTAAACTTGGTGTGTGTGTGTGTGTGTGTGTGTGTGTGTGTGTGTGTGTGTGTGTTCTATTCCGTGAGAAAGAAGAGAGTGACATTTAAACTTGGTGTGTGTGTGTGTGTGTGTGTGTGTGTGTGTGTGTCGTACTCACAGGAAACACGGTAGGCCTCTAAAATTCCGTCCAGGCGCCGCGAACCCGCGCGGCCTCCGCTCGTGCTGCGATCTGGTGGTCGCGGTAATTAATAGCGACGCTGTTCTAATTACTGGCCCCATTCAAGCCGACGTTCGGCCCGCACTTCAGCCGCCTAATTAAGCCAACCCAAGGGCCCTCCTTTTTTCTTGTTGTAGGGAAAGGGAACGGACCGTTTCGGAGAACTTCACGCTCGCGGCTAGAAGTAGAAAAGAGGCACAAGAGCAGAAATTACGTTCCAGTAATTAATGGCACTCAACTCCTATCGCCGCTCACAACTCGCCGGCGTTAGTACAATAGCAGTTGTCTACGCTTTGTTCTATAAAGTGGCGGAACGGCAGGAGCACTGCGCAGAGACGGTGAAGTGCTTCCAGCGCTTGATTTCGCAAACAAAGCACATAGGTACTTTGCAAATAGGACGCAATATTCTGAGAGAGACCATACTGAAGTATTCTTTACAGACCACTACTCATGGAACTCGTCTCTTGAAAGGTCTCAACGTAGAAATATCAGGTGACATTCGCAAAGACAATCTAGGCCCTTGCTTTATATACCTATCATCTTATTTAATTACTGTACGGCAGTCGGCCGGAGTGGCCGTGCGGTTCTAGGCGCTACAGTCTGGAGCCGAGCGACCGCTACGGTGGCAGGTTCGAATCCTACCTCGGGCATGGATGTGTGTGATGTCCTTAGGTTAGTTAGGTTTAAGTAGTTCTAAGTTCTAGGGGACTGTTGGCCACAGATGTTAAGTCCCATAGTACTCAGAGCCATTTGAACCATTCGAACCTTAGGTTAGTTAGGTTTAATTAGTTCTAAGTTCTAGGCGACTGATAACCTCAGAAGTTAAGTCGCATAGTGCTCAGAGCCATTTGAACCATATGAATTACTATACGGCGCTGTGGATGATTTTTAGAAAACATCACGGAGCTGAAGATTGCGGTGAGACCGAAAGCTTGGGTTATTGAGGCCCTAAAAGGCAAACTATTCTATTATGCGTACCTCAGTTCGAGAACTGCTAATGAGTATCTGAAAAATATTGTGCCCTCAAAAAATGGTTCAGATGGCTAAGCACTATGGGACATAATTTCGGAGGCCATCAGTCCCCTAGAACCTAGAACTACTTAAACCTAACTAACCAAAGACATTACACACTTCCATGCCCGAGGCAGGATTCGAACCTGCGACCGTAGCAGCAGTGCGCTTCCGGACTGAAGCGCCTAGAACCGCTCGGCAACAGCGGCCGGTTATTGTGTCCTCCTTTGATGTTACAATCGCCCTGACATCATTTGGTGTGGGCTTCGGAATAATATATTTTTGTGTGTTTAATACTCCTGTTTAAATCGAGACATTGAAGCAAGTATGTTTTATTGTTAAAATGCAACGATACACTTTTTGAGGGCCTTCGAACACTCTTGAGAAGACGAGTACAGTAATACAACGCTCGTTAATGTTGGAGCTGGAGTTTTTCGCAAAAATATCCGAGAAATGTGCTGAAATTGTAACGAAAAGCGGCCAGAATCGACTATTTCGGTGTAAGCTTCACCTTCCATTGTTTCAGTTTACCTAGCACGACTGCACTACAAAGAAAACCTATAACATGCTGCCGCCTCTTTATACGACATAAATACAGCTGAGACTGTTGTAAATGCCAATGTCAAGTATATTTGAATGGGTTTAGGAAAATCATTTAAAATGTATGTACACACTCCTGCTTCGGTGGACAGCCTATGTGTAAAACAGTCGAGAGGCTTGTTAGGTTCAAATGGTTCAAATGGCTCTGAGCACTATGGGACTTAACAGCTGTGGTCATCAGTCCCCTAGAACTTAGAACTACTTAAACCTAACTCAACTAAGGACATCACACACATCCATGCCCGAGGCAGGATTCGAACCTGCGACCGTAGCAGTCGCGCGGTTCCGGACTGCGCGCCTAGAACCGCGAGACCACCGCGGCCGGGAGGCTTGTTAGGAAAAAAGTGTTGCATGAGGCACATTCTCTACGGGATTAAGATCGAGTCATTTTTGGGCCAGTCGATTTGCGAGAGCTTGCGTGAGTGTTCGTCAAACCAGGGACGTATGTGAGCAAATTTGCCAACATGGTTAATGTCATGTAGGAAGATGGTAGTGTTCACGGCATGCTCGTAATACGAGAAAGAGCAACATTTGGTAGTCGAGAATGGTGAAATAAATATCCTGGTTCATGTTCAGGATAAACTGACTGAAATTGTATAAAGATCAGATTGAATAAGTTTCAAAGTGGTGGTAAGATGGATCACTTGCTTTGATTCCATATAAAGTTACGTTCTCCATAAAATGAATAACAGTCATAGTATCCTATGACTAAAGTATCAGTGACAATCACACAGGCTCACTAGCAGGTGAGGTAGGTGGCAGACTTCTCTTTATTGGCAGTGTAGTGGGAAAACGCAGTCTAAGAAGGACTTTCAAAGAATACTGCTGAAGTGTGTGGAGCCCATACCTAATATACTGAACGCATACGTGGAAGGCCGGCACGAATGGTCCCAGGTTTCAAGTAGTAAAGGGTATTTCAACCTGTCACAATGATGTTCATTGCATATCTAGATTACGGTTACTGTGTGGCATCTCCACTGCAGTAAATGAACGTCAAAACATTAAAAACACTTATACACGCACATAGTCCCAAATGGGCTTTTCATGTCAGATATTTAACAAAGAAATTCGCTAAACAGCCGTGAAAGTTGAGAAGTTATTTTATTTTGGTTTCGCTGCCAGTTTCGGCAATTCAGTATGCCACCTTCCGGTCCCATATTCACCTCTCAAAAATTATGGACACTGGCATACTGGGGCCATCCGTTTCTGGATGTTGTGAATTCTCAACTGCTTCCTTCGAAGACTTGAGTTGCAGTCAAGTCTTCGAAGGAAGCACTTGAGGATTCACAACTTCCGGAAACAGATGGCCCCAGTATGCCAATAACGATAATTTTTGAAAGGTGAATATGTACGGGGTCTGAAGATGGCATACTGAATTTCGGAAACAGGTAGCGAAAACAAAATAAAATAACTTCTCAATATTCACGGCTGTTTGGCATAATTTCTTTGTTAAGTGTTTGACCAGCCACTTTCCCACGTCCACACTGTATCAACAGACGTTCATGTCAGAGGCTGAGTTGTGACTTAGTGGGTGTTGTTTTCCCGATTTCCCTGTGTGCCAGGGGTTCTCACACTTTTCCTTTGACCAAATTCTTCGACAGTCTTGGCATTTTGACGGAACACCTTGTTTGTTTTGAAGGTTAATACAATTTGTAAAAATGTAAATAAATTGGTATAATCTGTGACTACTTCAGTTTAAATCATCACTGACAACACAGAAATCACAATAATTGTTTTGAAAAATAAGAAATATGTCGGAAAAAACCATCATGTTATTGATAGTTTTTCACGGAACACTTATTTACTCTCCGTGGGAAACCAGTGTTCCGTAGGACAAAGTTTTGGAAACGCTGCTGTATGCGGTATACGGTGCCTCATTGAAACGCCATAAACTTGGGCTACCTTACAAGGGGAGGCCACGACGTTTGGAACGCGAATTTACTGTAAACTTCGTACACTCATAGTACTCCATGAGGACAACAAAATGTGTAAGCATTAGCGCGTACTTCTCAAGCGTTATTGAGAAAATCGCAAGATAATTTCGGTCGCCAGATATATACCTGTGCATGGCTATTTTAACCATGAAGCGGCTGCAGCCGAGTGGTGCCGGCACGGTAGCCTCAGCGTTTTCGGTCACAGCGTTAGTTTCCCTTTCCACTAAAAAAAACTGAGCGAACTGATGAAAGAACGAACTGAACGGGTGTCATTGGACGTCCGCCCTAGACACATTCAGCGAACAATATAGAAGAAAAATTTTTTGTTTTTTTTTTGTTTTTAAAGAAGTGGTTGGCGTTCAAGCCGCTGGATCGAGTTCCGTTCGTCAGTTTTTTTTATTTTCAATACAGTCATTTTCTTTATTATTTATATTACAATTGATGTAGTGGGGAAAATACGTGTAATCGGATGAATTTTTATTAAATTTACTATGTTATTTGGCAGTCTACTAATTTTTATTATCACAAATAATATAATATTCATAACTATCGACTAGTAAACGATCAAACGCATTAAGTGATACTGAAAATGTATGCTTGTCCGTGATTTGAGAAATCCCTTATACCTGGAAGGAACCCTAAACGACTTGCTACCTCCAAGTTTTGACCGGCACAGACGACTTTCGAAAGATGTACAATTAATCGTCGCTTTCGACGTTAGGAGTACCAGTTGTAGGATGGTATTTCTCGTAAAAACGTGGAAAACATAAAGTTAAACGGCACCAGCTGCATTTAATAAATGCCATGTTTCCGCATTCGCAAGGTCTTCTGACATTTACCGTGGAAAAACAAACCTCGTTAACATTTTCCAAAACCTCTCTTTGCGGTTCTAGGCGCTTCAGTTTGGAACTGCGCGACCGCTACGGTCGCAGGTTCGAATCCTGCCTCGGGCATGGATGTGTGTGATGTCCTTAGGTTAGTTAGGTTTAAGTAGTTCCAAGTTCTAGGGGACTGATGACCTCAGATGTTAAGTCCCGTAGTGCTCAGAACCATTTTTTTGAAAACCTCTCTTTCAGACGATAGTTTGGAAGCAAACCATGCATAACGCAGTATTTCCTTAAAAATCGGCGCTGATAATTGGTTATGCAGTATCGTGTGCATTTTAATAGCGTCTTCCTAGAAGCAATTTTTCGTGCCTCTTTCAATTAAATACGAACAGTTTTGAAAACACGGACAAGCATACATTTTCAGTATCACTTTATGCGTTTGGTCGTTTACTAGTCGATAGTTATGAATATTATATTATTTGTGATAATAAAAATTAGTAGACTGCCAAATAACATTGTAAATTTAATAAAATTTCATTCGATTACACGTATTTTCCCCACTATATCAGTTGTAGTATAAATAGTAAAGAAAATGACTGTACTGAAAATAAAAAAGAACTGACGAACGGAACTCGATCCAGCGATCCAACGGCTTGGACGCCAACCACTTCTTTTTTTTAAAATGGCACTGAGCACTATGGGACTTAACTTCTGAGGTCATCAGTCCCCTAGAACTTAGAGCAACTTAAACCTAACTAACCTAAGGACATCACATACACCCATGCCCGAGGCAGGATTCGAACCTGCGACCGTAGCGGTCACGCGGTTCCAGACTGTAGCGCCTAGAACCGCTCGGCCACTCCTGCCGGCTCTATTTTTTTTTAAAACATTTTGTTCTATATTGTTCGCTGAATTTGTTTAGGGCGGACGTCCGATGACAGCCGTTCAGTTTGTTCGTTCATCCGTTCGCTCAGTTTTTTTTTTTTTTTTATTGGAAAGAGAACGCTTTTTTTTTAATCTGATTTTGTTCGCTTTTGCTCGTTGCATCTGCTCGGGGAGGACGTCGTAAGACATCCGTTTAAGTTCGTTGTTGATCGATTAACTCAGTTTTTTTATTACAAAGGGCAGCTAGCCCTCTGACCGAACACGCTGAGCTACCGTGCCGGTGGGGCACCAATCGGCTGCAGCTGCTTCAAGGTTAAAATGGCAACGCACAGTTATATGTTTGACGACCGAAATTATCTTGCGATTTTCTCAGTAACGCTTGAGAAGTACGCGCTACTGCTTACACATTTTGTTGTCCACATGGAGTACTACGAGTGTACGAAGTTTACAGTGAATCTGCGTTCCAAACGTCGTGGTCTCCCCTTGTTAGTTACGGAAGCACCGACCACAGGAGCACCAACAATCTTCCCGCGATCGAATTGACTTAGCCCCGACACAATGCACTCACAGCTGCACAGAAACTGTGTTCTGAGTACGACTGACACTTGCGACGTATTGAGGACATCCCACAGGCACCGTTCGTGGTCAAATAAAGTAGCACAACCCGCGGGTTTGGCCAGCATCTGCATGCATTTCTCTTAGTGTTCCCATATCTTTTGTCCAACTCGTGTACATTCCACTTCAGTGCCAATGGTAGAGGCCCAGCTGACCGCCTGGTACCGCTTCGTTCTCTCCTCCCCTCTCCCCCCCCCCCTTCCCCAACACAACATACAGGGTGTTACAAAAAGGTACGGCCAAACTTTCAGAAAACATTCCTCACACACAAAGAAAGAAAATATGTTATGTGGACATATGTCCGGGAACGCTTACTTTCCATGTTAGAGCTCATATTATTACTTCTCTTCCAATCACATTAATCATGGAATGGAAACACACAGCAACAAAACGTACCAGCGTGACTTCAAACACTTTGGTACAGGAAATGTTCAAAATGTCCTCCGTTAGCGAAGATACATGCATCCACCCTCCGTCGCATGGAATCCCTGATGCGCTGATGCAGCCCTGGAGAATGGCGTATTGTATCACAGCCGTCCACAATACGAGCACGAAAAGTCTCTACATTTGGTACCGGGGTTGCGTAGACAAGGGCTTTCAAATGCCCCCATAAATGAAAGTCAAGAGGGTTGAGGTCAGGAGAGCGTGGAGGCCATGGAATTGGACCGCCTCTACCAATCCATCGGTCACCGAATCTGTTGTTGAGAAGCGTACGAACACTTCGACTGAAATGTGCAGGAGCTCCATCGTGCACGAACCACATGTTGTGTCGTACTTGTGAAGGCACATGTTCTAGCAGCATAGGTAGAGTATCCCGTATGAAATCATGATAACGTGCTCCATTGAGCGTAGGTGGAAGAACATGGGGCCCAATCAAGACATCACCAACAATGCCTGCCCAAACGTTCACAGAAAATCTGTGTTGATGACATGACGGCACAATTGCGTGCGGATTCTCGTCAGCCCACACATGCTGATTGTGAAAATTTACAATTTGATCACGTTGGAATGAAGCCTCATCCGTAAAGGTAGCATTTGCACTGAAATGAGGATTGACACATTGTTGGATGAACCATTTGCAGAAGTGTGCCCGTCGAGGCCAATCAGCTGCTGATAGTGCCTGCACACGCTGTACATGGTACGGAAACAACTGGTTCTCCCGTAGCAGTCTCCATACAGTGACGTGGTCAACATTACCTTGCACAGCAGCAACTTCTCTGACTCTGACATTAGGGTTATCGTCAACTGCACGAAGAATTGCCTCGTCCATTGCAGGTGTCCTCGTCGTTCTAGGTCTTCCCCAGTCGCGAGTCATAGGCTGGAATGTCCCGTGCTCCCTAAGACGCCGATCAATTGCTTCGAACGTCTTCCTGTCGGGACACCTTCGTTCTGGAAATCTGTCTCGATACAAACGTACCGCGCCACGGCTATTGCCCCGTGCTAATCCATACATCAAATGGGCATCTGCCAACTCCGCATTTGTAAACATAGCACTGACTGCAAAACCACGTTCGTGATGAACACTAACCTGTTGATGCTACGTACTGATGTGCTTGATGCTAGTACTGTAGATCAATGAGTCGCATATCAACACAAGCACCGAAGTCAACATTACCTTCCTTCAATTGGGCCAACTGGCGGTGAATCGAGGAAGTACAGTACATATTGACGAAACTAAAATGAGCTATAACATGGAAATTAAGCGTTTACGGATACATGTCCACATAACATCTTTTCTTTATTTGTATGTGAGGAATGTTTCCTGAACGTTTGGCCGTACGTTTTTGTAACACCCTGTATACTTCAGAGATCTTGTGCGTAATGTTGTCACAGTCTCATGAGATCTACCAGCAAGTTGCAGCCTCTCAGTAGACCGATATCGCAACTGCATAGCGCACAGTATACACTTTACAGAGCAGCGGTGGTGGAGCGGTTAGCAGGCGAGGCACGCGACTACGCATCCTCCGCGGCGGACGCAGCGGGCGACATTGCCATTCAGCGGACAGCCGCCATCCCTTTAAGCTGCCAGTGACGTCCGCGTGACGCATCCAAACAATGGCGTAAGGAGCTGTGGCTTCCCGGCTTCCCGGACGTCGCGAGCAAAATCGATCTCTGTCGCCATCGCTAGCGGCTGCTCCGGGTACTGTTCCGATTACAACTCTCTTCTGCGGCGCCTGTCGTCTGTAGCATACAGGCATAAAGCAGCCGAGGACTGGCAAACACCAACTGCTACTACAGTAGTTCACATATGCTACCGAATATCACAAAAACAGCAGCAATTCAGAAGAACTACACCACTGGCCATTAAAATTGCTACACCAAGAAGAGATGCAGATGATAAACGGGTATTCATTGGACAAATATACTATACTAGAACTGACATGTGATTACATATTCACGCAATATGGGTGCATACATCCAGGGCAGGACTCTTAACATTTTCTGTATCCAGAAAGGCCCGTACAGGACCTGCAACATGCGGTCGTGCATTATCCTGCTGAAATGTAGGGTTTCGCAGGGATCGAATGAAGGGTAGAACCACGGGTCGTAACACATCTGAAATGTAACGTCCACTGTTCAAAGTGCCGTCAGTGCGAACAAGAGGTGACCGAGACGTGTAACCAATGGCACTCCATGCCATCACGCCGGGTGATACGCCAGTATGCGGAGACGAATACACGCTTCCAATGTGCGTTCACCGCGATGTCGCCAAACACGGGTGCGACCATCATGATACTGTAAACAGAACCTGGATTCACCCGAAAAAATGACGTTTTGCCATTCGTGCACCCAGGTTCGTCGTTGAGTACACCATCGCAGGCGCTCCTGTCTGTAATGCAGCGTCAAGGGTAACCGCAGCCATGGTCTCCGAGCTGGTAGTCCATGCTGCTGCAAACGTCGTCGAACTGTTGGTGCAGATGGTTGTTGTCTTGCATACGTCCCCATCTGTTGACTCACGGATCGAGACGTGGCTGCACGATCCGTTACAGCCATGCGATAAGATGCCTGTTATCTCGACTGCTAGTGACACGAGGCCGTTGGGATCCGGCACGGTGTTCCATATTACCCTCCTGAACCCACCGATTCCATATTCTGCTAACAGTCATTGGATTTCGACCAACGCGAGCAGCAATGTCGCGATACGATAAACCGCAATCGCGATAGGCTACAATCCGATCTTTATCAAAGTCGGAAACGTGATGGTACGCATTTCTCTTCCTTACACGAGGCATCACAACAACGTTTCACCAGGCAACGCCGGTCAACTGCTGTTTGTGTATGAGAAATCGGTCGGAAACTTTCCTCATGTCAGCACGTTGTAAGTGTTGCCACCGGCGCCAACCTTGTGTGAATGCTCTGAAAAGCTAATCATTTGCATATCACAGCATCTTCTTCCTGTCGGTTAAATTTCGCGTCTGTAGCACGTCATCTTCGTGGTATAGTAATTTTAATGGCCAGTAGTGTACTTACTGTGCGTAGCGGATGATATTTCCTCCACCAGTAACTTCTGTCCCCCCCCCCCCCCCCTCCCGCCCTCCGCCCTTTCGAGTTCCATTCGTGGAACATACGCTCGAAGAACGACAGCGATACGACCTCAATTTATTTTCATCCTAACGCTCGTTTCGCAAGATGTTCGTGGGACGAGTGTGGCTTGCTGGCGTAGTGGCTATCGTCACGGAAACCAACCTTTTTAAATGGCTGTCAGCCAGCACATCCCCGGCTGGAATCAAGATAGAGCTTCTTGGCAACTATTGAAGCTCTTATAGGAAAACAACAGCAAGGAAGGATCTCAAAATGGTGGGCGAAATGTCAACATTTGTAGAAATGGATAGTTCCGAACAAAATAGCTTCCTCTTTGTCATTCAGAGAGATGGACGACATGAGAGGGTCTCAACAACGCTCTAGCACCACGAGATGCAACACCACCCTGCAGAAGTGGGGCCTTCCTGTGGCGTCACTTTTTTTCTGCAAGTATGTAGCGAACTAACAACCTTCAAGTACAATATTCCAACGTAGTACTGTATCGGAGCTGAATAGGTCGCTTCAAAAAAGTCATACAGGCCGCTGACTTGATACGTTTCGGATTTATTTCCATCACCCAAGTGCACAGAGGGTCACACGATACCAGAGTTACTAGATGTGCACTGAAGCGCCAAGGAAACTAGTGTAGGTATCCGTATTCGAAAACAGAGATATGTAAACAGGCAGAATACGGCGCTGCGGACGGCAACGCCTGTGTAAGATAACAAGTGTCTTTGGCGCTGTTGTTAGATCGGTTCCTGCTGCTATACTGGCAGGTTATTAAGATCTCAGTGAGTTGAACATGGTGATACAATCGACGCACGAGCGATGGAACACAGCATCTCCGAGTTAGCGATGAAGTGACGATTTTCCCGTACGACCATTTCACAAGTGTACCGTGAATATCAGGAATCCAGTAAAACATCAAATCTCCGACATCGCTGCGGCCAGAAAAAGATCCTACAAGAACGGGACCGACGAGAATCGTTCAACGTGACAGAAATGCAACCCTTCCTCAAATTGCTGCAGATTTCAATGCTGGACCCTCAACAAGTGTCAGCGTGCGAACCATTCAACTAAACATCATCGATATGGGCTTTAGGACCCGAAAGCCTCTTCGTGTATCCTTGATGGCTGCACGACACAAAGCTTTACGCCTTGCCTGGGCCGGTCTACACCGAAATTGGGTTGTTGTTGACTGGCAACATGTTGCCTGATCGGACGAATCTCGTTTCAAATTGTGTCGACCAGATGGAGGTGTACGGCTAGGGATACAGCCTCATGGATCCATGGCCCCTGCATGTCAGCAAGGGACTATTGAAACTGGTGGAGGCTCTGTAATGGTGTGGGGCGTGTGCAGTTGGAGTGATATGAGACCCCTGGTACGTCTAGATACGACTGACAGGTGACACGTATGTAAGCAACCTGTCTGATCACCTGCATCCATTCATGTCCACTGCGCATTCTGATGGACTTGGGCAGTCGCAGCAGGAGAATGCGACACCCCGCAGGTCCATAATTGCTACAGAATGGCCGAGGAACACTCTTCTGAGTTTAGACACTTCTGCTCGCCACCAAACTCGCTTGACATGAACATTATTGAGCATATCTGGGATGCCTTGGAACATGCTGTTCAGAAGAGATCTCCACCACCTCGTACTCTTACGGAATTACGGACAGCCCTGCAGGATTCATGGTGGTCCGTTCCCTCCAGCACTACTTCAGACATTAGTCGAGTCCCTGCCACGTAGTGTTGCGTCAGTTCTGCGTGCTTCGATATTAGGCAGGTGTACCAGTTTCTTTGGCTCTTCAGTGTATATGTATCACAAGTTTACAGTATGTTATAAATCATGATCGCCTGCCTCCTACGAGATTTCATGTCTCAGCTACATATCTTCTAGAGTGTTCTCGAGCAACGCGCACAATGAGAAACCTGATGAGGGCGACACCGAATGCACTGGACGTGGCCAATTTCTGGTCAGCCAATGTATAAACTGGTCAACGAGCGATTTCTTTTGATGATTATTTTTTTGTCCTTCTAACGCGACAGTAACGCGAAGGGTTAGTTTTGAATCCTCAGCAACTCTGGATTTTTTATGTCACTTACCGCTGCTTCCACTTTTGGCATTGATTTGTCAATATGAAAAATGTACCACGGCTCGGAATTCACGATGAACTGGTTGGTTAGTTAGGGTCCGGTGGAATTCAAGGGATCATACCCAGAAAAATACTGCGATATTCAAGTCTACCTTCCGGTCGGACGTTGCTTTATCGTCTTTACATGAAAAGAAATAGTATGAAATGAGCACCTCAGAAATTTTAATAGTAAGCTTTCCTTTTAGCGTCTGCGATTGGAGTTTCGTGAACATCTCCGCGAAAATCCTGCACTTAGTTGAGGAACCGGTGACGGACCGTGCTACTCTTCTTTGGATCTTCCGTGTCTCCTCCATTGCTTCTGACTGATAAGGCTCCAGAGAGAAGAATCGGTCGAAGGAGGGTTTTCTAGCTAAATAGCATTTTACAGCGATCCTACCAATGAATAAGTTCACACGAATGCAGCTTCACCAATGTGAAGGTAACTGTTGTTACGCGAATAGTAGCGTGCGACTTCCACAGGGCTCAAAGAAATCGACGACGTCAAATGGTTGAAATGGCTCTAAGCACTATGGGACAATCTACGGTCATCAGTCCCCTAGAACTTAGAACTACTTAAACCTAACTAACCTAAGGACATCACACAACACCCAGCCATCACGAGGCAGAGAACGACGACGTCAGCACTAACTCTCGTTAAAATGGATGAACTGGAAGAGGTTGTTTCTCGAGTTATAAAACAGTCGTCAAAAAAGTCATTTGATACATTCTATGAACAATTATCCCGACCGTTAGCAACCGTTACAAATATTATAACGAAGCAGAATTATCCAGACACTAACATAAACTGAGCAGCCAGAAGATTATGACAACCGACCTACTAAACAACGACGGCATTTGAAATCCGTGGATTTTACTCGCCGCGGAAGAAGACCAACAGGCGGACCAAAGAAGAAGTGGAGAGATGGAATCCTTGGGGACTTGCTGCAGATTAGCGCATAGTGTGGCTGGCGACAGAGGGCAGGAAATAGAATCCAGTGGAAAAGGAGCATTCAAGGTGCGCGCTGTCGTCGGGACCTGACCGCTTTAAGTAATTAACAGATTACAGTGTTGGTTACAGCCAAGTCAACAGGTTACTTGCAGCTTCCTCGGGGTAACCTAATGTGACTTTACGAGGGTGGGTCAAATGGGAAACCTTAAACTCGTAATAACAAATCGCAATTTCGCGCCGTTATCCTGTAAGTTGGTAAGCGTGCTACAAACAGCGTGCAGAATGGCCTGTAGGTGGCAGCATAGCGCAGATGCACACATACTGTCGCAGTATCAGTATAAAGATGGCCGTCCCACTTGCGACTTGCGCCAGGGAAGAACAGCGCTCTGTTATTCGGTTTTTGCGCAGTGAAGTTGTGAAACCCATTGAAATTCATCGACGAATGAAGGTTCAGTACGGTGATGCATGTTTGTCACAGCAGCAAGTCTACGAATGGAGTCGGAAGTTCGCAAATGGTGTGACTTCAGTGGAAGATGCTCCTCGTCCAGGTCAGGCACAACGAGTTGTGACTCCACAGAGCATTGCAGCAGTTGAAACCATAGTGAAGGAAAACCGCCGAGTGACACTGAATGATACTGCAGCACCACACTGTGCATGATGTACTTCAGTTTCACAAAGTGTCTGCAAGCTGGGTGCCACGGCAGCTGACTCCTGAAATGAGAGAAAGACGTGTTGATGCTTGTGAAGAACTTCTTCGGCGCTTTGAATGAGGTGATGGCTTCCTTGCAAGAAACCTGGGTTCACTTCCATCAACTGGAAACGAAGAGAGCGAGCAAGGAATGGCGCTATTCCTCATCACCAAAACCAAAGAAGTTTCGAACTGAACCATCAGCAGGGAAGGTTATGCAGACTCTCTTTTGGGACGAAAAAGGCGTCATTTTCGAGTATTACATGCCTAGAGGGACCACTGTCACCAGTGCATCATGCATAGATCTCCTAAAAAATCATCTGCGGCCTGCAATCAAATCAAAGCGACGTGGATTGCTGTCAGCTGGTGTCCTTTTGCAACATGACAATGGCCGCGTGGGATTAGCCGAGCGGTCTTAGGCGCTGCAGTCATGGACTGTGAGGCTGGTCCCGGCGGAGGTTCGAGTCCTCCCTCGGGTATGGGTGTATGTGTCTGTCCTTAGGATAATTTGGGTTAAGTAGTTTGTAAGCTTAGGCACTGATGACCTTAGCAGTTAAGCCCCATAAGATTTCACACACGTTTGATTTGAACATCACAATGCAAGGCCCCACACTGGCCGTACAACAGTTGCAACAATCACAGACCTTTTTAGTGTCTTCCTCATCCACCTTACTCACCAGACCTTACCCCAAGTAATTTTCATATGTTTTGACCACTCAAAGGCGCAATGGGGGGAAAGAAGTTCCGTTCTGATGAAGAGGTACGCCACGCGGTGCATGAGTGGTTGCGCGGACTGCCAAAAGAATTTTTTTCTAAAGGTATTTATGCACTTTGTAAGCGCTGCAGGACTTGCATTGAGCGTGGGGGAGATTGTGTCGAAAAGTGATACAGCTTTGTACCACTTCTGCATAATAAATAATATTAAAAAAATATTTAAGGTTTTCATTTGACTCACCCTCGTACAATACTTTACGTAAGATATAGAAGATATAGGTTGTTCAGAACACTCTTGTGTCGAGTGTTTCTCATTACAACTGTTTCGTAGTTATTCGTCCTCAAGATCCGATCTTATGCTGTCGCTATTAGAAATTCTTACTCTGCCCTCACTTTTATGCATGCAGATGCGTCTGATTTCTGTCAATATTTAAATTTTCCAGGCCTTTTGAATACTGCCACGAAGAAATTTCTGTCTCCGTATTTGTTTCAGCTTCTACTGAGGTTCCATTTTCATGTTATTCTTCAGAAGTGAGACAGTTTCAATATCTTCAGGATTTTCAGTCACTTCCTTATTCCTCATTTTATAGTTTTCTCTGCAGCACCGAAACAAATGATTCAGTTTTGTTCACTATCCTCTGATAAATACGTTGAGAAACATTACAGAGCGGAAGTAATCACAGTCAACGGGAACCGTTTTTCTAATTTCATTTTAAAATCTAAGATAATTACTACAATAGTTGCTTAAATGATTTGCTATATCCTTATCAGTCGCCTTCATATAGGATGCATCGCAGGCTACAGACTTTTCGGTAAGTCACGCAATTTGGCTGATTGTTTTCCGTCCAAACAGTCTCGTGTTTATCAACGTATGTTCCTGTCTCCCTCATACCGGTCGTTCTTGCAAATTCCTCTCGTGTGAAAACGGCCTAGGGGTGTGCCCGCGTCATAAAGAACGTTTTTGCGTCTTGGCATGCTATCTTTTCTTTTAAATGCGTTCACGTCGCCTACCAAGAATAGCAAGTGCCTCACGTCAGCCACAAGACTGCTCGCAAAAGCCGGAAAGCGGAGCTTAAACGGCGCGCGGCCGCATCTGCAGCAAGAGCGGCGCTTACCGTGTGCGTCACACTGAGGTACTCTTTAGTCGTGCAAACACAAACACAAGCGGGCCTTCCTTAGCAATCCAGTTTGACGCGGCGCCGCCAAGCCTTCCTCCTCGTAGGAGATCCTCCGGAGCAGAGTAAAATGCAAATGTGCTGCGACAAGGGGAGCAACTTTCTGTTCCGCCCCCATGAATATTTAAGGAGCGCTCTCCAGGGACCGCCTAGCTGACAGCTGGGGGCTCTTCCGAACAGGCAAGAAGAAGCCTACATATTGTGAAAGGAAATGTTTATGCAAGCACGCCGATTGATTGTACACAGCAGGCGTGGCCACTGACCTTCCTTTGCAGCCTCAAAACCAATGGAATTGATCGGAGGGACTAATAGTTAACATTAACTAAGAAACATTTTCATTTAATTTACGAATACGCGTTTATTTTTATTATGACACTAACGTCATTCGAAAACGTTTTATTGCACAACAAAAAAATAAGAAGATACCTTCAATATGCGAATTTTCGAGTGTTCATTTTTTATGTGAGCTGTCTGAAAGCTTTCTGATAACCGGCAAGCGGCGTGCGCACAAGTTCAAAAAATGGTTCAGATGGCTCTGAGCACTATGGGACTTAACATCTGAGGTCATCTGTCCCCTAGAACTTAGAACTACTTAAACCTAACTAACCCAAGGACATCACAAACATCCATGCCCGAGGCAGGATTCGAATCTGCGACCGTAGCGATCGCGCGGTTCCAGATTGAAGCGCCTAGAACCGCTCGGCCACACCGGCCGGCTCAGGAAGATCGCCACTGATTCATTCTTCTATGAAGGTTGTGATTGTCGGAGTGTTCTGAATTTGAGGAGATGTAGTTGACCAGTCGTACCAGCGAAACATGTTGATACCGAAAATATCTGCAGTGTACAGCGTATGAAGTTGGCGAGAAGGTTGCTCATGTACAGCACTGGAAAGTGGACAAGAGCCGCACTGGGCTGAGGCACTAGCCACGTACGCAGTTCGAGAAACGCGTCCTCGCCGCTCGTGGTATACACAATACGAGGTGCATTCAAGTTCTAAGGCCTCCGATTTTTTTTCTCCGGACTGGAAAGAGATAGAAACATGCGCATTGTTTTAAAAATGAGGCCGCGTTCATTGTCAATATGTCCCAGAGATGGCAGCACCGTACGGCAGATGGAATTTTACCGCCAGCGGCTAGAATGAGAACTGTTTTAAATACTTAAAATGGCGACGATTTCCTTACTTAAACAGCGTGCAATCATTCGTTTTCTGAATTTGCGTGGTGTGAAACCAATTGAAATTCATCGACAGTTGAAGGAGACATGTGGTGATGGAGTTATGGATGTGCCGAAAGTGCGTTCGTGGGTGTGACAGTTTAATGAAGGCAGAACATTGTGTGACAACAAACTGAAACAACTTCGGGCTCGCACAAGCCGGTCTGACGACATGATCGAGAAAGTGGAGAGAATTGTTTTGGGGGATCGCCGAATGACTGTTGAACAGATTGCCTCCAGAGTTGGCATTTCTGTGGGTTCTGTGCACACAATCCTGCATGACGACCTGAAAATGCGAAAAGTGTCATCCAGGTGGGTGCCACGAATGCTGACGGACGACCACATGGCTGCCCGTGTGCCATGTTGCCAAGCAATGTTGACGCGCAACGACAGCATGAATGGGACTTTCTTTTCGTCGGTTGTGACAATGGATGAGACGTGGGCGCCATTTTTCAATCCAGAACCAAGGGCCAGTCAGCTCAATGGAAGCACACAGATTCACCGCCGCCAAAAAAATTTCGGGTAACCGCCAGTGCTGAAAAAATGGTGTCCATGTTCTGGGACAGCGAGGGCGTAATCCTTACCCATTGCGTTCCAAAGGGCACTACGGTAACAGGTGCATCCTACGAAAATGTTTTGAAGAACAAATTCCTTCCTGCACTGCAACAAAAACGTCCGAGAAGGCCTTCGCGTGTGCTGTTTCACCAAGACAACGCACCCGCACATCGAGCTAACGTTACGCAACACTTTCTTCGTGATAACAACTTTGAAGTGATTCCTCATGCTCCCTACTCACCTGACCTGGCTCCTAGCGACTTTTGGTTTTTTCCAACAATGAAAGTCACTCTCCGTGGCCGCACATTCACCAGCCGTGCTGCTATTGCCTCAGCGATTTTCCAGTGGTCAAAACAGACTCCTAAAGAAGCCTTCGCCGCTGCCGTGGAATCATGGCGTCAGCGTTGTGAAAAATGTGTACGTCTGCAGGGCGATTACGTCGAGAAGTAACGCCAGTTTCATCGATTTCGGGTAAGTAGTTAATTAGAAAAAAAATCGGAGGCCTTAGAACTTGAATGCACCTCGTACAGCCTCTCGAAGAATTTTTAACGGTCCGCTTCTTCTATATAAACAATCCGCTCCTTACAAGCTGACGGAATATCCGTGCAGTTACCCGTATTTTACAATACTCTTTTCAATTATTGTGGGCCTTTCGTGTTTATTTACTACCCCTGGATACAAGATCCGTGAAGCTTCTGTTAAACGCCTCACACAAAGCTCGCTCAGCTGTACACTGTCACTACATTCGCTGTGCATGTCCACTTCATTCAGATATTTCGACGCCTCTGTTATTACCAGGGCGCTTGTTTCAAGCGATGAACCTGTTTATATTTATAAATGACAAACGATTACTTGTTACGGTTCCATTAAAAATTATTTTAAAAATTATTCAGTTGGTACTCGTCGACTGTATGTCACAGAAAACAAGCAGACGCAAGTAATTTTATAAAAGTAAAATCTTGTAGGTTATTAACAAGGAGCATAGAATTTTCTCGTTTTGAGAGTACTGAAGGGCGATCAGTTTCAATTGTTAAAAACCATTCAACAGCCAAGATCGCAAATAATATATTTATTTATTCAAGACAATCTGTTTCAACAGACTTTGCTGTCATCTTCGGGTCTTAAAAATCTTTGTTTTATAAGACGTGTTCATTTTACGCTGAACCTCAAGCACAAGATGTCAAGCGGATAAAAACCAGCACTTTAACTTATTTTAGCGATGACAAACTTTTCATAATGTGCTGATTTTTATCCACTTGACATCTTGTGTTTGAGGTACAGCGTAAAATGAACATATCTTATAACAAAAAGTGTTTTAAGACCTAAAAATGACACCAAAGTCTGTTGAAACCGGTTGTCTTAAATAAAGAAATGTTTTACGCGATCTTGACTGTTGAATGGTTTTTAGTAACAAGGAGGAAGAAAGGAAGCTTGCGATTTAAACATCCCGTCGATTACGAGGTAGTTACAGTTGGAGCACAACTTCGGATAGGGAGAAGAGAACTGACACGGGACCCACCGTACAAGGTGTATCACAAAGATTCATGCGACAGTATCTTCACCAACGATAGTAGAAAGTTGTGGTAAATTTTAAGTTACGTTTCGAATCTAAAAGTTTACTTTGGCGGCAGTTAAAAAAATATCCGAAGCTTGTAGGTGCATTTATCTAAAAGATATGGCCTTGTAAAATCGAAAAGCGCTATAGTCCTACACTGTAATTGAAATTCATCCCAAGTTTCTGTCTTCATCTATTCTGTTCTGAAATCGGAAGAATCATGTTTAACAAGAAGATTTTGTCTCTATACCACTTCGCAACAAGTTAGTGTATTTTTACTGCTTTTTACCGTTATTCTTGAATTATCTAGAGAGAATAATAGCTGCTGTTAGTATGATTTGTTGTAATAATCTACTTTGTGCTCTGTACGTCTTTACACCGTTTGTTTTATCATTACATGTACCATCTATGTAATAAAATGTTAGCTGCAGCGTATGTACGTCAAAAACGATGGATGTTTCAAAGAAAATGGAAGGGGCAAATGAGGCTTGCTAAAAATCAAGAATACTTTCACTGATAATGACCACGAAAGCCTCGAGACTTTATATAGAGAGCTGCGCCAACACAGGTTCTCTCTGAGCCATTTACCCGTGATACACTATACACTATAGCATTACTCCACTGCTGCCAACGAACTGGTAGTCTCAAGGCACAAATAATTACACTACTAATGTGTTTTCTCCTTACAAGACGTGTGGTCGCAACCGTACGCTAATTACTCGCTAAGACTAAAAAAAAAAAAAAAAAAAAAAAAAAGAAGAAAAAACCCTGTAGCTAACTGCACTCAGGTTCTCAGCTTCAGAAGAGACGCGTTCAGTTAATATTACATATGTAACTCAGGGTTCAGTGTTATGATAGCGTGCGATTGTCTACATCTTCCAGCAGCTCGCGGAATTCAACCGCTGTGACGCGTGAAAGTTAGAACCACTGAAGCAGTAATGCTTCACAAAACCAACAGCAGGTGTCTTCTGCACAGCAGGCGAGCAGGTTTAAGGAGGATATGAGGACCATCGCAACTGCTCGCAACTACATTTCGCTGAAGACTGATAAACGTCCATATGTAGCTGTCGGGAATTATCACTTGCAGTCAGGTGACGGAAAGAACTTCGTTATCACACTTCCCACTTATCGAGCGTGTTAGCGGCCCACAGGAAACGTGATATTCGTATTCGCACCGAGATAATACTCTTGTCAGCAAGAGTCTGCAATAATTCAGTTCAGCAGCATGCGAAAGTATGAGTCGCGCTATTACGTCGTCTCTGCTTTAAGCGTCTGCATAACGACCGTGCAATTCAGTTATATGACAGCACCGTGCATAGGAACATGAGTGGTTGCTAAAGATATAAGATCATTATTAGACGCTAAAAGTAGTCAATGAGTTTTGATCAAATGAAGCTATATGGTTTCAAGTCTCAATCACCTATGACGTACTTGTATGTACGCACACTGAATAGACGAATGGAAATTTGTACCAAAGCCAGGATTCGAACCGAGGTACTCAGGTCTCCTGCTGACGAGGCAGATGCGTTAACCACTACGCCAGCCTGGCACAGTGGCTTTGCAAAACTGTGCGGACTACACTAACATGCCTCCTCCCTCAATCCAAAGTCACATTCACTCCTTAGTCCACTTGGTATTCTCTCCAAACTGGAAGAGCGTTGCAGGGGCTCTTCAACTGTATTGTAATTGCACGTCAGCATAGAACGAAACGAGAGATCCTGCCAGAAACTCAGGCAAAGGTGTTTTAATCAAATGAAACTATATGTTTCAGAGAACTTTTCGAGTCCCAATTATCTATGACGTATATCTGCAGACCGAAGCGATGAATCCGGGTCTTCATAAAAAATTTCATTCACGGCTTCAGACTGCTTATATACACCCATGGGTTTTGCTATTTGGGCAGCCAAATAACTGATGATGGACGAAGTAGGAAGGACATACAGACGGGCGATAGTAACAAATGCGTTTCTGGAAAAGAAATTTAAGTTTTGGTAAGTCTTTTTTGAAGCTATTTACAGGGTTATTACAAATGATTGAAGCGATTTCACAGCTCTACAATAACTTTATTATTTGAGATATTTTCGCAATGCTTTGCACACACATACAAAAACTCAAAAAGTTTTTTAGGCATTCACAAATGTTCGATATGTGCCCCTTTAGTGATTCGGCAGACATCAAGCCGATAATCAAGTTCCTCCCACACTCGGCGCAGCATGTCCCCATCAATCAGTTCGAAAGCATCGTTGATGCGAGCTCGCAGTTCTGGCACGGTTTCTTAGTAGAGGAAGTTTAAACACTGAATCTTTCACATAACCCCACAGAAAGAAATTGCATGGGGTTAAGTCGGGAGAGCGTGGAGGCCATGACATGAATTGCTGATCATGATCTCCACCACGACCGATCCATCGGTTTTCCAATCTCCTGTTTAAGAAATGCCAAACATCATGATGGAAGTGCGGTGGAGCACCATCCTGTGGTACGTTTAGCTCCCTGCTTGCTTTATTCGTAGAGTTCCGCGGGCTACGCGTGAAACTTGCCCGCACGCGTTCAACCGTTTTTCGCTCACTGCAGGCCGACCCGTTGATTTCCCCTTACAGAGGCATCCAGAAGCTTTAAACTGCGCATACCATCGCCGAATGGAGTTAGCAGTTGGTGGATCTTTGTTGAACTTCGTCCTGAAGTGTCGTTGCACTGTTATGACTGACTGATGTGAGTGCATTTCGAGCACGACACACGTATTCTCAGCTCCTGTCGCCATTTTGTCTCACTGCGCTCTCGAGCGCTCTGGCGGCATAAACCTGAAGTGCGGCTTCAGCCGAACAAAACTTTATGAGTTTTTCTACGTATCTGTAGTGTGTCGTGACCATATGTCAATGAATGGAACTACAGTGAATTTATGAAATCGCTTCAAACATTTGTAATAGCCCTGTATATGCAGTGTAGCCTTGAACAGAAGTAAAACGTGGATAATAAGCATTTCAGGTAGGAAGACAACAGCTAGCTATTGAAAGGTGATGCTACAGCAGAAAGATGAAAATTGTGTGAAGAGATCGAATAACAAATGATGAGTTGCCGAACTGAAATGAAGAGAGAGAGAAAAAAAGAGTGGCGCAACTTCACTGAAATGAAATGACTATGGCATTATTGGCCGAGGCCCCGTCTGCGGTAGTTCGGTCGGCTGTTGCTAGTCTTTTTACACCCATGCTTAGAAAAAGCACAACATCTTGAATGACTAGAGATAGGACGTTCATTCCACAGGACATGTATATTAGCATGTTCTGTGGAAATGATTAGCATTTCAGTCACTTCGGTTCAACATGTGTCCTGTTGCCTAGTAGGCATAGGGTCTGGCATGGGCCGCGATAACTTGTTCCATGCGTAACGGCATCGATGCGAATAACGCGAATACTGTCGTGTAATATAGCCATCCATGCTGCATTCACTTGCTTTCAAAGTTCGTCTGTGGTGCTTGGCATTTGGCTACAGCACTGCACCCGTTGTTTCAGCGTATCCCACGCATTTTCGATGGGCGACAAATCTGGTGTTCTGGCGCCCTCAGTGGTTCACAACCCCACAACAGGCTACAGCTATCCACTCACCCCGCCGCCGCCCCGCACCGAACCCAGGGTTATTGTGCGGCGGTTCGGTCCCCCGTGGACACCGCCCCCCCCCCCCCCCCTTCAGGAATGTCTCATACCAGACGAGTGTAGCCCTCAAATGTTTGCGTGGTAGAGTAATTACGGTGTACGTGTACGTGGAGACAGTGTTTACGCAGCAATTGCCAACATAGTGTAACTGAGGTGGAGTAAGGGGCTCCAGCCTGTACTGGCCTAGGCAGATGGAAAGACGCCTTAAAAACCATCCACAGGCTGGCCAGCACCCCGGACCTCGACACTAATCCGCCGAGCGGATTCGTGCCAGGGACTGGCACGCCTTCCCGCTCGGGAAGCAGTGCGTTAGACCTTGCGGCTAGCCGGGCAGGCATAGCAACATGTGGTCGTGCACTGTCTTGCTGAAAAATGACCTCTGGAGATCTGCCCTGTAATGCCATTCGTATGAGGCGTCGATCTTGTGATTCACGTAGGTCACACATAGGACACTACTCAGTAGCACCCAATACCATAAGGCCCTGAGCTGGCACTGTATATCTTGTGCGAATGCAGTCACTGTGATGCTGCTGCCCCTGCCTGGGGCGAACTAAAATGCGGCCTGATGGATGCAACACATTCTCTCATGCCAATAATGCGCCCTCTTTCAAACCCACTGATTTGACGGTTCGGCTCGCGTGTGTGTCTGGAAGACATCCTGCACATCTTCTCAAGTCACACTGATTCATTACCTTCGGCTTGTGGCGACAACGAGAACCGCAGGCACATTTTACCGGTAGTGGTGTTACGCTGCGATATCGATGTTGACCTTGAACTCAAGGGGCATTCCTGCTGAACATACTAATGTCCTCGTGTGTATGAATGTCTCTTCTCTAGATGCTTAAGGTGTTCTGCTTTTTATGAACATGAGTATTTGACGCCACTACGACGACTTTCGCGCCGATAAAGATGAGATGGGAAAGAAATACAGTAGAAGAAGAATGGGTAGCTTTGAGAGATGAAGTGGTGAAGGCAGCAGAGAATCAAGCCAGTCTCAGGACTGAAGACAACAAAGACAACAACAACAACTACTACTACTACAACAAAAAGACGAGGGATAGTATAAATCCTTGGGTATAAATCCTTGGGTAACAGAAGAAATATTGAATTTAATTGATGAAAGGAGAAAATATAAAAATGCAGTAAACGAAGCAGCCAAAAAGGAGTACAAACGTCTCAAAAATGAGATCGACCGGAAGTCAAAATGGCTAAGCAGTGATGGCTAGAGGGAAAATGTAGAGATGTAGAGGCCTATCTCACTAGGGGTAAGATAGATACTGCCTACAGGAAAATTAAAGAAACCTTTGGAGAAAAGAGAACCACTTGTATGAATATCAAGAGCTTAGATGGAAACCCAGTTCTAAGAAAGGGAAAGCAGAAACGTGGAAGGAGTATATGGAGGGTCTATACAAGGGCGACGTACTTGAGGACCCTCCGCCACACACCGTCAGGTGGCTTGCGGAGTGTGGATGTAGATGTAGATTATGGAAATGGAAGAGGATGTAGATGAAGATGAAATGGGAGATACGATACTGCGTGAAGAGTTTGACAGAGCACTAAAAGACCTGAGCCCGCATCTCGTGGTCGTGCGGTAGCGTTCTCGCTTCCCACGCCCGGGTTCCCGGGTTCGATTCCCGGCGGGGTCAGGGATTTTCTCTGCCTCGTGATGGCTGGGTGTTCTGTGCTGTCCGTAGGTTAGTTAGGTTTAAGTAGTTCTAAGTTCTAGGGGACTGATGACCATAGATGTTAAGTCCCATAGTGCTCAGAGCCATTTGTACCATTTTGAAAGACCTGAATCGAAACAAGGCCCCGGGAGTAGACAACATTCCATTAGAACTACTGACGACCTTGGGAGAGCTAGTCTTGACAAAACTCTACCATCTGGTGAGCAAGATGTATGACACAGGCGAAATACCCTCAGACTTCAAGAAGAATATAATAATTCCAATCCCAAAGAAAGCAGGTGTTGACAGATGTGAAAATTACCGAACAATCAGTTTCATAAGTCACGGATGTAAAATACTAACGCGAATTCCTTACAGACGAATGGAACAACTGGTAGAAGCCGACCTCGGGGAAGATGAGTTTGGATTCCGTAGAAATATTGGAACACGTGAGGCAATACAGACCCTACGACTTATCTTAGAAGCTAGATTAAGGAAAGGCAAACCTACGTTTGTAGCATTTGTAGACATAGAGAAAACGTTTGACAATGTTGACTGGAATACTCTCTTTCAAATTCTGAAGGTGGCAGGGGTAAAATACAGGGAGCGAAAGGCTATTTACAATTTGTACAGGAACCAGATGGCAGTTATAAGCGTCGAGGGGCATGAAAGGGAAGCAGCTGTTGGGAAGGGAGTGAGACAGGGTTGTAGCCTCTCCCCGATGTTATTCAATCTGTATATTGAGCAAGCAGTAAAGGAAACAAAAGAAAAATTCGGAGTAGGTATTAAAATCCATGGAGAAGAAATAAAAACTCTGAGGTTCGCCGATGACATTGTAATTCTGTCAGAGACAGCAAAGGACTTGGAAGAGCAGTTGAACGGAATGGATAGTGTCTTGAAAGGAGGCAAAAGCAAAACGAGGATAATGGAATGTAGTCGAATTAAGTCGGGTGATGGTGAGGGAATTAGATTAGGAAATGAGACACTTAAAGTATTAAAGGAGTTTTGCTATTTGGGGAGCAAAATAACTGATGATGGTCGAAGTAGAGAGGATATAAAATGTAGACTGGCAATGGCAAGGAAATCGTTTCTGAAGAAGAGAAATTTGTTAACGTCGAGTATATATTTAAGTGTCAGGAAGTCGTTTCTGAAAGTATCTGTATGGAGCGTAGCCATGTATGGAAGTGAAACATGGACGATAACTAGTTTGGACAAGAAGAGAATAGAAGCTTTCGAAATGTGGTGCTACAGAAGAATGCTGAAGATTAGATGGGTAGATCATATAACTAATGAGGAGGTATTGAATAGAATTGGGGAGAAGAGAAGTTTGTGGCACAGCTTGACTAGAAGAAGGGATCGGTTGGTAGGACATGTTCTGACGCATCAAGGGATCACCAATTTAGTATTGGAGGGAAGCGTGGAGGGTAAAAATCGTAGAGGGAGACCAAGAGATGAATACACTAAACAGATTCAGAAGGATGTAGGTTGCAGTAGGTACTGGGAGATGAAGAAGCTTTTACAGGATAGAGTAGCGGGGAGAGCTGCATCAAACCAGTCTCAGGACTGAAGACCACAACAACAACAAGGATGAGATGAAACGATTAACAGGAGGATCAAGGAAGGCATCAGCAATTTAGTAGTTCAAGGAAGCTTGGTGGGATGGGGTTGGATAAAAACTGTAGGAGACTCCTGCACAACGCAGTTCAAATATATGGACGGAAAAAAATTGCATCACACGAACTTGTGCAACATACACGAAAGTTGGTGGGCATGTTTCTACATCTGAAAGATGGTGTCTATTCAAATTTCGCGCCTGTCGGACAAGAGTGGCACTAATAGCGCCACTAGTTTACTTTAAATAAATTCTGTAACGGTCGTAATTGTTAGTTTTCTTTGAGCCTGGACGTGGCGAGTTGATGTTAATCAACAATGCCACAAGGCGACAAACACGCCAGTATCAACACCTAACTTGTTTGAACAAGATCGTGTGACAGGGCTACGAGAAGTTGGGTATTCCTTCCGCGATATTGCAGAAAGACTTGGCAGCAATGATCGCTGGCAGTGGTGGTCACGACAATGTACGGTCACAAGAAAACCGGTCTCCGGACGGCCACGTGACACTACCGAGAAGGAAGACCGTTGTGTTCGGCGTACGACAGTGGCGCATGGTACTGCATCTGCAGCAGCAATTTGATTAGCAGTTGGTACCACAGTGGCATAACGAGCTGTTACAAACCTGGTACTGTAAGGACAGCTGCGCCCTGTAGCGTGCATTCCACTGACCCCACACCACCGCCATTTGCAACTTCTGTGGTGTCAAACAAGAGCTCATTGGAGGACAGGTTGGAGGTCTCTTGTGCTTTCTGCTTATTCTGCCTCTTGTACTTGTTCTGCCTCGGTGTCACTGATGGTTAGAAGGAAGCCAATTGAGGACCAGAAGCCAACCTGTCTGCGTGCTAGAAACATTGGAGCAACACCTGGAGTTTTGGTGTGGGCTGCGATGTCGTATGACAGCAGGAGCACTCTTGTGGTTATCCCTCACATCCTGACTGCAAATTTGTAAATAAGTCCTGTGAATCGAAAAAAATGGCTCTAAGCACTATAGGACTTAACATCTGTGGTCATCAGTCCCCTAGAACTTAGAACTACTTAAACCTAACTAGCCTAAGAACATAAAACACATCCATGCCGGAGGCAGGATTCGAACCTGCGACCGTAGCGGTCCAGACTGAAGCGCCTAGAACCGCTCGGCCACTGCGGCCGGCCCTGTGAGTCGATCTGTCGTGCTTCCATACCGGAACAGCGTTACAGGGGGTGTCTTCCAACAGGATAACGTTCGACCACATACCGCTGTTGTAGCCTAACTTGCTTTACAGTGTTTCGACATGTTGCTTTGACCTTCTCGATCACCAGATCTGTCTCCAATCGAGCACATATGAGACATCATCGGCCCACAACACTAGCGTCATCCACAAACAGCATCAAAAACGTCCCTGTATTGACCGATCAAGAGGTATGGAACTTCATCCCACACACTGATATACGGCCCCGGTACAGCACAGTGCACGCACCTTTGCATGCTTCCAGTCAACATTCTGGCGGTTACACGGGTTATTAATGTACCAGCATTTCAAATTTGCAATGGCTTGTCTCGCGCTTACATTAACTTGTGATCTTGCAATGTTAATCCCTTAAATAAGTTATCCACACAAATATATTCCCGTAATTTCATTACTCTACACTAACTATTTTTCGGTCTTGTAATTTTTTCCGTCAGTGTAGATGTAAGCTGCAGCAGTTATGTAGAGGTGATGTTTGCACAGGATAGATTAGGATGGAGAGCTGCATCAGACCGGTCTTCGGACTGAGGATCACTACAATAACAAATCATTGTAAACTGCACTATATAAGGTACCTTTTCTTTGCCTTGGACAGGTGACGCCCAGCTCTATAATTGGCTGCGTCAGTAACTTAATGGGCAGACGAAGGGAATGACATACCACGTATAGAAAACAGAGAGATGATTGCCTAAAGCGACAAAGGGAAACCAGTGAAGCCCTAACTATGGAATACTGGCTGGGGTTCGAAGCGGAGTCCTCTCGAGTGCGAATCCAGTGCCTCAGAAGTGCGCCACCTCGCTAGGTCGTGTCTGTTAAAGCACTACAGTGTTGAAAACAACATCGGAGGAAAGGAGGGGACTTCTACAGCCGTAATCACTCTTTGGTAGCCAATAATTTTTGAACAAAATGAAATGTACTTACGGTTCTTGAGCGATAGTGTAGTGTAATGTCCTCTCATCAGCTGACCTCCGTGTGTTATACTGACAGAAAGGCTTGCATGAATTAACACTGAAACATATTTCTAGCGCCCATTAGGGACTTGAATCAGAGACTGCACATTATCTCTATTTTTCCCAACGCCTCTCTCATATCGCTTACCGAGACACGCAACCAATTGTGCTATATCTGATAATGATAAAACACTCCACGCTGTCGCTAATGGCTCACACGGAGACGACTCCTCCTATAAGCGTTGCTGATCGATCCTAGGATGTGGTTTGTAAATCGATCTACAAACCACAGTTACGTGTTACCTAAATCGAGCGAATGAAGTGATGACAACGTGGTGAAAATTCTGGACTCCTGGTCTAAAGGAGCGGTTTTCTAATTACCGTTTGGACTTCCTGAGTTGAGGGCTAACGCTGGTTTCACATACTCCATGTGGCGTTGACACGACTTTCGTTATATGGTCGAATGTTGAATAATTAAGATGTTCTTGAGACGTCCTGCGGTATATAACGTGATTAATTACCAAAGGATGATGAATCTCTTGAAAATGACTATAGAGCTGAAGCTGTAACAGTACCCAAAAGGAAACAAAAGAAGAGTCTGATAGCGAAAGAGCTATCACTTAAACAGTTGTACACGACTGTTTCAAAACTAAGAAAAATCATTCTGACTTCGGTTTCCGAGATTTCCTTACGTCACGGAGAGCACGGCCACGAATACTTTTCTTTCCCATCCCTTAACAATTAAATTTTTGCTCCGTCTTTATTGACTTCAGTTTTGAAGGGGTTTTGAAGATCATTTTTCATTCTATATATTTCTCTTCTTGCCTTTTCCATACCACGTAGCCGTGTTCGCTAGCATCTACAGAAAACCAAATGGTTAAGTTCTGACAAGTTCTAAAAGACACCTACATCATCAAGAAGAGAGCACTAAAATGCGTCAGTAAACAGGCCACAGCCTGATTCGATTCGAAGCAGCTATGGAAACGAAAATCGCAATGGGCACAGCGGGATTTGAGTTCCGTTCTTGTAGAATGCGAATTCAGTATATCAGTCACAACCGCAGCTCTATTGGGAAACGCACCAGAGGTTGCGCCTGACCGGCGCATCTGGTGTGGACTGTCCCAGTAATGCTCTAGAGGAGACGTTCTCGTTAGCACCTCTGCCGCTAAGTGTCCCCGGATGTCGATTACCTGTCTCCAGAGCTGTGCAAAGTGATGAGCACCTAACGGCTAGGGCTTGACACTGTGTCAGAATATGGTACAGTTTAAATCTGCTGAGGAGATAGAGTAAAGCTATAACTCCTGTTCCAGTTACAATTGTGTGATGTGTGTCGATAAAGCAGCATGGATTTTAGAGTGGTTAAAAAATTTACATTATCTACGGAGTAGGCAAAGCACGCACGCGTATATATATATATATATATATATCAAAAAGTCAGTATAAATTTGAAAACTTAATAAACCACGGAATAATGTAGATAGAGAGGTAAAAATTGACACACAGGCTTGGAATGATGTGGGGTTTTATTAGAACAAAAAAAAAACACCCCATATTGCTAGACGCGTGAACGATCTCTTGCGGGCGTCGTTTGGTGATGATCGTGTGCTCAGCCGCCACTTTCGTCATGCTTGGCCTCCCAGGTCCCCAGACCTCAGTCCGTGCGATTATTGGCTTTGGGGTTACCTGAAGTCGCAAGTGTATCGTGATCGACCGACATCTCTAGGGATGCTGAAAGACAACATCCGACGCCAATGCCTCACCACAACTCCGGGCATGCTTTACAGTGCCGCTCACAACATTATTCCTCGACTATAGCTGTTGTTGTTGTTGTGGTCTTCAGTCCTCAGACTGGTTTGATGCAGCTCTCCATGCTACTCTATCCTGTGCAAGCTTTTTCATCTCCCAGTACCTATTGCAACCTACATCCTTCTGAATCTGCTTAGTGTATTCATCTCTTGGTCTCCCTCTACGATTTTTACCCTCCACGCTGCCCTCCAATACTAAATTGGTGATCCCTTGATGCCTCAGAACATGTCCTACCAACCGATCCCTTCTTCTGGTCAAGTTGTGCCACAAACTTCTCTTCACCCCAATCCTATTCACTATAGCTTAGCGACTATAGCGACTATAGCTATTGTTGAGGAATGATGGTGGACATATTGAGCATTTCCTGTAAAGAACATCATCTTTGCTTTGTCTTACTTTGTTATGGTAATTATTGCTATTCTGATCAGATGAAGCACCATCTGTCGGACATTTTTTGAACGTTTGTATTTTTTTGGTTCTAATAAAGCCCCATGTTATATATATATATATATATATATATATATATATATATATATGTGTGTGTGTGTGTGTGTGTGTACACCACGTGAGTCTCCAGTGCGCTCAGTTTCCTGCTGTCTCCTGTTCTGTGGAGCTGCACCACGAACAGAACAACTGTCGTCTGACGTATTCTTAGCGCTTCTCTCAACTTCGTCCTCTTTCTATAAATACAAGAGGCGCCAGCAATGCGCTCCAATTAGATGTTTTCTGAGAGAGAGAGAGGGAGAGAGAGAGAGAGAGGTGGAAAGGGAGGGGGCGGTGCAGCCGTACAACTAACGTTACAGAGGAAAAAGGTCGAAAACATTCAGAGGCTACTTCAGAAATACAGTCACTGGGGTTTCCCAAACTTCGTGTCAGAGAACCGTTCCCTGCATCTACTGCCAACACAAACGCAATACCTTGGAACGTCTGCGCGTCCTGGACAATGGACGTTTAGGTGCCAACCTGGATTCGCGGGGCTGTCGGTAATCGTCATACACGTACAGAATACCTGTCTATATACATGTCACACAGTGGCTGCTTATATTTTAATACTTAAAATGGGCGGTGTTGGGGAAAAAACAGAAGAGTTTATATAATATTTACGAATTTTTGGATGTGAGGTCCGCCAGTTATGAAAAACACCGTTTTTCTCAGTACCCAAACATGTTTCGGCACCACTGTGTCATCATCAGCGGGTTTTCGTTTGTTTTTTTAAATTTATTCTTCAATGTGAACATTTTGTTAAATGATTATAAAATTATGTGCATTTTTACTTCAAACAACAGCTAATTTCTTTTTGTAAATGCCTTTACATTTAGTATGCATGAACTTTCTGGATCACTTTTGTTTTAATTACTACATGTAGTTTGTCATCTGCAACCAAACGTTGTTGATGAGAAAGTTTTTTGCTGGGAGTACACTTATCTTCTAGAACGTAATTTAGTTTTTCGCGATGTTTTCACGGCTATTTTCGTATTTACTTACGTTTTCGTGTGGCAAGCGCTTCCATTCTCCACATCATGCTAAGATGTTGTGATGCATACGTAACTATAACAAGTATTTTCTAAAAATAGCGTAGTAAAATACTTTTTCACTACACCAGAGCAGAGTGTGATTGTGGTTTGTTATGTGTCCCAGCCCTGTCAGTGTTCATTTGTTCACCAGAGAGTTCGGCGCCAAATTTGAATTTTGTTTGCATTTTATCTTTGTGTGTGCGTGTTTTCTGTGTGCTTCCTTAACTGTGTGTATTGTCTTTTATATGATATTCCTTTTGTGTGTAAATGGTGCGTCTTTGGAGATTTTAGTGTATCTATTTTTCGTGTGTGTGTGTGTGTGTGTGTGTAGACTTTATCTGTTTGTGCTGTTTTTATTTGTAAAGTTCCTAAAGTTCCTTTAACGTGTTAAATAGTGTGCCCTTGCAGAGTGTAGTGTATTCGTTTAAGACCTGTTTTCCTTCTGCTACTGCCTTCTGTATATCGAGGTTTTCCTCAATGGTCAGTTTGCTGTATAGGCTGTGGCTGAGTTTTAGTATTCTTAAGTCTGTTTCTATTGTGGTTGGGTGGTGGTTGTTGGCTACAAGGTGGTCAGCAAATGTGCTGTGGGAGCTGTTGCTTTTTAAAGCTCTGAGATGTTCCGAATATCTTATTTTGAAGTTTCTGCTGCATATCAAAAGATGAATATTTATGTAGCTTATAGGACTACCGTCAGATATAGGTGTTCAATGAAAAACTGTTCAAAAAATGAAGGTTGCTAAGGGAGAGGTGCAAGTTGGCAACTGCAGGGTGCGACAGGGAAACAAATGGACCTAGGTGCAGGCTGGAGCGAAGGCAATATTGTGGCTGTAATGGCAATGAAATAAAGGTGGCCGCAACATGCTGCCAAGGGAGTAGATGGATGAATCAAGAGAATTCCAGGAGGTCAGAAAATTTATAGAGAAAGATCTGACAGAAGTTGGGTAGGTGAGGTTGGAAAACACGCGGGAGTGGCATGGACTAGCATGACTGCAGACCCTAGTTCTTGTAAAAGCCTGGGGGAGATCTTTTTTCAGCAGTCGACAGGAAACAGTGGATGATAATTATCAGGAAAAGTTGTACATACGAAGCACGGTTGTGGGGAAAAAAGGAAAGGTAACACACAAGGGCAGCGATATACAGTAAAATTGCGGACTGTTGAAATATTTAAACATAACTGAAAACAATCTGATCAAGAATATCCGGAAACCTATTAGTGGTCGATATTATGGGGTGTGTTCACGCTTCGTTTATATGAGGCCTGAACTCTGCTGGGGACAGTTTCAATGAGGTGTCTGAATGTCTGTGGAGGAATGGCAGCCCAATCTTCCTCAAGAGCCGAAACCAGAGAAGACCCTGGGGGGTGGAACGAAGTCGACATTCTAACTCATCCAAAAGGTGTTCCATGGGATTTAGGTCGGACCTCTGGACATGCCTGTCCATTTCAGGAACGCTTTTTTCTGCAGACCGTTGCCTTACAAATGCTGCTTTATGATTGGGGGGGAGGGGAGGGGGAGGGGCATTGTCACGCTGATGTAGTTATCGTCTCCGAACTGTTTTCGACTGTACGCAAAATACAATGGTTTTAATTCCGGATTTAGCGGTGTCTGGCGTGTGTTAGCAGGACCACACCTTACGCTGAAAAACACCCCCATACCGTAACACCACTTGCTCTGTATTTCATTTTCGGCACTACACTTGATGACAGGTAACGTACTCCATGCATTTGCCAAACCGGAAACCTTCCATTGGATTATCACAGGGTTTAGCGTGATTGATGACTCCAAGTCATTTGTCTCGAGTCACCGAATGTCCAACAGCGTCGCTCCTTACACCATCTCAAGTGTTGATTTCCGTTGACCACAGAAATCTGTGGCTTTGGCTTATGAGGAGAACTCTTTCCAATTCCGTACGCACAATTATTGTGCTACCTGGACCGCTGGTAGAATTTTGCAACTCACGAGTGATTCCTTCCGCTTATTTAAAGATTTTTTACCCCAGCATCCTCCGCAATGCCCGAGGCCCCTGTCCCTCAGTACATGGAGGTCCTCATGCTTCCACTTTACACCAATGACTGTTAGCAGAATATGGGATCGATGGGTTCAGGAGGGTAATACGGAACGCCGTGCCGGATCCCAACGGCCTCGTATCACTACCAGTCGAGATGACAGATGTCTTATCCACATGGATGTAACGGATCATGCGGCCACGTCTCGATCCCTGAGTCAACAGATGGGGACGTTTGCAAGACAACAACCATCTGCACGAACAATTCGACGACATTTGCACCAGCATGGACTATCAGCGCGGAGACCATGGCTGCGGTTACGCTTGGTACTGCGTCACAGACAGGAGCACCTGCGTTGGTGTACTTAACGACGAGCCTGGATGCACGAATGGCAAAACGTCATTTTTTCGGATGAATCCAGGTTCTGTTTACAGCATCATGATGGTCGCATCCGTGTTTGGCGACATCGCGGTGAACGCACATTGGAAGCGTGTATTCGTCACCGCAATACTGGCGTATCACGCGGCGTGGTGGTATGGAGTGCCATTGGTTACACGTCTCGGTCACCTCTTGTTCGCAATGAAGGCACTTTGAACAGTGGACGTAAAATTTCAGTTGTGTTACGACCCGTGGCTCTACCCTTCATTCGATTCCTGCGAAAGCCTACATTTCAGCAGGATAATCCAGGACCGCATGTTTCAGGTCCTGTACGGGCCTTTCTGAATACAGAAAATGTTCGACTGCTGCCCTGGCCAGCAAATTCTCCAGATCTCTCACCAATTGAAAACGTCTGGTCAGTGGTGGCCGAGCAACTGGCTCGTCACAATACGCCAGTCACTACTCTTGATGAACCGTGGTATCGTGTTGAAGCTGCATGGGCAGCTGTACCTGTACACGCCATCCACGCTCTATTTGACTCAATGCCCAGGCGTATCAAGGCCGTTTTTAGGGCCAGAGGTGGTTGTTCTGGGTACTGATTTCTCAGGATCTATGCACCCAATTTGCGTGAAAATGTAATCACATGTCAGTTGTAGTGTAATATATATGTCCAATGAATACCCGTTTATCTTCTGCATTTCTTCTTGGTGTAGCAATTTTAATGGTCAGTAGTGTACATTTACAAGCGCCAGTGGATATAACTTTGACGCTCTGTAGTGTCGTTGGATGACGTTTCCGGGCGTGGTTTCCTGTTCAAAGTATTACGTACTCACTTCACTCTGCAAGTCATAGAAGTTTGCAACGAGAATTTCCGAACGCCCTATACACTGTGTTTGTGTGTGTCTTTCAACAACACGAGAGAAAGCAGATGACAACGGATGTTTTGAAACTAACTGTGGCAAACTACCAATATAATGTGCAGAGTGTCCTATATAACAACGCCAAAAATTACTGAATAAAGAAAAAAAAGTTACGATGGCAGAAAGATGCTGAAACGTGTTTACGTTTACGTAAAAAAAACTGTTGTTTGCATATCAGGCGGGAATGAAATGCAGTAATTGGGTTGAAAAATGTGTGTACATAGTACAGACTGCTGATGTATTGGATGACGGCAGAGGCGAATGCTCCACAGAACATAACAGCTGTAGAAAACAAGATTCAGATGCAGCAGCGTTTGCGGAAGCACCTGAAGCCCGCAACAGAGTCAAAGCGTCGTAAGCAAACGCGCGCGCTCCAGCCTGAGTTGGACGCGGTGACAAACTGCGAGAGTAATCTGCGCTTCTCTGGAAGCCGCGACGGCTAAGCCTTCCGCTTTCTGATGCGATGCCTGGCGGAGATACCGGGAAGTCTGCACGCAGCTGGGAAGCAAGGCGCCTCGGCCTGCCTATTCTGAGAACAGAGCCGCTAGCGAGGCCTGCCGTTACAGCGGGACACCTGCAGAGAAATCACGCGACCATGTCCCCGGGCTATGGGACCCTCTTCTAGGACTGCAGTACGTAACGGGACACACTATTTTCCGCTTATAATAGTAGTACTGCATGAATGGCCACTTACGTGCGTGAATATTACCAGCTATACGTTCCTGACCGCGAAAAGGTGGTTGCAGACGAGGATATAGGGTAGCAAGCGGTGTATCCCTGACCTAAACTCGTACGCGAGACTAGGAACTCGTTTATCAAAATAAACTACGTACAAGTGTACGCAGAGTGCTACTCAAGCTGTGTTTGTTTATACGCATCTCGCTCAGTGAAGATCATCCTCGGACTCCGTCGCTTGGTGTTGCAACGGATAAGCTAAGTCAACAACAGCCTGCAGTCGCGATTCAAAGTTTCTTCTGAACTTTCACCAGTAGCGCGGAGCGTCGAGACGTAATTGATCCGGTGTTCCGACATTCTCATAATTGAAACGAAAGCACTCGTGAAATGGGTAGCACCGACTACGTTGTGTTGACAGTATCTTGAGAAATAAATACACTTCTGGCCATTAAAATTGCTACACCAAGAAGAAATGCAGATGATAAACGGTTATTCATTGGACAAATATATTATACTAGAACTGACATGTGATTACATTTTCACGCAGTTTGGGTGCATAGATCCTGAGAAATCAGTACCCAGAACAACCACCTCTGGCCGTAATAATGGCCTTGATACGCTTGGGCATTGAGTCAAACGGAGCGCCGGCCGCGGTGGTCTAGCGGTTCTAGGCGCGCAGTCCGGAACCGCGCGGCTGCTACGGTCGCAGGTTCGAATCCTGCCTCGGGCATGGATGTGTGTGATGTCCTTAGGTTAGTTAGGTTTAAGTAGTTCTAAGTTCTAGGGGACTGATGACCACAGATGTTAAGTCCCATAGTGCTCAGAGCCATTTGAACCATTTTCAAACGGAGCTTGGATGTCGTGTACAGGTACAGCTGCTCATGCAGCTTCAACACGATACCACAGTTCATCAAGAGTAGTGACTGGTGTATTGTGACGAACCAGTTGCTTGGCCACCATTGACCAGACGTTTTCAATTGGTGAGAGATCTGGAGAATGTGCTAGCCAGGGCAACAAAGAACATTTTCTGTATTCAGAAAGGCCCGTACAGGACGTGCAACATGCAGTCGTGCATTATCCTGCTGAAATGTAGGATTTTGCAGGGATCGAATGAAGGGTAGAGCCACGGGTCGTAACACATCTGAAATGTAACGTCCACTGTTCAAAGTGCCGTCAATGCGAACAAGAGGTGACCGAGACGTGTAACCAATGGCACCCCATACCATCATGCCGGATGATACGCCAGTATGGCGATGACGAATACACGCTTCCAATGTGCGTTCACCGCGATGTCGCCAAACACGGATGCGATCATCATGATTCTGTAAACAGAACCTGGATTCATCCGAAATAATGACGTTTTGCCATTCGTGCACCCAGGTTCGTCGTTGAGTACACCATCGCAGGCACTCCTGTCTGTGATGCAGCGTCAAGGGTAACCGCAGCCATGGTCTCCGAGCTGATAGTCCATGCTGCTGCAAACGTCGTCGAACTGTTCGTGCAGATGGTTGTTGTGTTGCAAACCTCCCCATCTGTTGACTCAGGGATCGAAACGTGGCTGCACGATCCGTCACAGCCATGCGGTTAAGATGCCTGTCATCTCGACTGTTAGTGATACGAGGCCGTTGGGATCCAGCACGGCGTTCCGTATTACCCTCCTGAACCCATCGATTCCATATTCTGCTAACAGTCATTGGATCTCGACCAACGCGAGCAGCAATGTCGCTATACGATAAACCGCAATCACGATAGGCTACAATCAAAGTCGAAAACGTGATGGTACGCATTTCTCCTCCTTACACGAGGCATCACATCAACGTTTCACCAGGCAACGCCGGTCAACTGCTGTTTGTGTATGAGAAATCGGTTGGAAACTATCCTCACGTCAGCACGTTGTAGGTGTCACCACCGGCGCCAATCTTGTGTGAATGCTCTGAAAAGCTAATCATTTGCATATCACAGTATCATCATCCTGTCGGTTAAATTTCGTATCTGTAGCGCGTCATCTTCGTGGTGTAGCAATTTTAATGGCCAGTAGTGTATTTATCAATTACAATTAACTCTGAAACAAAATGAGATTATTTCTCTGAGGACTTATTCTCATCTGAAGATTAAGCCAGAGTTTTAGAAGAAGCTAAGAAAGGATGCTGCTGCCCTCATCGAAGAAATATACGAATTTGCTGTCTTTCGCATGTACGAAAATAAACACTAAATGTCTGCCATTAAATTCAACGACATCATAAATACGAGTATAGTAAGCCCACGGATCTACGCTTACAGGACACTCCCAAGTGTTTCGAGGGAGTCATGCTACAGTGCATTCCAGTTTTCCAAAATAGTAACTTCGTGCAACGCTGTAGCCACTGCTCTGTGACAGCCACATTCTCTTTTTTTTCGTACAGATTACTATGCAAGTGCATACTTTCAAGCCCCAAATGGACAAGCCGCTAACTTTCTCCGTGTGTAGTTAAAACTACCACGTTCACGACCTATTCTATGTACTATAATGTACGCTAAATCTCGAATACAGTGTGGGATCGTGTATTTTCCACGGGTCACAGAGCGACATGTGTCGGAATCATTTCTCTCCTCCCTCTTACATTCCCTAGTGGTACGAGAGAAGTACTGTTGGGGGTGTCTCTGTATATCTCAGATTCTGCAGTGTCCTGTTCTGCTTTCTTAGCAAGATTACGATCCACCCTCTGGCCTGCTACGAAGTGTGTATCTGCGTAGTGTGGTTGATTGATGATTACTCGTGGGATTATTGCTTTAAGCGTGGGTGGTTGTTACAGGGTGGTTGTTATAGATGAGTGTAGGAGGAAGGAACGGAGCGAGTGGGGCAGAATCGGAATGACAGACAGCATACAACTTGGCTCCATTCAATCAAAACCAAGAAAGCTTGCGACATTAACGCCCCTATTCGAAAGGAGGTATCTTCATAAACAGTGTATGAAGAGGTTCGGAATTTAACTTGAGTCATTGCTGCAAAGACGGATGATAGAGAACTTTGCGCCACCTTCTCTTGCTGACTGTATTCTAGGGACAACACTGCCATCAGAATTCGAATTAGCCATTCGTTTATCCAAGTTTTACTACGGGAACAAGTTGATTTTCTCGCCCTTATTTGTCAAATTTGGGATCAAACATCCTTTCGATTGTTACTTTGTGTAGTTGCATTTTCTTTTTATTTATTTATTTCTCTACCTTGAACTATTTGCCAAAGAATTCATCATTGTTAGCTGCAAATTACAGAGCATTTACAGATAAGTCTTCTATTAAGTGTTTTTTTTTAATTTTCCAGTTAACTTTTAATATGACACAGAGCACAATACATACTCCGAATATAACGATATTTTATCGTCTATATCTCTGGTGCTAATTCCCACAAGTCTTTTCTGAAATATCGCCAAACTTGTATATGTGTGTAAGGTAAAAATAAAAATACGTAGTCGTTGAAAGAGACTATTTTGTACTTATGTAAGCGTTGTGTTATTGGAGGTGATATGTCCTTGTCTTGGTTCAAGTAAGAAACTTTCCACTCTTTGTCACTTACATTCATTCCTTGAAGAAAGATTGAGGTTCTCTTCGACGACGACTAAGACGACGAGTACAATGACGTCATTGGACACGGTGCAGTAGCTGAGGTTAGAGACGATGGGAGAAATAATTCGGTCGTGTTTTCTTAAAAGGAAGGAACCCGGAATTTGCGTGAAGTGATTTAAGAAAATCACAGAAACCTTAGGTATAGACAGACGGTGAGGATTTAAATTTCCGAACTCCAGAATGAGAGTCTGGTAGCTTAGCATTGCACCACCTCTCTCGCTTCTATTCTTTGAATCGTTAAAATAATGACTTAAAATTTCAGTCGCAAAATTATTTGTATTTAGTCACTGTCTTGTAGAAGCAAGTAAGTTTATGGCTTAGAGTGCCATTCACGGATAAAGGAAGAGTGGAGAAGCAGGTTGGGCGATCTAGCTACTCTTCATATTTTTGAAGATATCAGGGAACGCCTCTTTCTGATACGTCATCTCGCTCGGTAAGATATCCAATTCGCGGTCAGTACACGCTCTGAGGAGCCTATTTTTGAAACGGTTCGCTCCAGTAAACCACCATCTGAACTACTACTTGCCAGCAGCACCACCTAATGGCAAAACTTCTGTAGCTACAGGGAGCTTAGTTCTAGTAGCAAGGTTACGTAGAGGAACGCTTCATCCTTCGGCGAGCAAACAGGCTGGTTTTATGATGCCGTCTCTTTATTATTTAGTTGGAGGCAGAAAATTAAAGAAAATTAGGGTTTAGCGTCACATCTTGGAGGGAGAAGACCGTCTTATGAAAGCTGCAGTGCATCGAAAAACTTATCAGCGGTCTCCGTTCTACACAATATTTTTTTTTTTTTTGTATCGTATGCACATAACTGTATAACAACAGAACACCAATTACGCTCTCGCTCTTACGTAACGTAGTGTCACGTGAAAAAGTCATCAAACCTGTTAATTGTGAACAAGGAGTGCACATTTTTAGTGTTTCGTACTCAACATTTCCTTACAGAAAGCTTAGATAACAGCTCTGTTTCATCACGAGAGGGTGTTGCCAAGCATGCACACCGGAAATATAATGATGATGATAAACCCCCACGCTACGTTTTCGCCTCGCGTGGTTAGGGTCTGATCAGGTTTAGTTTAGCGGTAGTGCCGGAGCACATAGCTAACTGTAACCAATAGATCATCCGTGATCGCACGTCTGTCAATAGGCTTAGCCATCCGTGCCAGTCAGAATATTCGGCACGGGCTCCACCCATACTGAACGGGAAGCGCACATTAATTACCCCCAATACAGCTGTCACGCTGTGTTTGTAATTGGCTGCTGAGAGAGAGGGAGGGAGGGGGTAGGGGGTAGGGGGAAGGGGAGGGGGAGGGGAGGGGAGGGGAGGGAGAGGGAGAGGGAGAGAGAACAGCGGAATTCCTATAAAAGTCACACTAATCATAGCAGACTTGTGACATAGTTGTTTACAACGCAACTACGAAAGTATGCATTTGTATTCCACGACGTCTGAGCTATACCTATTAAATATGAAGAAAAAGGGAAGGGTAATGAAAAATATACTGTACCGTCGACGACAAAGTCAAGAGAAATGGAATAAACGCTAGGTTTCATCAAGAATGTGGCAGGATGTCGACCACTGGTTTCTTTTAAGGAGGCCATTCTTGCATTCGTCTTAAATGGTACATGAAGTACAGAAAACCTATGCGTTGAAACGTGAGATAGAATTTGAACCTTTCATAGTATGGTGCCGGGCCTCCAAAGTGTGGGACACACGTCTCCAACTACGGAAAAAAATGCATTTGCAGTGGACGAATTATTTCTGTTTCACCTTCGTATTATTATCAAGCTGATATCAGTACAAAGCATTTTATAATCTCTGATAGGGTGTGGGTGATCAAGTGCAGCAGTTCTCGTGCTTTGTCCTGTCCCAGTCATGTGTGAATCCTGTCAAAGGCCTGTGTTTACCGCTTGACGCATAAGAAAAGAAAAGAAAGAAAAAAAGAAGTGGACGGTGCAAATCTTCAGAGATAAGAACTCGAGACGTAACTTTTAACTGGGAGAATTGATTCCTGAAGAAGGACTCCTACAAGCCACACAGAATTTCTTTTTCACGGAGGAAAATAAATATTTCTTTATTGCCTTCTTTCCCTTTTTCTACTTGAGCTGCATTTACTGTTTTCAGTTTTAAATTATGTCGATATCAAGCCAGAACCTCTCTGTCAACACGCGCCTGGACCTATTTGCCTTTGAAATTGCTAGCTTTTAAAACAAAAAACAATAAATACAGCTGATTGGGAAAAAGGAAAAAAGAGGGTAATAAAGCAATATTTACTTTCCTCCGTGAAATTCGTGTCAGTTAACGGCCTTGTCACCTTTGATCATTATGTCGACTTCAAAACATGCAGAAAAGTGGAGTACGTGGAAAAAATGGAGTACTTCACCGCATCTTTTAAGAGACTCAGAACTATGTTGATCAGCACACTGAACTTCCCACAAACTTGTAACATCCTCGCTTGACTTCTTTCCAGATATATACATCAGTTTATATTTAAATATTACCACTACTTAACAGGTTGTTTTGTGCAGCGTTATATAATTAGTATATACAATTTAGTATAAGAACAGTGGCAACACCCACCGACTTAAGGAGACTTGAACAGGACTGAAAAATTTAAAAGCCGGTGGGCAGCGAGTAGATTAGATATAGGATAGTTAGTTAGATTAAGATGTACGATAAGGGATGGCAAGATTCGAAGAGTTTCTGTGACAGCCATGAAACCTTGCACGCATGTAGAATAGAAACGGAATAGTAGTACAATTATTGGGTTTGGATTACTTTTGGTTGGTAGTGGGCTTTCATCAATTTCATTTTTTGTCTTATTATGTTAAAAATTTTATTTTGCTACCAATAACTTTGTAATTGTAATCTCAACAATAATGGATTGTGATATAGAGCCACATGTCTGTCAAAGTAAATGCAATAGAAATTCAAGAGGGCTGATCTTGATGAAATAACAATAAATAAATTTAAAAAATCTGTTTTGCTGTTACAAGCAGCAACACTAATTTCCAGAAATGGGATTTCGCTGTGGAGTGAATGAGCAGAACTTACCAGATTTCTTACAGTTTCACTTGTGCCTAGCCTCATGTACCACGGAAGAGTTAGCGAAAACCATCAGAGCACTTGAGGATGACGAATCCGGCATGCAGTTGTTTAAGATTTGTTGACTTTACACCAGGTGGCGTCCTAAGAGTCGTCAGGCGTATTTTGTCTGATATTTCGACAGTTTCCAGTGTTTCAGTTTTGTTTTTGCAGTGTGGAGATGCAGTCAGCCCAAACAAATACTGCTCGTCACGTCCCTAATGCGACACCCACTGTCTGCTTTTTAGGTCCTGCCTGCTCCCTCCCTCGTGGGTTATTCTGCTGCCTAGGTAACAAAATTCCTTAACTTCGTCGTCTTCGTGATCTCCAATCCTGATTTAAGTTGCTCGCTCTTCTAATTTTCGCTACTTCTCATTACTTTCGCTTTTCTTCGATTTATTCTCAATCCATATTCTTTACTCATTAGACCATTTCATTCAACAAAAAATGGTTCAAATGGCTCTGAGCACTATGGGACTTGAATTCTGAGGTCATCAGTCCCCTAGAACTTAGAACTACTTAAACCTAACTAACCTAAGGACATCACACACATCCAGGTCCGAGGCAGGATTCGAACCTGCGACCGTAGCGGTCTCGCGGTTCCAGACTGCAGCGCCTAGAACCGCACGGCCACTTCGGCCGGCTCCATTCAACAGATCCAGTAATTCTTCTCCAATGCCGCCAAGGCAAGCAATACCATCAGTGAATGTCATCATTGACACCTGTATATCTTGATTTAAAAAAAAAAGAAAAATGGTTCAAATGGCTCTGAGCACTATGGAACTTAACATCTGAGTTCATCATTCCGCTAGAACTTAGAACTGGTTAAACCTAACTAACCTAAGGACATCACACACATCCATGTCCGAGGCAGGATTCGAACCTGCGACCGTAGCCTTGAATTTTCATCCCACTCTTGAACCTTTCTTTTATTTCCTTCATTGCTTCTTCGATGTGTGGGTTGAATAGCAGGGGCGAAAGACTACATCCCCGTCTTACAACCTTTTCATCAGAGCACTTCGTTCTTGGTCTTCCAGTCTCATTGTCCCTTTTTATTCTTGTGCAAACTGTTTAACACCCGTCATTACCTGTAGCTTACCCTTATTTTTCCCAGAGTTTTGAAAATCTTGCCCATTTTACATTACCGATCGCTTTTTCCAGACCGACAAATCCTATGAATGTGTGTTGATTTGTCTGCTGTCACGCTGCCATTATCTATGTCAAAAGTGATACTCTGGTGCCTTTACGTTTCCAAAAGCCGAACTTAACGTCATGTATAACAGATCCTCATATTTCTTTTCCATTCTTCTGTACATTATTCTTGACAGCAACTTGGATGCATGAGCTGTTAAGCTGATTGTACGACAATTCTCGCACTTGGCGGCACGTGCAGTCTTCGGAATTGTGTAGACTGTGGTTTTCCGCAAGTCTGACGGTGTATGGCCAGTCTCCATCTACACACTGCAAAAACGAAATTGCAAATATCTGCGGAAACATGAGAGGGAAAAACTGACTCTGAGCACTATGAGACTTAACATCTATGGTCATCAGTCCCCTAGAATTTAGAACTACTTAAACCTAACTAACCTATGGACATCACACAAGACCCAGTCATCACGAGGCAGAGAAAATCCCTGACCCCGCCGGGAATCGAACCCGGGAACCCGGACGCGGGAAGCGAGAACGCCACCGCACGACCACGAGCTGCGGACACATGAGAGGAAATACGCTTGATAACTCTTAGGAGGATACCTGTATATCTCTTCTCATTACAGCACTGCATGTGTTGTATGTTGTTTCCTTCTGACACGATAAATAAATAACGTGAGAAACGGTGTTTTCATTGCTTGTCCAACTGCCCAATATCACTCTCCCGCTGGGTGACCAAACCGGTTTCCTTGCAGCATTGCATGTCCCACGGCGCTGCGTACTGTTGTAGAAGAGTGAACAAGCGACGCCCTCCACTCACAATGCAGGCAGCGGTTGTGCCCTGGAAAGCGAAAGCGCATTCCTGCGCGCGCCGCCGGAAAGGTAAGGGAGTCCAGGCGCCGGCGACTGGAAGGGGCGTGGCCCGGCTACCTGTCCAGCGCTCACGGCTCAGGGCCACCTGCTGTCTGCTCCACTCTTGCCTGCGCCGCTCGTCACGAAGCCTGCTAAGCAACTAGCGGGAATGCGGCCGGGTGCAGCCCTCGACATCCGCCGATATTTCGACACGTGACTACTCCGTCATTCCCAAAGCACAAATGAAAGGAGTGATCGCTGTCCAAGTAAACTTAACCGCTCGGTGGGCAGGGCTGCAGCAAGTAGGAAACCATAAGATAGCGTATGCAAACAAACACACACACACACACACACACACACACACACACACACACACACAAAATTCCATCCCTCTGTTGCGAGACTAAGGGGAGATCAAGATTCCAGGCAGGATTTAAGCAAAAACCTTTATCTCTATTTATAAGGTTACCCGAAAACATGCTTAATTACTCTGTTACAGTAGTGGGAAGGAGACACCAGAATTTTTGTGTTGTTATATTACATAAGATGATCTACACTGAAATGCCAAAGAAACAGGTATAGACATGTTACTCTAATACACAGATATGTTAACAGGCAGAATACGACGGTGCGGTCGGCAACGCCTATATAAAACAAGTGACTGGCGCAGTCGTTAGATCGGTTACTGCTGCTACAATGTCAGGTTATCAAGATTTAAGTGAGTTTGAACGTGCTGTTATAGTCGGCGCACAAGCAATGGCACACAGCATCTGGCACGACCATTTCACGAGTGTACCGTGAATATCAGGAATCCGACATCGCTGCGGCCGGAAAAAAGACCTTGAAAGAACGGGACCAACGACGACTGAAGAGAATCGTTCGACGTGACAGAAGTGTAACCCTTCCGCAAATTACTGCAGATTTCAATGCTGGGCCATCAACAAGTGTCAACGTGCGAACCAGTCGTCGAAACGTCATCGATATGGGCATTCGGAGCCGAAGGCCCACTCGTGTACCGTTGATGGATCAAATGGTTCTGAGCACTACGGGACTTAACATCTATGGTCATCAGTCCCCTAGAACTTAGAACTACTTAAACCTAACTAACCTAAGGACATCACACAACACCCAGTCATCACGAGGCAGAGAAAATCCCTGACCCCGCCGGGAATCGAACCCGGGAACCCCGGCGCGGGAAGCGAGAACGCTACCCCATGACCACGAGCTGCGGACAATGTGTACCGTTGATGACTGCACGACACAAAGCTTTACACCTCGCCTGGGCCTGTCAACGCCGACATTCGATTGTTGATGAGTGGAAACGCGTTGCCTGGCCGGACGAGTTTCGTTTCAGATTGTAAACGAGTGGATGGACGTGTACGGGTATGAAGACAACCTAAGGACTCCATAGGTCCTGCATGTCAGCAGGGGACTGTTGAAGCTGGTGGAGGCTCGGTAATGGTGTGGGGCGTATGTAGTTGGAGTGATATGGGACCCCAAAATACGTCTAGATATGACTCTGACAGGTGACACGTGGGTAGGCATCCTGTTTGATCACCTGCATCCATTCATGTCCATTTGGGGCAATTCCAGCAGAACAATGCGACACCCCACACGTCCAGAACTGTTACAGAGTGGCTCCAGAAACAAAAATACTGCCACGGGCCACCAAACTCCCCAGACATGAACATTGAGCATATATGGGATGCCTTGAGACATGCTGTTCAGAAGATATCTCTACCCCCTCGAACTCTTTTGGATTTATGGACACCCCCTGCAGAATTCATGGTGTCAGTTCCCTCCAGCACTACTTCAGACATTAGTCGAGTCCATGCCACGTCGTGTTGCGGCACTTCTGAGTGCTCGCGGGGGCCCTTCATGATATTAAGCAGGTGTGCCAGTTTCCCTGGCTCTTCAGTGTATGACAACAGAGAGATTCAGGCGTTTACTTCTAGTTAGTAGGATAGTACTCTTAGAGAAGCTTTTGAGATTAAATTAGCAAGAGACCTCAAAAAATAATTTTAAAAAACCCGGACAGGACTCACGCTCGATAGTTAAATGTCGGCAGTATTCCTAATTACTATGTTCCAGTAATGGGAAATGGATACCAGAATTTCTGCGTTGTTACATTATATTGGATGACATACACGTAGTTCATTATGGGTATAGATCATTCATCTATAGGTTTCAATGAGTGAGATCGCGCGTTTCAAAATACACTCCTGGAAATGGAAAAAAGAACACATTGACACCGGTGTGTCAGACCCACCATACTTGCTCCGGACACTGCGAGAGGGCTGTACAAGCAATGATCACACGCACGGCACAGCGGACACACCAGGAACCGCGGTGTTGGCCGTCGAATGGCGCTAGCTGCGCAGCATTTGTGCACCGCCGCCGTCAGTGTCAGCCAGTTTGCCGTGGCATACGGAGCTCCATCGCAGTCTTTAACACTGGTAGCATGCCGCGACAGCGTGGACGTGAACCGTATGTGCAGTTGACGGACTTTGAGCGAGGGCGTATAGTGGGCATGCGGGAGGCCGGGTGGACGTACCGCGGAATTGCTCAACACGTGGGGCGTGAAGTCTCCACAGTACATCGATGTTGTCGCCAGTGGTCGGCGGAAGCTGCACGTGCCCGTCGACCTGGGACCGGACCGCAGCGACGCACGGATGCACGCCAAGACCGTAGGATCCTACGCAGTGCCGTAGGGGACCGCACCGCCACTTCCCAGCAAATTAGGGACACTGTTGCTCCTGGGGTATCGGCGAGGACCATTCGCAACCGTGGCGCCGTGCAGGTGAGCGCCACAATCAGGACTGCATACGACCGAGGCACACAGGGCCAACACCCGGCATCATGGTGTGGGGAGCGATCTCCTACACTGGCCGTACCCCACTGGTGATCGTCGAGGGGACTCTGAATAGTGCACGGTACATCCAAACCGTCATCGAACCCATCGTTCTACCATTCCTAGACCGGCAAGGGAACTTGCTGTTCCAACAGGACAATGCACGTCCGCATGTATCCCGTGCCACCCAACGTGCTCTAGAAGGTGTAAGTCAACTACCCTGGCCAGCAAGATCTCCGGATCTGTCCCCCATTGAGCATGTTTGGGACTGGATGAAGCGTCGTCTCACACGGTCTGCACGTCCAGCACGAACGCTGGTCCAACTGAGGCGCCAGGTGGAAATGGCATGGCAAGCCGTTCCACAGGACTACATCCAGCATCTCTACGATCGTCTCCATGGGAGAATAGCAGCCTGCATTGCTGCGAAAGGTGGATATACACTGTACTAGTGCCGACATTGTGCATGCTCTGTTGCCTGTGTCTATGTGCCTGTGGTTCTGTCATTGTGATCATGTGATGTATCTGACCCCAGGACTGTGACAATAAAGTTTCCCCTTCCTGGGACAATGAATTCATGGTGTTCTTATTTCAATTTCCAGGAGTGTATGTACCACAAATGGCCGTATCTTTCGACTGCAATGACTTAGACGGTTAACATTTTTACACCGCCAAGGGATCGTAGATACTAGTTGTTGACATAAATTTCAACTTGATAGCCCACCCGTTTCTGAGAAAAAGGCGTCTTAAAAGACAAACAGACAGACGGAGAACGAAGTGACCCTATAAAGATTCCGTTTTTACCGGCCGAGGTACGGGACGCTAAGATTTCTGCTTAAATTACGCGTAGAATCCGGCTCTCTCCCTGGTTGAACAACAGAGGGACGGAGTTTAGTGCTACCTGTACAGTCGTTGTTAACGTTGTTTACGGTGTTTACGGTGTGTCCCATCTTTAGGGATGTGCCGTATTTTAGTTTCGTGGTTGGCGCAGCTCCGCTACAGAGGACTTTGTGCCACTTACAGCGACCTCTCGATCACCAGTACTTTGAAACTGACGGGGTTTCCACCTATCGAAATATCGGTGGTTGTCATGGATGCCACGCTGCTGCATTTCGGTAAATTATTTGAACACTCCATATGGCGGTAGAAGATAAAATATATAGGTCTATTACTTCAACGATCGCTTAAACTTACACAAAATATTCGCTCTACCGGTTTCGGCAAACAGCTGTCATCTTGAGATGTGACAAAATCCACTACACTGCTTCGTACTGGTCTATAACACAAACATTTAGACACTTCGACGATATGAAGTCAACAAAAATTTTCAGTGAATGTGCATCATGTCGCCACATGGTGAAAACAGTCTTTATACCTTGAGACGATATGATGTACATTCACTAAACTATTTTAGTTGACTTCATGATGTCCGAAGTGCCTAAATATTTTTGTTATACATATGTACGAAGCACTGTAGTGAATTCTGTCACATCTGAAGATGGCAGCTATTTGCTGAAACCGGTAATGTGAATGTCATGTATGTTTAAGCGATCGCTGACGTTATAAATTATTATACAGTACAAACACTTACAAAAGCGGCATACTTCCAGCTGAAAATATATCATCTTTTTAAAAAACCGATAATCTATTACTACTGAAAGTCACTTCATGTCTTCTACGGTGGCAAACAATTTGCTGAACCAGCTAACCGAGGGATGATTGAAGACCCAGTAACTGTGTGACGATTTTATGTGTTATAATCTATTTCTCGACACATTATTCTATATTGAACTGTTGTTCAATGATTTTCTAGCTTATTCTGGCAAAAAGGCGCACCGAAATCTGAAAAATTGGAGTTTGCATCGCTCACAATTCCCTCACTCGCTAAATTCACTCCAACACACCATTCCTCCATACTAGTGAAATATAAGAAGTCACGAGGAGATGGAAATGCCGTGTGACTAGGGCCTCCCGGCAGGTAGACCGTTCGCCTGGTGCAAGTCTTTTGAGTTGACGCCACTTCGGCGATTTGCGTGTCGATGGGAATGAAATGATGATGATAAGGACAACACAACACCCAGTTCCTGAGCGGAGAAACCCTCCGACCCAGTCGGGAATCGAACCCGGGCCGTTAGGTATGTCATTCCGTCGCGCTGATCTTTCAGCTACCAGGCGCGTACACGAGGAGATGAAGCTTGGGGAAAGGGCAATTGGTGCCAGAATAGGATTTATCGAAAAAATCCTGCATTGCTACTTAGGCGTCAAAAACACACACGGAGGTGGCAAAAGTCATGAAATACCTCCTAACATCGTGACGGGTCTCCGTTTTCCCGTCGTAGTACAGAAACTGGACCTGGCCTGGGTTGAACAAGTCTTCGGAAATCCCCTGCAGAAATAATGAGCCATGATGCTGCCTCTAAAGCCTTCCACAATTGCGAAAGTGTTGCCTGTGCAGGATTTTGTGCACGAACTGATCTCTCGGTTAGGTCCAGTAAATGTTCAACGAGATTAATGTCGGGTGATATGGATGGCCAAATCATTCTCTCGCGTTGTCCAAAATGTTCTTCAAAACAAACGCTAACAACTGTGGCCCGGTGGCATGACATCGTTGTTTGGGAACATGAAGTCAATGAATGGCTCCAAATAGTTTTCAAGTAGCTGAAAATAACCATTTACAGTCTATGACCGGTTCAGCTGGACCACAGCAACCAGTTAGTTCCATGTAAACATAGCCCACACCATTATGGAACCACCACAAGCATGCACAGTGCCTTGTTGACAACCTAGGACCATGGCTTCGTGGGGTCTGCGCCACACTCAAACCCTGCCATCAGCTCTTACCAACTGAATCGGAACTCATCTGACCAGACCACGGTTTTCCAGGTGTCTAGGGTCCAACCGCTACAGCTACGAGCCCAACCCAGGAGAAGCGCTGCGGGCGATGTCGCCCTGTTAGCAAATGTACCCGCGTCGTTCGTCTGCTGTCATAGCCCATTAACGCCAGATTTCACCACACTGATACTTCCAAGCAAACGGCTCTGCTCTCGGTCGTTAAGTGAAGACCGTCGGCCACTGCGTTGTCCGTGGTGAGAGGTAATGCCTGAAATTCGGTATTCTCGGCACACTCTTGACACTCTCGATATACTGAATTTCCTAACAATTTTTCGGAATGGAATGTCCCATGCGTCTAGCTACAGTTACCATCCCGCGTTCAGAATCTGTCAATTTCTGTGGTGGGGCCATAATCACGTCGCAGACCTTTTCACACGAATGCAAATGACAGCTTTGCAAGTACACTGCCCTTTTATACCTTGTGTACACGATACTGCTGCCATCTGCACACATCTCGTGTAATGATCACGACGCATGGAACTAGAGAATCTAGGTTCAGCATACGACCTACAAATAAAACGGAATAGAGGTATGTGATACTCTTGTACCGTGTTCATCCGACAAGTAATGTACGATGGCTTGTGGAGTGCAGATGTGTGGTGTGCGTACTGTAAGACCTTCAGTACACACACCATCAGATTATATGACTTGTGGCTCTAACGAAGTAGGCCAGTGTCAGCAATATGTTTCGTGGTCTTATCGTGGTGTTTATCTTCTGCCGTTAGGTCAGACGATAGAAATGCCTCTTGCACGCTTATAGTAGCAGATTGACGGTGACCAACTCTAAACAGAACTTGATTAATTTTCACACACATTTATTAAAATAATAAGAAGCATAAAAATTACTTAACTTGGTTCTGGATGCTATTTAAAATTGACAACCTGAAGTTCCTTTGGTATTGGTACGTTACTCTTATTCTCACATATATCTATGATACTTGACAAAAGTGTCTATACATTTATCTTCATGGCTATGTACAGAAATATGGTAATCTTATTAGGCGCAGACTGAAACTTTACTATAGACTGTTACAGACAAATGTAGAACTCGTACAGACTGTTGCAGACAAATGCAGACTCGCTAATCGGAGGTCTGTACACTCGTTATAATACCTCGCGCGTTCACGTATCACTGCGCGAGTGTGACCCGCGAGGAGAAAAGGTTCTACGTAAGGAGCAATCTCATTGGCTGCGTTACATATTAATACGCGGATCGGCGGAAGCAGAATTTGGTCCGTCTCTATATGACAGCGCAATATCGCAGTGCGGAGACGGACGCGCGCTGCGCCTGCGCTGTTGTGCTTAGCGGGGCGCGCTCTAGTGGGAAAGTTGTGCACGCGCTGACTACGCGGAACTATGTACACAACAAGATGCAACTGTAATACATTCTACAACGACCCATTCAGATATATACTCAAAGACTCGTCCCTGAATCTAATATTCTGCTCTCAGTTACGCACAGCAGAGCAGGTCACAATGACGCGGTCCCTGTTGGGAGCACAGCAGCGCGCGCCAAAGCTTTCGGTATCAGGAGCAGTAAGGTCACGCTGCCTCAGTGGTACAGGTGAGTGGGACTGGACTGGAGGAGGTGGTCGTCTCCAAGGTCGTCGCCAGCGCACACAAACCGGTCGCTCAGGCCGCCAGCACGCGCCGCCGTGCCCAGCCTATGCTCGCCTCCCGCTGTTCAATTAGCAGCTTGACGCGGGCCTCCGTTCACCGTCCACTGCGCGGGTTGAAGGACCGCGTGACACCCCAGCTCACGCAACGGGTGTAGCTACAGCCGTGTCCAGGTCGGCCATTTGCAACACAGGCCACTCAGGACAAACACATCTGCTCCATTTATATTTAGCAAATCACATTATAGTGCGTTTTAGGGAGTACTTCTTACTCTCTCTGTGTTAACGTCCCGTCCCCATTTCATTCACGGATAGAAAATTATATATATACAGGGTGGTCCATTGATCGTGACAGGGCGAAATATCTCACGAAATAAGCGTCAAAACGAAAAAACTACAAAGAGTGAAACTTGTTTAGCTTGAAGGGGAAAACCAAATGGCGCTATGTTTGGCCCGCTAGATGGCGCTGCCATAGGTCAAACGGATATCAACTGCGCTTTTTTTTAAATAGGAACCCCCAGTTTTTATCACACATTCCTGTAGTACGTAAAGAAATATGAATTTTTTAGTTGGACCGCTTTTTTCGCTTTATGATAGATGCCCGTCTCATCATCAATTATACGATTCTCTTAAGGAACATCTCGTTCTCATTCGCGCGATTCAAAAGCGCTTCACACATTGCGAGGTGAAGGTCTTTCTGGTCTTCACTCGGGTCTCGTGGGACGAACTTGGCGGCAGCACGATGCATTCCCAGATCCTGTGTCAGGATTTCGTGACATGATTCAACTGAAATGCTACATTCTTCTAAAATCTCTCGGAAAGTCAGTCTTCAATTGGCACGCACAATTTCGTTGACGTTCCTGACATGAGCGTCGTCGGTAAACGGTCAAAGGGCGTCATGAACGACGGTCATCTTTTGTCCGGCCATTTTTAAGCTGTGTGAACCATGCGTAATAACGAGTTCAGCTTTAGCACTCATCACCGTAGGCTTCCTGCATCATTTGGTGCGTCTCTGGAAAGGTTTTCTAGAGGTTCACGCAAAGTTTAATGCGGACGTGTTGCTCCTCTAACTCTGCCATCTCGAAATTCGCAAGGTGTAGAAGGTATGTTGATGAACAAAATGACAACATGAGTGTAGAAATCCATGTCCGGAAACGTCATCCAACGACGCTACAGAGCGTCGAAGATACAAGTGCCGGCACCTGTTGTTGTGGTCTTCAGTCCAAAGACTGGTTTGATGCAGCTCTCCATGCTACTCTATCCTGTGCAAGCTTCTTCATCTCCCAGCACCCACTGCGACCTACATCCTTCTGAATCTGCTTAGTGTATTCATTTCTTGGCCTCCGTCTACGATTTTTACCCTCCTCGCTTCCCTCCAATAGAAAATTGGTGATCCCTTGATGCCTCAGAACATGTCCTACCAACCGATCCCTTCTTCTAGTCACGTTGTGCCACATATTCCTCTTCTCCCCAATTCTATTCAGTACTTCCTCATTAGTTATGTGATCTACCCATCTAATCTTCAGCGTTCTTCTGTAGCACCACATTTCAAAACCTTCTAGTCTCTTCTTGTCTAAACTAGTTATCGTCCATGTTTCACATCCATACATGGCTATGCTCCACAAAAATACTTTCAGATAAGTCTTCCTGACACTTAAATCTATACTCGATGTTAACAAATTTCTCTTCTTCAGAGACGCTTTCCTTGTCATTGCCAGTTTACATTTAAATCCTCCCTACTTCGACGACCATCAGTTATTTTGCTTCCCAAATAGCAAAACTCATCTACTACTTTAAGTGTCTCAATTCCTAATCTAATTCTCCTAGCATCGCCTGATTTAATTCGACTTCAATCCATTATCCTCGTTTTGCCTTTGTTAAGGTTCATCTCATAGCCTCCTTTCAAAACACTGCCCATTCTGTTCATCTGTTCTTCCAAGTCCTTTGCTGTTTCGACGGAATTACAATGTCATCGACAAACCTTAAGGTTTTTATTTCTTCTCCATGGATTTTAATTTCTACTCCAAATCATTCTTTGGTTTCCTTTAATGCTTGTTCAATTTACAGATTGAATAACACCGGGGATAGGCTGCAATCCTGTCTCGCTCCCTTCTAAAACATTGCTTCCCCTTCATGCCCCTCGACTCTTATAACTGCCTTCTGGTTTCTGTACAAATTATAAATAGCCTTTCGTTCCCTGTATTTTACCCCTGCCGCCTTTAGAATTTGAAAGAGAGTATTCCAGTCAACATTGTCAAAAGCTTTCTCTAAGTCTACAAATGCTATAAAGGTAGGTTTGCCTTTCCTTATCCTATCTTCTAAGATAAGTCGTAGGGTCAGTACTGCCTCAAGTGATCCAACATTTCTACGGAATCCAAAGTGATTTTCCCGAAGGTCGACTTCTGACAGTTTTTCCATTCGTCTGTATATAATTCGTGTTAGTACTTTGCAACCGTGACTTATTAAACTGATAGTTCGGTAATTTTGACACCTGTCAACACCTGCTTTCTTTGGGATTGGAATTATTATATTCTTCTTGAAGTCTGAGGGTATTTCGCCTGTCTCATACATCTTGTCCACCAGATGGAACAGTTTTGTCAGGGCTGGCTCTCCCAAGGCTGTCAGTAGTTCTAACGGAATGTCGTCTACTCCCGGGGCCTTGTTTCTACTTAGGTCTTTCAGTGCTCTGTCAAATTCTTCACGCATTATCGTATCTCCCATCTCATCTTCATCTACGTCCTCTTCCATTTCCACAATATTGCCCTCGAGAACATAGCCCTTGTATAGACCCTCTATATACACCTACTACCTTCCGGCTTTTCCTTCTTTGCTTTGGACTGATTCATCTGAGCTCTTGATACTCATACAGGTGGCTCTCTTTTCTCCGAAGGTCTCATTTGCTGTAGGTGTCATCTACCTTACTCCTAGTGATATATGCTTCTGCATCCTTACATTTGTCCTTTTGCCATTCCCGCTTAGCCGTTTTGTACTTCCTGTCGATCTCATTTTTGAGACATTTGTATTCCTTTTAGCCTGCTTCATTTACTACATTTTTATATTTTCTCCTTTCATCAATTAAATTCAATACTTCTTGCGTTACCAGAGGATTTCTACTAGCCCTCGTCTTTTTACCTACTTGTTCCTCTGCTGCCATCACTATTTCATCTCTGAAAGCTACCCTTTCCTCTTCAACTGTATTTCTTTTCCCTATTCTTGCCAATCGTTCCCTAATGCTCTCTCAGAAACTCTGGTTCTTTCAGTTTATCGAGGTCCCATCTCCTTAAATTACAACCTTTTTGAAGTTTCTTTAGTTTTAATCTACAGTTCATAACCAATAAATTGTAGTCAGAGTCCACATCTGCCCCTAGAAATGTCTTACAATTAAAAACCTGGTTCCTAAATCTCTCTCTTATCTTTATATAATCAATCTGAAACCTTCCGGTGTCTCCAGGTCTCTTCCACGTAACCAACCGTCTTTAATGATTTTTAAAGCAAGTGTTAGCGATGATTAAGTCATTTTCTGTGCAAAATTCTACCAGGCGTCTTCCTCTTTCATTCTTTGCCCCCAGTCCACATTCACCTGCTACTTTTACTTCTCTTCTTTTTCCTAGTACAGAATTCCAATCCCCCATGACGATTAAATTTTCGTCTCCCTTCACTATCTGAATAATTTATTTTATCTCCTCACATATTTCTTCAATCTCTTCATCGTCTGCAGAGCTAGTTGGCCTATAAACTTGTACTAAGGTGGTAGGCCTGGGCTTCGTGTCTATCTTGGCTACAATAATGCGTTCGCTATGCCGTTCGTAGTAGCTTATTCGCGTTCCTATTTTTTTTATTTATTATTAAACCTACCCTCGCATTATCCCTGCTTAATTTTGTATTTATAACCTTGTACTCACCTGACCAAAAGTCTTGTTCCTCCATGTCATCAGGAAAAGTTACTGCTGTAGTTTCCCCTTGCTTTTAGCCGTTTGCAGTACTGGCACAGCAATGCTGTTTTGATTAATATTACAATGCCAGTTCAGTCAGTAACTACAGCACAGAATCACCCTTTATATGCATACATATTCAGGCCCCGGCGCCTATGATTTCGACGTAGCGTCGTTGGATGACGTTTCTGGACACGGGTTCCTATCCTCATTTTGTTCCTCAAGACATCTTCTTCATTCTCTGGAAGTTTTCCAGTGTAATTTTGATACACCAAATACGTAAAGCGAACTCTTAACAGTCTCCTTCAGAAAACTTGAAAGCGTATTCACGAGAAGCGGTTCACAATTTTGGAGCTTCTCCAGTGGTTGAGTTGGCAACGTATCTTTGCTATACAATATTGTTATTGAGATCACCACATCGTCAAAACTCTGTGGGAGCAATGTGAACGTACATGAATATTGTTATTGTCTTAAGTCAGACAGGTATGACGCACTATTCCAAGCGAGCGTGTTATGTCAACTATCTTCATCTCTTTACAGCTGCCATGACCTCCGTTCACTTTAATCGGCTTATCCCAGTTATGTTTTGATCTCCCTCTACAGTTTCAACCCTCTCCCTCTCGCAACAACCCCTCACCACTCCCCTTCACTATTAACTTTCGTTGTATCCTGGTGTCACCCTCTTCCTTCTTTAAAATCCCAAAGACTTTTGAGAATAAATTAGTAAAAAATAGATATATGTTAACATGGCGGTTTTACGGCTTTCGTTGTCGTATATCATCTCTCCCTCCCTCGCTTCCCACAGTTACATACGTTCAGACGACTACCTGAAACTGTCAGAAAGGTCCTTCTTTGTGATGTACAACTTGGGCCTCACATTGGTTTGAACGTTGATTATATCATCGAAGCGTTGTTCCTTAATATGGATCTCTGTACTGTGCCGCCTTGGGTTCGCGTTGATAACAACAACACCAAGCCTCGTCGCCTGTGTCGATTTTTTCCAGAAATAATTATCCACGTTTTGCATTTAACACGTCGAGGCAGTAGTACACGGGTTGTTGTGTTTATTCGGGAGTCACGGTATGCTGGGCAAAAATCTGCACACAGCATTCTCTTCTTCAGAGCATTCTGCAGAATGTCTTGAGAACTCGATTTAGGTATGTGACGCAACAATGCTGACACACTACGGTCGCATGTGTACTACTTGAAACTGCCTGGTCGAAAACGCATCTGCTTTTTACAGTTGTTAGTTCAAGCAGCCAAGGCAGTCACTGCGCTGGCGTCATACGCCAGGAATAAAATCAGTCTCGGAACTTACTGGAAGGACGGTGCATTCATTAGTTACTAGCATCATTCTGTAACAACACACTTCAGAATTTTCTATTCTCCTCTTCTCTGCAGTTTTTCTCTGCAGTTTCACTCTCCTGTAAGGCTACGCAGATTCCACGACAAGAAACTTATTCTAGAACTTTATGAAGAAGTTATAGTAATAAAAAAATTAGTTTCCGTCTCGACTGCAAATTTTGTTTTTATGAGTATTTGAACGATTTCTATACCTCATGCACCATCATCAGATGTAAAATGCTTGGCTACGAAATGTAAACTACAGCATCACACAATAACAGACTTCACAAGCTGTGACGTAGTCACTGGTTAAAACAGGAAGTGTAGAACAAATTTATTCAGTGATCACAAAATGTTTTGAATATCATATCAAACACCTTTCAGCTGTCTAATATCGAAACTGTTATTTTATTGGGCTACCAGTCTCAAACATCATCTGTCGACCGATGGTGTTTGAAGTGGTCGTTGTATCAAGCAGAAATCGACATGTTTTACAAACACGTGTACGCAAATGTAGATCTTGAATGAAGTGACATGTACTAAAACGACGGAGAAAAGAATGTTTGCCGGTACTAAAACGTTAAAAATGCTTTCCTTGGATTATGTGGAATATGCATTTCACCTCATTCAGGAGAAGAAATAAAACATGTATTAAGACAAATTACACCTGACGATGGACCCGCAGAGGCCGAAATGCATCGTGTAGTTAATAAAACGCGAAAAATTGTGACTGAAGGCGTTGTTTAATTCATACCTCCAATGTTTTGAACGCAGTCACGTTTTAAGCTGCAAAATATGGATAAAATTATGCAGATACGAGTCTTTGAGTGCTGGCCCCTATTTTGATCAGAACCGAGGTTGGAATCTTCTTAAAGGTCGGTAAGGGGGCCTGAAGATGGCATAATAAATCGCCGAAACTGGATAAAATAACAGTTTGGAAACTAGAGGGCTGAAAGGTGTTTGACTGGACATTGTGTACGGAACAGCCGAGTCTCGCAACCATCTCCGAAAAGATGGACATACAGAGACAAAACATTTTTGTCCTTAGACTACCGGATTCGAACAAATACGGGTCCCGGGTTCGATTCCCGGCGGGGTCAGGGAGTTTCACTTGCCTCGAGATGACTGGGTATTTGTGTTGTCCTCATCATTTCCTCATAATTCAGGAAAGTGGCGAATTTGGACCGAGCAAAGGTTGGGACTTTGTATGGGCGCTGATAACCGCGCAGTTCAGTGCCCCACAAACCAAACATCATCATCATTATCATCATCATCATCATCATCATCATCGAACAAATACAACTAGTGAACTGGCAGAGTTGAAGCTGTGAGGACGGTCGCGACTCGTGCTTGGGTAGCTCAGTCGGTAGAGCACTTGCCCACGAAAGGCAAAGGTCCGAGTTCGAGTCTCGGTCCGGCACACAGTTTTAATCTGCCAGGAAGTTTCATATCAGCGCACACTCCGCTGCAGAATGAAAATCTCATTCTGGGAACTAATGGACAATTTGCACCTTAAAATAATAAAATATGCCATAATAAAAGTATAACTTTCGTAGATGTGGAGACATACGCTTAAAATAGGACAAGGCATACCTTCCTTATAACGTGTCGCAATATAACGAAACCACGGAAATCAGCTTAGCTTTGTCGTGCATATTTAAAATTTGGTATCAACAAGGCCAGAGAGCCGAAGGGGTCATACTGCTAATAACGCTTATGTTCAAAATAATCTGAGATACAGTTGTCACGAAATATATTTGTGTCATAGGCACGTTGGAAGTCGGTAATGAAAGCTTATTCATACTCGTTAATTCTTATAATTGTACAAATTGCAATAAAATGAAAAATACAACAGGTAATATTTGTAGTGGGCTCATAACGGGTATAATTTATTACAATTATAATCAATTAAAACACGAATGAAGCTAAAATTTAAAATAGACAAGAATACGTAAGCTTAGGAAGTTAACAAAATAATACGCGTTTAAAATAACTAGGGAAAGAAGCCAAACATAAAACAAAAAGCCTAAAACATATAATCAACGCCCTCTGTTGGCATAGCCGCCAGAATGTATTGTACTCCTACCTCCCAACATGTACCAAGAAAACAATAACAAAACATCGTACTATTCCATTAATAAGACTATGTAAGGGAGCACGACAGTAACGTGATCAATCCAAGAAATACGTACGAGAGGCATTCAATGATTAATGTAAAACATTATCGAATAAAACAAAGTAGGCATTTGGAATAGAATCGCAGCCGGCGAAGTGGCCGAGCGGTTCTAGGCGCTTCAGTCTGGAACCGCGCGACCGCTACGGTCGCAGGTTCGAATCCTGCCTCGGTCATGGATGTGTGTGACGTCCTTAGGTTAGTTAGTTTAATTTGTTCTAAGTTCTAGGGGATGATCACCTCAGATGTTAAGTCCCATACTGCTCAGGGCCATTTGAACCATTTGAATAGAACCGCACTACCCATTGGGCCCTCTTCTTGGCTCCTGTTCAAGCTCTTCGAATAAATCGAAAGCACGACCTTTCAGCACCCAATGGAGAATAAGCATACTACTCACAGCGCATGGCCGGTTTCCTCTAAATGCAATCCAAAGGCAACTTTGTCACTTGGATGTGTATGCTTGTGAAACGTTACATTAAAAGAACGGCTGGTTTGGTAGAAATAATTTTTATCACAATTATTACAATAAATTCTGTATGATAGTCCCTTATCTGCTTATAATCTCTGCTTATATATGTGTTACTTCACTGACTATATAGTCTTATTAATTGACTGGTACAATATTTTACTATCGTATTGTTGGTACGACATGTGGGGAGGAACGAGAGGCCCTCTACAGTTAAGTTTCCTCCGACTACTACTCGCGTATGCTGCGTTCTGACGACTACGCCAACAAAGGGCCGTGATTATACACTTCAGTCTTTTGTTTTTTTCATTTGGGTTCTTTTTTTGTTGTTTAATAAATCATATTAGTTTGATAGCTCCAGAAGCTTATTCTTGTCTATATTATTATATTTTTATCTAAAATCACCGGAATAGTGTCTCAGGACCACAAATTGTCAAGTTTCTTTTTTAACAACTTTAAAATTTAACTTTATTCGTATTTTCATTTGTTAAATTTCATCACTGAAATAATTTCTACACCTTATAAGCCCACTATAGATTTTACCTATTGTACTTTTCATTTTACTGCATTTTGTGCAATTATAAAATTAACGAGTAGGAATAAGATTTTATAAGCGACATGTAACGTGCCTGTCAGACAAACATATTTTATGACTACTGTATCTCAGATTAGTTTGAACGGTGGAGCTGTTAGCAGGATAAGTCCGCCGGCACTGTGGCCTAGTTTACACCATGTTTTAAATAAGTGCGACGAAGCTGAGCAGATTTATTGTGTATTTCTTGACAATGCCACTGTGGCTTCATTATATTAGGGCATGTTGTAAAACAGATATGCCTTGTTTATATTAAGCGCATGTTTCCACATCTATGTAAGCTGTTCTTTTTTAATTATGGCACCATTTATTATTTTAAGATGTAATCTGGGCACTAGTTGTATTTGTTTTCCTATGTTTTGCTGCAGATCTGAAGACTGATCACTGATCGAAAACGGTAGTCTAATGACCAAAACGTTTTGTGTTCACTAACGGAAATAAAAGAAATTTATACTAACAGAATTGTGATCGCTTTGTTCCTGTGACATCGTCATCATTCGAAGAACATTTACTCAGAAAATTCGTGTTTTTCATTCAGATTATTCAGCACTTGTGTTTCGCTCACTTGCGAGTCAAACAAATCTGCAAAGAAAAAGCAAAGCCTTTTGTTACGCATTGCATACGCTACGTTGCTTGTGCAGTTATTCCGAAAAACTTAAGGGTAAAAGTTATACAAATGGTTTTACTGCTCCAGTTAGACAAGATTCCTTTTTTTACCCACTGCAATAATTATTTCAAGAATAAAATAGGAAAATATTAATTTGAAACTGTTGCTGGGTGAAGTGAGAAAGGCAAGTGGAGAAATAACCTTTTATTAATAATTTTTTGAAAAAAAAAAATTGTTACATGCAATCGACAAAAAGTTTCAGAGTTAGCTGCCCGCTAAGAGTTCAAGGGGGTTACAGTACCCACAAGACTGGCTTACTTGCAGTGGAGGTACCGAACAGTGGGCAAGGGGCACGGATGGAGTCCACAACCCGTTGCTGCAGTGTAAAAGCAGGAAAACTTCATAAATTTATCAGGCAGTCACTACTTTGGCTGTTTTCTGAGCTGACCAACATACATTTGCGGCGGAGCAGTTGCAGTTATTTTTCATAGAATGTTAGAGTGTTATTATTACAAGGTGCAGTGCGCGTATTATTATTTTCGGAGTATATTCAGACTTTATGTTCACTACTGAGAATATTATTTGAGGGAATACGTAGGGCAGTGCGTATTTATTTTCATTTAACTGCAGAGTATGTAGCTTTTTTAATTGCAGTGAGGATCAGGGGCAATTATTTATTCCTTGTTTTGTCATTTAGTACTCTTTCACCTACATCTGCATCTACAAAAATACTCCGCAATCCACCGTGTGGAGGAGGGTACCCTGTACCACAACTAATAAATTCCTTATTTCACTCGCAAATACAGCGTGGGCAAAATGACACTCTATATGCCTCCATACGTCCCCCAATTTCTCTTGTCCGTTCTTCTCGGTTCTTACAAGGAAACGTACGTTGGCGGTTGCAGAATCGTTCTGCATCTCCTACAAATGCTTTTTCTCTAAATTTTCTCAATAGTGTTTCGCGAAAAGAATGTCGTCTTCCCTCCAGGAATACCCACTTGAGTTCACGAAGCATCTTCGCAATACTCGCGTGGTGATCGAACCTACCGGTAACAAAGCTAGCAGCCCGCCTGTGAATTACCTCAGTATCTTCCTTTGATTCGATCTGATGGGGACCCCAAACTGTTGTGGACTGGCAAGACAGCCAATCCACAGTGACGGGTAACCGAAAGGCACGCGCTTAAACTCACGCAGGCTGGCGTGAGGTCTGAAACAGGATACGTAATGAATGCTATAAAGAAAAGTACGTAGCTGCTGGAATACTTAACTTTAATCCACAATTGGTGAACATTGGTCTTGTTACTGTACATGCTTCATTAGATGCATAGCAAAGGATAAATGGCGCCTTGCTAGGTCGTAGCAATTGACTTAGCTGAAGGTTATGCTAACTATCGTCTCTGCAAATGAGAGTGTAATTCTCAGTGAACCTTTCCTAGCAAAGTCGGCTGTACAACTGGGGCGAGTGCTAGTAAGTCTCTCTAGACTAGACCTGCCGTGTGGCGGCGCTCGGTCTGCAATCACTGATAGTGGCGACACGCGGGTCCGACGTATACTAGCGGACCGTGGCCGATTTAAAAGCTACCACCTAGCAAGTGTGGTGTCTGGCGGTGACACCACACAAACACTCTAGCACTACTGAATAATGTGCCCAATCAGTGTTTATACAAGGCCTTTTTTACGTATGACTCACACTTTACTAAAATTCTCCCGCCCGCATCTCGTGGTCGTGCGGTAGCGTTCTCGCTTCCCACGCCCGGGTTCCCGGGTTCGATTCCCGACGGGGTCAGGGATTTTCTCTGCCTCGTGATGGCTGGGTGTTGTGTGCTGTTCATAGGTTAGTTAGGTTTAAGTAGTTCTAAGTTCTAGGGGATTGATGACCATCGATGTTAAGTCCCATAGTGCTCAGAGCCATTTTGACCATTTTTTTAAAATTCTCCCAATAAACCGAAGTCGACCGATCTTCTTCCCTACTGTAGTCCTTACATGCTCGTTCCAATACTGATTTGCAGCATTACGGCTAGATATTTACTCGACGGCCCTGTGTCAAGCAGCACGTTATTAATGCTGTATTCGAATATTACGGGATTGTTTTTCCTCTTCATCTGCATAAATTACATTTCCTACATTTAGAGCTAGTTGCAATACATGACTCCAACTAGTAGCCGTCACACGAACTACAAATTTTGTTGAAGTCACCTTGTATTCTGCTACAGCCAGTCAACGGCGGTACCTTCCATGTACACAACAGTATCATCAGCAAACAGCGTCATATAGATGCCCCGTCCGCCAGGTCATTTATGTATATAAAAAATGACAGCGGTCCTATCACACTTCCCTGCGGTACTCCTGACCATAAGATTGTTTCTGGTGAACACTCATCATCGAGGACAACGTACTAGATTTTATTACTTAAGATGTTGTAAGATGGTCATGTCATTTTGATTTTTGTAAGTTATCGATTTGCACGTCAGAGAGAGAGAGAGAGAGAGAGAGAGAGAGAGAGAGAGAGAGCACGTTATGTTACTGTTAAACAATCTTTGGTGTTGTGGCACAATCTGTGCCTTTGCTAGATCTGATACATTCTTAGTTGGAGCGTGGTAGGTGACGGACGTATTACGTAATGCTGTGTTGGCTTGTGATTGTATCTGTTGGATAAAGAAAGATTTACTATAAAGGACAGCAAGGATGAATGTGATGTATGTATTGAAAGGCGAAAAGAATATAAATTTTAAATATTGTTATTTTTTTGAAGAGAAGAAGTTTGAGATAAGATGGCAGTACTGCGCAGCTAGTTCGTCGGAATTCTTATTGTCTGCCATTTAGCTTGCTCAGAGCTGACAGAAAGACCACGCCACTTCCCTGAGTCATGCAATAAGATAATATCTGATTAAGCGGTTTGGTTTTTACAGAAATTCATATCATTGTTCACTTTGTTAAGCATAGTATTGTTCAGACCAATGTTGTTGAATGCATTCTAAAATCATTGTCTTGGAATATCATTTCATAGGAATAGTTACTCTCCCCATCCCACTGTTTAAAGAGGTTTATCGTTACGCATTACCACATTGCAAAGAGGGTTATCATTACGCATTAATACATTGCTCCATATGGTATGCAGCAGTTCGAATACCGTGAAATTTTATTTAAAAAAAGGGCGCTTCAGTCTGGAACCGCAAGACCGCTACGGTCGCAGGTTCGAATCCTGCCTCGGGCATGGATGTTCGTGATGTCCTTAGGTTAGTTAGGTTTAACTAGTTCTAAGTTCTAGGGGACTAATGACCTCAGCAGTTGAGTCACATAGTGCTCAGAGCCATTTTTATTTAAAAATAGAAATCTATCTTAGCTGCTGCCTGTTTGCTGTTGTGTTTTCAAGAAATCTACAACAATGTTGTCCAGACGCGAAGTAAGTGTAAATTTTGATTAAAGCCAATTCATTGTTTTACATCAGTTGTGCATTTAATTTAAAGACAATCTGTATTAAGACCAGTTACATTTCAATTCAAATTAGGCTCTGTTTATTCGAAGGTTAGCATACGAGTCTGTGGGCGCACGGTTTTGGTAACACGCAGACTTTTCATAGAAAGGGAGGTAAAGTTGGGCAAAGTTTCATACAGAAACGTATGGTGGGGATCTTTCGAGCCACTCACATTTCTGGGAACCTAATGCGTACACTCGTACTTTCGTTAACAATTTGCTACTGGGTACGTGTCTAACGCTTTTCGGAAATCTGGGAATATAGACTCTGCGTTTTGACGTGCCTCCATGGTGCGCAGGAGATGGTGCGATGAAAGTGCAAGCCGAGCTTCCACTTGCGATGGTTTCTAAATCCGTGTCGATTTGTTGAAGCAGCTTTTCCATCTCAAGAAAATGTGCTATATTCGAACGTACAATATGTTCAAGAATTCTGCAGCATACCGACGTTAGGGATATTGGTCTGTAATTCAGCGGCTCCGTTCTCTTTCCCTTCTTATATAGATGAATCATCTGAGTGTTTTTTTCACAGTCGCTGGGGACTTTGCGCTGGGCGAGAGATTCACGGTAAATCCAAGCTAAGTAAGAGGTCAGTGGGGGCCTGTGGCCTGTGGCCTGTTGTGGGGTTGTGAACCACTGAGGGCTTCGGCGGGACGAAGCCTTTCCGTCGTTTCTAGGTCCCCGGTTCAATACACAAAAGCCCAGTGCCGTAGTGTACTCTCTGTAAAATCGAATTGGGATTTATTTATTTTCAACTCTTTTAGGTGGTTCTCCTTAACAGGGACGCCTACTGCTGTGTCCTCCGTACGGGAGTCTGTGCAGTGGTCAGACGACGATATGTTTCTACGGCTCTCCTGAGTGAATGATTTCTTAAACGCGAGATTTAAAACTTCGTATTTCCTTTTGCTCTCTGCTACTGTCACATCAGACTGGTCAGCGGGTGACTGGGTAGAAGACCTCGACCCGCCTTTACGTAGGACCAGAATTTGGTGGTTGTCGGGGCCCGAAGCCGCGGAACATTATTAACAACTGTCAGGTGCGAATTATATAGTCGCAATATACATGGTTTCAGTAGTGGTGATTTATTCTTTAGTTTAGACCCTCTCAACCGAGAGAAATTACCACACTCAAACTATATGAACTTCAGCGCTCGGAATCAAATCGTTTAATTTTTAAAAATGGAGCGAGCACGGACAAAAATTAAGTACATTATACACAGTGCGAACTAGAGCTCTAGCGACAAACCTTCGGAGGTTATTCAAGGATACTTTCTGTTGGGTCTTGCCCACTGGTCTCGTATAGGGTGCCTAAAGGATGCTGCGTTCTCGGAATGCTATACAACATTTCAAGCAAATAACATTAGTAGTTTTACTTCTATGAAGCAGATTGACAATACTTAACTTTAACGTACAAAGGTGTCGCAAGCGATTGGCGACATGCAACATAAATCCGAGTCCTTGTTATACAGAGTGTTCCTGCAAGTTGACACACGTCACTGATAACTATTCTCGTAGCACTCTCTGCTAGGCCGTGCTAATACTCTGCGAATACTGTCCACTAATATCCGGCAGAGGCTGGCAGGAGCGGCGCTTACATTCACTTCTTGCAGAGGTCGCTCCTGGCGCGGCGCGGTCCTTGTCAGCGGGCTATCGGCTGACGCCGCCTCACCGCCTTCTATGGTCTTGCGTTCTTCCTCTTCGTTCCAGCATTTGTGGTTACGCCGGAACACACTCTGAGTATTTTTGTACAAGTGACCCACGGTCGCCAGCGGCTCTTTGCAGAGTTATTTCGTTTCTTTCTGTTTCTTTCCTCAGTTAGCGTTGTATTGCACTGAAAATACAGCGCTGTTTGTCTTGCTCACGTGACCTTCTGTTGACAGCGGTAGTACTCATTTTACTTCAAGCTTGCATTCAGTACTGCTCGGAGCTGTCTCGTCTTTGTTTTTGCGGCAGTATTAGTTGTGGGTTAATAGCGATACACAGCAGTATGGACACGTTTATTGATGAAGAGCTGGCCTGCGTGCGCCTCGTGTTTGGGTTCACTGTATGCAGTGGAGGACCGGCACAGCGACGCAGTGTTAGCTTTTCCCGCAGCGGCGACAGCCACTACACAGCGCTGTGCTTCGTCTCACAGCTGTTGCACTACTCTGTGTTGTGTGCTGTATGTTTTGGCTATTTTATATTACAGGTTTCTTCACTGCTGTGAAGGTATTTTCAAAGAAGCAAGTCTGACTGAGGTAACATAGCGAATACATCATAATTGCATTGTTACTCTGTAACGACCCGCCGGAAGCTGTGGCCGAGCGGTTCTGGGCGTTTCAGTCCGGAACCGCGCAACTGCTACGATCGCAGGTTCGAATCCTAAATCGGGCGTGGATGTGTGTTATGTCCTTAGGTTAGTTAGGTTTAAGTAGTTATAAGTTCTAGGCGATTGATGACCTCAGAAGTTAAGTCCCATAGTGCTCAGAGGCATTTGAACGATTTTGTAACGAGCTGACAGAAACCGTGGATCCTTTATAGAAAAAACTGGTTGTTTGATTTGGGGGAGGTGACCAAACAGCGAGGTCACCGGTCCCTTCGGACTGGGGAACGGTAGGGAAGGAAGTCGCCCGTATTCTTGCAAAGGAACCATACCGGGTTTGCCTGGAGCTATTTAGGGAAAAGACGGAAAACCTATATCAGGATGGCCGGACGCAGGTTTTGAACCGTCGTCCTCCCGAATGCGAGTCCAGTGCGCCAACCACTGCGCCACCTCGCTCGGTAACCCTCAACAAACTGTGAAAGTCTGTCGATGGAGTTCTGCTTCACCCTGTATAATGAACCGATGGTGGGAAATGAATGTTTAAAAAGTTCATCGCAGATTAAAACTGTCAGCGACAGGGACTCGAAGCGACGCCTGGTTAGCTCCTTCAGCAACAGCATCGATCGCGAAAGGTAAGGTTCCCTTTGCTAATCCCGGTCTGGCACACGGTTTTAACCAGCCAGAAAGGTTCGAAACAGCGCGCACTCTGCTGCAGAATAAAATATTCATTCGGGAAATGGGAGATGTTGATGTCAATAGAAACTAAACATTCGACTTACATCAACAAATTGTGGTCATAGCAACTATACACAGTAACTACTGCGGCTCTCAATGCACAAACTACAAGGGCGCATAGTTCCATAAATTTTTGCCGCGTTCTCTCAAATATGCAAGTTGCCTGTTGTACAATGACACGACCGCCTAAAACCATCACTTCACCTTTCGTCTCAGGTTTCAGATCTGCAACAACAACTTAATGTAAACTGTATGACTCAACTGCCTCTATCACGCTGAGCGTGGGCCAGGTCGTCCTCTTCCAGTCCAACTATAAGGATGTCTTGTTGTGATCACTGGCATTTGTCTCAAAGTGCGATAATACACCGTGGTATTCATTCCGACCCCTCGAGGGCAACAAGAACTACAACTTCCAAACACTGTGGCAGCACGTCTCGACTGAAAAGCAGGTAATGTACACTGTTCAGACCAAGTAACAGCAAGTAAAGACATGTTAGCCGATTTTGTACAACTCCAGCCCGCAAGCAGTCAGCCATTCATTGCCGCTGTTCTGATACCGGCGTAGTAAGCGAATTTTCATCGCTCCAGGCATGGCTACGCGACAACTGAAAGCAGGATCATGCCCGAAAAAGACATCCCTGAAACAGCACAAACTGGGGGAATTTCAGAGCAGCAGTACTGAGCTGGACAACCCCTTAACAAATTTGAACGTTGGGCTCAAAGTCATTTGACTCCATTGCGTGTTACTTATGCGAGGAGTGGAACTATTGGTCCGCCAATAGTCCCGACAAAGTATTCTTGAAAGGGGGCGTTTCAGAGGTAAGTTGTTGGGTGCTTATCGGTTAATCTGCTTCCATACGATCCATTATCGGAACTGGCTGGCATGTGCTTGTCATTAACGACAAACAGTTGATAAATAGACAGGAGAAAATTTCTAAGAATACACATTTGCAGTATGGAAGTAAATCACGGGTTGTACGAAAACCGCAAAAGAAGAGAACTGAAGTGTTTGAGCGTTGTGCTGTTGAAGGATGTTATACATTAGGTGGACAGATACGAAATGAGGCTCTCTGTAGAACCGGCGACGAGACGAACATTTGGAAAACGTTGACAAGAAGAAGGGACAGTATGAATGGTTAGGTACTGAGATAACAAATGGCTCTGAGCACTATGGGACTTCACTTCTGCGGTCATCAGTCCCCTAGAACTTAGAACTACTTGAACCTAATCAACCTAAGGACATCACACACACCCATGCCCGAGGCAGGATTCGAACCTGCGATCGTTGCGGTCCAGACTGTAGCGCCTAGAACCGCTCGGCCATCCCGGCCGGCACTGAGATAACAAGCAATAATTTCCATGGCCCTTCAGGGAGCTTTCGGGGGTGAAAACTGTAGGGGAAATGTTAGGCCGGGATTCGAACTCGGATCCCTGCCTTTCGCGGACAATGCGCTGACAATTATGCCATTCGAGCACACCTCATGGGCAGACTCAAAGCTGTAACTCGGCATTCGTCTCTTTTTTTCGTTTCAAAGCATTTTCTGGAATGTAGATACACGTATACTATAAGTTGTGTCTGGAAAGACCCGTCAAAAAATGAAGGAAACAAAAGTTACAAATAAAATACTTTTGCTGGTCTTCAAGCAATTACTGTTAGCTAAAACATACTTCTGACATCGGTTGTAAAGCTGTCGCGCATTGTCGGATATCCGTATTATTACAGGAGATCAGATATGGTGCCGCCTATACAATCCGGAGACCAAGCTGCAGTAAATGGCGTGACGTTCACTGTTTTCCCCGCCTCCCAAAAAAACTGACAAAATTCAAGATAAAGACGATGTTGTCCACTTTTCTCGACAGCAAAGGGTTGAGCCATCATTAATTTCTACCCGAGGGAGGAGGGAACGTCTATGAACACCGTGCCAACGACTGTCGCTTGGTCTCCGGATCTATTGGTAGCACTAGGTCTCCCTTCTATGATACACTGAGGTGAAAAAAGTCGTGGGACACATCCTAATATCTTGACGGACCTCCCTTGCCTGGCGTAGTACAACAACTCAACAAGTCGTTGAAAGTCCTCTGCAGAAATATTGAGCCGTGCTGGCTCTAAAGCCGTCCTCAAATGCGAAAGTGCTGCACGTGGTGCAATTTGTGCGCGAATTCGCCTGTGTCCCATAAATGCTTGACGCGATTCATGTCGGGCGATCTGGGAGGCCAAACGATTCGCTCAAATTGTCCAGAATGTTCTTCAAACCAATCGCAAACAATTGTAACCTGGTGACATTGTGCTTTGTCTCCACGTAACTGAACATAATCATATACAGTGAAAGATCGGTTCAGTCAATTCCATGTAAACATAGCCTACACCATTATGGAGCCACTAACAGCTTGTTAACAAATTGGGTTCATGGCTTCGTAGAGAGTGTGCCACACTTGAACCCTACCTGCAGCCCTTACCAATCGAAATCGAGAACTCATCTGACCAAGCCACAGTTATCCAATCGTCTAGGGTCCAACCGATATAACCACGGGTCCAGGGAAGTCGCTGCAGGCGATATCGTGCTGGTAGCAAAGGCACTCGCGTCAGTCGTCTGCTGCCATAGTCCATTATTGCCGAATTTCGCGGCACTGCCCTAACGGATACGCTCGGCGTACACCTCACATTCACTTCTACGGATATTTCGCGCAGTTTTGCTTGTCTGTTGCCAAAAACAGCTCCACCCAAACAGCGCTACTCTCAGCCGTTAAGTGAAGGCCATCGGCGACTGCGTTGTCCGTAGGGTAAGAGGTAATGCCTGAAATTTGGTATTCTCGAGACACTCTTGACACTGTGGATCTAAAACGCCGAATTCCCACACGATTTCCGAAATGCAGTGTACCATGTGTCTATACCTTGTGTCTAACTCCAACTACTATTCCTCGTTCAAAATCTGTCAACTCCCATCGTGCGTTTTAATCGCCTTGGTACCTGAGTACAAATGACAGCTTTTATACCTTGTGTACGTGAGACTACTGCCATCTGTATGTGTACTTATCGCTATCCCGTGGCTTTCGTCACCTCAGTGTAACGTGGATATTCAACAACGCATGACCACGTGTTTAGCGCGTCTGGCAGTTCCCAACAGCTTTACTGCCAATGTCAGAATTGTATAGTGGCTACTGGTGATTACTTTGAAGACCAGTAAAGGTATTCTGCTTGTAACTCTCGTCTCTTTTGTTTTCTGAGGATATTCACCGAACTTTTCAGACGCCCCTCATATAAGCGTATTGTGATTTTTCTTCAATAAAGCAAAGTTGTCGTCAACCCGAAGGCTCGTTTGTAGTCTGACACTTAACCACTAGGCCACTGAGAGAAATTTTTTTATTTTCCTTCTACAAGTATCTAAAAGCTCAGAGCTACTTCTCCTGTGGTTTTCCCTTAAGCCAAACTGATGTTTGTTAACTACTTTTCGTTGACAACTTTCAGCAATTGTCCAATAACGTCTCTACCCTACTTTTACACTGTTCGCAGTCCGCTAGACAAACTGGAAGATTACAATAAAATTGTCCTTTAGGTGTGTGGCTGCCATGTCTACAGTGTCTGTTCGTCGTGTTTGTGGTGGTGCTTGCACTTACGGAAATTGGGAAGTTGCGTGATAATTAGCGCTGTCTCCGTGATATACAATGGCGTAAACTTGTAATGAGAGTGTGTGTAATGTCGAGAAACCCCTCCACCGACGCGCCGCTACCTATTACGATCAGAATTGTGTTCCGTAACAGGAAGCAATTTGCTGAAACTGCTTAGTTCCGCGGTTTCGTCTTTTTCGCTGATAATGCTGAAACGCTGACAATTTTCCTACCTTACAGTAACTGCACCTCAGCTCGATTTCCAAGCTATTAAACATTAATTTTCCGGTTGCGTGAAACGCCGGGGGAAAGTTTTGTGCGTCTCTTTACTCTGGAAATTAGTTTCGTTGGCGAAGCACCGCTGATTAGTGCTGGTCTCGCTCCGCGGAACGATTCGTACTTAATGAGACGAATCGTATCGGAACAAACTGTTGCAATGTCTTACGAAATTCCTCGAGAGAAAGCAGATAAAGATAGGGCCTAATGCACGGAATAAGAAGGTAGGCTTAAGTGGGCGAAAGTTTCAAGAAGTCGCTGACGGCGAACAAAAAAGTTCGTTGACGATAGATGTATTTTCCCTTACAGTGCCCCGTAATGGATACTGATGCCATGAAAGGGACAGGACATCATTCCCTCATCTCCTCCGCCTTTCATTAGAAACAACTGAACGAAAGCTGTGTACTTCCTAAAGAGACTTCAAATATTTTATTAATGGTTTCATCGCCACCAGGTCGAACGTCTTCATTTTCATCAAAGAAAAACACAAATTGTCTCATCATGAGCTGAATAATAATTACGTTTCTGCGCCGGAATATCATTCCTCTCGTCATTTCATATTTCCACAAGATCGTATGCCATCTTGAGGGCAGTAGTGTGAACTGTCCTGTGCGTTTCTTTGGCGGAATTTGGAAACAGTCTGGCATTCGTTAGAGGTTTGTGGAGAAAATCGTCTAATACACACCCTCAAAAGGGCCTCCATGCTGGATCGAAAAACGACAAGCCACTCTGATTCCATATGGAATTGGGTCATTTACCAATCTCACAAACTGATCGTCTTGCGCATTATGCTACGCGAGCAGGTCAAATACAGGCTACGGAAGTTCAAATTTAGTTTTCCTCTTAACCAATTTTCGGTCTACAAGGACAACAAAAATCTATCGTCAAATACGATAGCTTGCTAGCAAACAATTTTGAAAGAGAAAAAATGATATTACGGACGAAAAATGTATTGGAACCATGCAGATTAGTCACTTTGATGATACAACCATTAGAGCTATGTTGTTGTTGTGGTCTTCAGTCCTGAGACTGGTTTGATGCAGCTCTCCATGCTACTCTATCCTGTGCAAGCTTTTTCATCTCCCAGTACCTACTGCAACCTACATCCTTCTGAATCTGCTTAGTGTATTTATCTCTTGGTCTCCCTCTACGATTTTTACCCTCCACGCTGCCCTCCAATACTAAATTGGTGATCCCTTGATGCCTCAGAACATGTCCTACCAACCGATCCCTTCTTCTGGTCAAGTTGTGCCACAAACTTCTCTTCTCCCCAATCCTATTCAATACTTCCTCATTAGTTATGTGATCTACCCATCTAATCTTCAGCATTCTTCTGTAGCACCACATTTCGAAAGCTTCTATTCTCTTCTTGTCCAAACTATTTATCGTCCATGTTTCACTTCCATACATGGCTACACTCCATACGAATACTTTCAGAAATGACTTCCTGACACTTAAATCAATACTGGATGTTAACAAATTTCTCTTCTTCAGAAACGCTTTCCTTGCCATTGCCAGCCTACATTTTATATCCTCTCTACTTCGACCATCATCAGTTATTTTGCTCCCCAAATAGCAAAACTCCTTTACTACTTTAAGTGCCTCATTTCCTAATCTAATTCCCTCAGCATCACCCGACTTAATTAGACTACATTCCATTATCCTTGTTTTGCTTTTGTTGATGTTCATCTTATATCCTCCTTTCAAGACACTGTCCATTCCATTCAACTGCTCTTCCAAGTCCTTTGCTGTCTCTGATAGAATTACAATGTCATCGGCGAACCTCAAAGTTTTTATTTCTTCTCCATGAATTTTAATACTTACTCCGAATTTTTCTTTTTTTTCCTTTACTGCTTGCTCAATATACAGATTGAACAACATCGGGGAGAGGCTACAACCCTGTCTTACTCCCTTCCCAACCACTGCTTCCCTTTCATGTCCCTCGACTCTTATAACTGCCATCTGGTTTCTGTACAAATTGTAAATAGCCTTTCGCTCCCTGTATTTTACCCGTGCCACCTTTAGAATTTGAAAGAGAGTATTCCAGTCAACATTGTCAAAAGCTTTCTCTAAGTCTACAAATGCTAGAAACGTAGGTTTGCCTTTCCTTAATCTTTCTTCTAAGATAAGTCGTAAGGTCAGTATTGCCTCACGTGTTCCAGTGTTTCTACGGAATCCAAACTGATCTTCCCCGAGGTTGGCTTCTACTAGTTTTTCCATTCGTCTGCAAAGAATTCGTGTTAGTATTTTGCAGCTGTGACTTATTAAGCTGATAGTTCGTTAATTTTCACATCTGTCAACACCTGCTTTCTTTGGGATTGGAATTATTATATTCTTCTTGAAGTCTGAGGGTATTTCGCCTGTTTCATACATCTTGCTCACCAGATGGTAGAGTTTTGTCAGGACTGGCTCTCCCACGGCCGTCAGTAGTTCCAATGGAATATTGTCTACTCCGGGGGCCTTGTTTCGACTCAGGTCCTTCAGTGCTCTGTCAAACTCTTCACGCAGTATCATATCTCCCATTTCATCTTCATCTACATCCTCTTCCATTTCCATAATATTGTCCTCAAGTACATCGCCCTTGTATAGACCCTCTATATACTCCTTCCACCTTTCTGCTTTCCCTTCTTTGCTTAGAACTGGGTTTCCATCTGAGCTCTTGATATTCATACAAGTCGTTCTCTTATCTCCAAAGGTCTCTTTAATTTTCCTGTAGGCGGTATCTATCTTACCCCTAGTGAGATAGGCCTCTACATCCTTACATTTGTCCTCTAGCCATCCCTGCTTAGCCATTTTGCACTTCCTGTCGATCTCATTTTTGAGACGTTTGTATTCCTTTTTGCCTGTTTCACTTACTGCATTTTTATATTTTCTCCTTTCATCAATTAAATTCAATATTTCTTCTGTTACCCAAGGATTTCTACTAGCCCTCGTCTTTTTACCTACTTGATCCTCTGCTGCCTTCACTACTTCATCCCTCAAAGCTACCCATTCTTCTTCTACTGTATTTATTTCCCCCATTCCTGTCAATTGCTCCCTTATGCTCTCCCTGAATCTCTGTACAACCTCTGGTCCTTTTAGTTTATCCAGGTCCCATCTCCTTAAATTCCCACCTTTTTGCAGTTTCTTCAGTTTTAATCTACAGGTCATAACCAATAGATTGTGGTCAGAGTCCACATCTGCCCCTGGAAATGTCTTACAATTTAAAACCTGGTTCCTAAATCTCTGTCTTACCATTATATAATCTATCTGATACCTTTTAGTATCTCCAGGGTTTTTCCATGTATACAACCTTCTTTCATGATTCTTAAACCAAGTGTTAGTTATGATTATGTTGTGCTCTGTGCAAAATTCGACCAGGCGGCTTCCTCTTTCATTTCTGTCCCCCAATCCATATTCACCTACTATGTTTCCTTATAGAAATGTCAAAATTGTGTGCTCAATTAGATGTACGACAACGCAAAGATGATTCAAATTATTTTGGTTATAGCGTCAGGGTTGTCTAAAATGTTATATATAAGAACGTTCTCGGTCTACGAATGAAGGCACAAACTATTACTTTGAAAGATTTCTTTTCGATACGAACCCTTGAAGACACACTGTCACAAACATTTTCCGTTGTCACTGCATCGTCTTCTGGAGGTCAGCGAGGTGGACATCTACAACTGGTTCTTGGTTTAAACGACGACTGTGACCAACGAAAAACAGTAGGTTTAGGGAAATGATGTTAGATAGTAGACGCCAAATACCGCTGTTCATGATGCGAAGGCTAATGTTTACCATTTCCGAAAAACTTTTTGTGGGCAGATACAGAAAAGGCCTTCTCCCGTCCTAGAAATTAGGCCTCTTTTCGCAAATTATGCCATCCGGCGAGTCTCTATCACGGGCAATTCTGCTGCTTTATGACGACATGTGAAATAAACTACTGGCTATGATGGCTTACGATATCAAATCGTTACCTACAAGATAAGACATAGATAACATTCTTTTGCATTTTTTGAAATGATTAGGTGCAACAGCAATCAAATCTACTCAAGTTCTATATATGAAGATGGTATCTGTTCTTTCGGACATGTCCGAAGAACAGATACCGTCTTCATATACACAGTTAAGGCTCACCGGCCATTTGACCATCCTCTTCTGTGCGGATGCACAAACAGTGCCCGAACTCTTACGGGAATCGGCAAAAAGCCGCGAGTAATGAGTATAATGGGCAGGGGCACTTTGAATGTAGTGCGGGACATCAAGTTGGGAATGTGGGTCTTACGGGAGGCGTGCCAGAGATAAGTCCCTGCAATCACACTATCCTCTGTGTCCTCGATGGCTCAGATGGATAGAGCGTCTGCCACGTAAGCAGGACATCCCGGGTTCGAGTCCCGGTCGGGGCACACATTTTCAACTGTCCCCGTTGACGTATATTAACGCCTGTATGCCGCTAGGGGTATTCATTTCATTGTAATTTCTACTCAAGTTCGTTTGTAAAATCTACGCATCTGGAAATATACCATGAGACTTTTGGAAAAATTGCATCCACACAATCCCGAAGACAGGAAGATAACACGCTGTGGCATACTCAGCTCCACATCTCAGCCATCCAAGATCCTAACGAGCACAGTATACAGACGAATGGAAAAAGTTGATGATCTGTTAGATAACGATAAGTTTGACTTTCAGAAAGTTAAAGGCACCAGAGAGGCAGTTCTGACTTGGGCTTGGTGATGGAAGCCAAAGTGAAGAAAACTCAAGGAACGTTCGAACGATTTATAGAAAATAGGTGTACGCTACAGAGAAGGAACGAGAATTATACAATTTAGCGTAAAGAGACAATTTTGTTCTGTAACTTATTTTAAGTGGGAAAAGTTTTCTTTTACGATAAAAAGCTATTTGCATAGTATGTAAGCTTAAAATGTTGACAACTTTGAAGTATATTTTCTTTTTTTTGTCTTGCTACATTCTCGTGTCACTTCGTTATTTGTTCTCCTCTAGCCTCTATCTGTACAGATGAGTGTAATTATGTAAGTTATCATTTTGGAGGCTAATAAGTATGAACAAACCGACACATTGTGCTTATTCACTTTCCTGATACTAATGGTGTACTCGTATTTGAATTTAACGTTGTCGGCGTGCTTGTTTCATAACTGCAATTAGTCAGATTGGACATAATCTGTTTAGCCGCCATTACGGCTATCTCATTGAGATAACTACTAATTGCAGTAATTAGATCATACCTTTTTTTGTCACTAGGTCCGATACACAAGTTCGAACAAGATTGGTGCACTTAAAATATTTAAAATTAGCGTTCGCAGAATGATTAACCTGAGCCAGCTGCTTATAAAATACAATATTTCGTGTTTTTAATTTGACATTTGATCTGGGCCGTCAACGTAAAATTTCGTTACAATATACACGAAAGAAGAGAGAACAATAAGGATGGAAGACAAAGAACAAACTGTTGGGATTTGAAAGGAAACAAAAGATTTAGGAGTAGAGTTGAAACTGAGTACGAACAAATATCAATAAGATTCGTTGACGACAATTCGATCCTCGCCGGCCGCGGTGGTCTAGTGGTTCTAGGCGCGCAGTCCGGAACCGCGGGACTGCTACGGTCGCAGGTTCGAATCCTGCCTCGGGCATGGATATGTGTGATGTCCTTAGGTTAGTTAGGTTTAAGTAGTTCTAAGTTCTAGGGGACTGATGACCACAGATGTTAAGTCCCATAGTGCTCAGAGCCATTTGAACCAATTCGATCCTCGGTGAAACTGAGGAACAATCACAGGACCCACTAAATGGAATGAACAGTCAAACGAGCGCACACATTACTTGAGGACAAACCGAAGGAAGACGAACGCAATGACGAGTATCAGAAATGAGATTAGCGATAAACTTTTTAACATCAAGATTGCTGATCATCAAGTAGAGAAGGAGTTTTGTTATCTTGAAAGGAACGCGTGAGGTGCGAAGCAAGGACAACATAAGCAAAATACACTGAAGCGTCAGAGGAACTGGTATAGACATACTCATTCAAATAAGGGATATGTAAACAGGCAGGCAGAATATTGCGCTGCGGTCGGCACCACCTATATAAGACAACAAGCGTGTGGCGCAGTTGTTAGATCGGCTACTGCTGCTACGATGGCAGGTGATCAAAACATAAATGAGTTTGAAAGTGGTGTTATAGTCGCTCACGAGCCATGGGACGCAGCATATCGGATGTAGCGATGAAGTGGTGACTTTCCCTTACGATCATTTCACGGGTGTACCGTGATTATCAGGAATCCGGTGAAACATCAAACCTCCGACATCGCTGCGGCCGAAAAAAGATCCTGCAAGAACGGGACCAACGACGACTGAAGAGAATCGTTCAACGCGACAGAAGTGCAACCCATCAGCAAATTGCTGCAGATTTCAATGCTGGGCCATCAACAAGTGTCAACGTGCGAACCAGTCATCGAAACGTCACTGATATGGGCATTTGGAGCCGAAGGCCCACTCTTGTATCGTTGATCACTGCACGACACAGAGCTTTACGCCTCGCCTCGGCCCGTCATCAGCGACAATGGACTGTTGATGACTGGATACGTGTTGCTTGGTCGGACGAGTCTCGTTTCAAGTTGAATCGAGCGGATGGACGTGTACGGGTATGGAGACAACCTCATGAATCCGTGCACCCTGCATGGGAGCAGGGGACTGTTCAAGCTGGTGGAGGCTCTGTGATAGTGTGGTGTGTGCAGTTGGAATGATATGGGTCGCCTGATACGTGTAGATACGACTCTGACAGGTGACACGTACGTAAGCATCCTGTCTGATTACCTGCATCCATTCATGTCCATTGCGTATTCCGACGGATTTGCGCAATTCCAGCAGGACAATGCGACACCCCGCATGTCCAGAACTGCTACAGAGTGGGTCCAGGAATATTATTCTGTGTTTAATAATTTCCGCTGGCCACCAGATTCCCCAAATGTGAACACTACTGAGCATACCTGGGATGCCTTGCAACGTGCTTTTCAGAAATCTCCGCCCCTCGTATTGTTACGGATTTATGGACAGTCCTGCAGGATTCATGATGTAGGTTCCCTCCAGCATCACTTCAGACATTAGTCTAGTTCATGACACGTCGTGTTGCGGCACTTCTGCGTGCTCGCGGGGGCCCTATACAATATTAGGCACGTGTACCAGTTTCTTTGGTTCTTCAGTGTAGTACAGCAAATAGAACATTCCTACTCAAAAGAAATATTTTCATATCACACATAATACTTAATTTGTGGAAGAAATTTCTGAGGATGTATAGCACTGTATGGCAGTGCGACATGGACTGGAAAAGAAGAATCGAAGCGTTTGCGATGTGGGGCTACAGGACTATGTTTGGTGCAGTGATAAGAAATGGGAAGATTCTCCACAGAATGGCGGGGAAAGGAATATGTGGAAAACATCGACGAGAAGAAGCGACGGGACGAGAGGACATACTTGAGGGATGTGCAGTGGTTAATAACTGTAAGCGAAGACAAAAGGTGGGATGTTGAGGACGTTGGGCGCAAGGGGTACCGTGAGACGAAGAGGAGCGACATCCGTGGTGAGCAGCATCAGACCAGGCACATGACTTGCTGACTCGAAAAACTACAACATAAGGGGCAACAATGTTTGGAACAAAATTATCCAGAAAGCTCGATGGAGATGAATTTGGGTTTATGATACAGGATATACAGTAGCCATAATCAACACAATATTTTGCGAAGAAATCTTCGAAATTTATAAACCAGTACTTGCATGCTTTATCAGTTTGGAAATTCCTTTCAGCTTTGTTGAATGGTCTAGAATATTCGAATTTATGAAGCACTTTAAACCACTCTCGGACACTGTTATCAATTTTCTGTGTTTTATGAGTATATGAAGATCGCTGCATCGAAACATATTACAAACAAAAACTTGATAACTTAATAATTGGTGTTAAAATAAAAAAAATAGTGAGACGAATTTTATAAGAATGACTACTGGTGTTTGTCGAAACTGATGACCAATATTTACAGTGATAGTCAATAAATAAGGAAACATGTACTGAGAGAATAACATAAAAATACTTAAGCAGCTGTAGTGATTGTAGCTGACTTTGCGGAGAATCTACAAAGATCATGTAACACAGACTAACAGTAAACTCTTTTCCTAAACACTGAGCGAGATGGTGCAATGGTGAGCATACTGGACCCGTATTCGAGAAGCGAGTGATTCAGGTCGGCACCCAGCCAACATATTTGTGTGTTCTAAATCGCTCATTTCGAATGGCAGGATTCCTTTGAAATGGTACGGCGGATTTTCTTCCTCCTCCTTACGCAATGTAACTGTCTGCTGCGTCTCTAACGACGGTAACGAAACAGGACGTTAAATTCAAATCTTCTCCCCCCCCCCCCCCCCCAACTCCAAAGATACTGAAAATAAGAGGATGGTAGCAAAGTACCAAAACCAGAAACTGTAAGTGTGAATCGACGGAAGACAGAAGATATATCCCAAGCTTCTACTTCTTAATTATTTGACTACGTGTAGATGGAGGCACCACCAGAAACTGTGAAATTTTAACAATTAAAAAATCTGTAGCGAATGATTAGCTTCAAACAATTTCCGTTTAAACATCAAACAGTACGTAAAACATTCATCTCGACCAGTAGTTTCTATGACTCAGAGACTGGTCAGTAACTGACGAGTTTCGTTAGATAAAAGTTTTTACATCTAATGAACAGACAGTGTGGCGAATGAAAATGTCATTAATTATGAAGGAAATGCAAGTTGGGAGTAGACCAGCAAACCAAACGAGAAACAGGTGAAGATTAATTTTTGATAATAAATATCGCAGAAAGAAAATCCTAGGAAATATCGATTCATACAAATATCAAAATGTTAATACGGTAAGAAAGTGAAATACTTAAGCTTAGAAGTACAATACGTCAACTGAAACTACAAATTACTGTGACCATTCACATTTGTCATATTATACCTTCCACTAGCCGTTTCGGAGGATTGTACCTCTTTCACCAGACAGATTTATGTAAATAAATGAAGCACGAAAGTTTTGTTTGTAGGACTTTAGGGGAGGCTGAAGAGAGTATACGTGCTCTAAATACGACTGTAAAAGCAGCCTGTGACCACTGAAAGATTGTGCTGCAGATTACCCAGAAGTCGTCCACTCACCACCAAACGATGAGGCATAATGCTACGAAAACACAGTGGGAAGCGCATTGTAAATAAGCCCGGCTGTAGAAATTTATATTTTCAATTGTTATTCGGTAGCACCAGGACCAAGCCAAACCTAAAAATTTAGGTAACAACATACTTCAAGTTTAAGAGACTACGAGGAGAGGATTAATAAAAATGGTTCAAATGGCTCTGAGCACTATGGGACTCAACTGCTGAGGTCATTAGTCCCCTAGAACTTAGAACTACTTAAACCTAACTAACCTAAGGACATCACAAACATCCATGCCCGAGGCAGGATTCGAACCTGCGACCGTAGCGGTCTTGCGAGGATTAATAAATGACTACAAATGTTGCCAATAATTCACGGGGCCAATAGTCTTGTCGCAGTGGTAACACCGGTTTAGGACTGCTGATATTTGTAAAAATATCTATATCAAGTATATCGATATTTAAAATGTATCATATGTGCCTCCGGTATAACGAGAAAAAATATCGATATATTGACGGAAAATATATCGACGTACCGGCCTATAGAAATATCGGCTGCACATTATAAATATACTGCCGGTTTTAGAGCTGTATTTAAGTATTGATTTATTATTAGATATAACAAGCTTGCAGCCTGCTTATCACCCTTATAGCAAGAATTGAAAGAGAAACAATGCACATTCACGCTTGGCGGCTAGGCGATAACCACTTTGCTAACAATGGTAACTGCATTATTTTATTTGGCTACCAGTTTCGGCGATTTACTACGCCATCTTCAGGCCCCTGACCGACGTGTAGGAAGATTCCACTTCGGTCCTGATCAAAACAGGGGCCAGCAATATTGGAATTAGCAAATTTCTGCCGACCAGATGATGTTTGAAGGTATTGCTAAAGCAAGCAGAAATCTACTAATACCAGTATTGCTGGCCCCTGTTTTGATCAGAACCGAAGTGGAATCTTCTTACACGTCGGCCAGGGGCCTGAAGATGGGGCAGTGTTTGGCACACTGGACTCGCATTCGGGAAGACGACGGTTTAGACCGCGTCCGGCCGTCCTGATTTAGGTTTTCCGTGATTTCCGTAAATCGCTTCAGGCAATTGCCGGGATGATTCCTTTAAAACGGCACGGCCGGCTTCCTTCCCTGCCGTTTCCTAATCCGATGGGACCGATGACTTCGCTGTTTTGTCCCTTTCCTCGAATCAACCAACCACCCAACCGTCTCCGCCCACAGCAAAGACCAGTATTGTCATTTATATTTTTTGTTCGTCATCTTCACTAACTGATTCGAAGAATGCCGATGTGAAGTAGTAGCACACGAGTTGCGACAAAAATTGTTTTTTAACGCAAGAGGTGGGCTATTTCTTCGAATCGGAAATCTTGTTATTCCATTCACACCGCCACACCAGTGTGGCCGAGTGGTTCAAGGCGCTTCAATCTGGAACCGCCCGACCGCTACGGTCGCAGATTCGAATCCTGCCTCGGGCATGGATGTGTGTGATGTCCTTAGGTTAGTTAGGTTTAAGTAGTTGTATGTTCTAGGGGTCTGATGACCTCAGATGTTAAGTCCCATAGTGCTCAGAGCCATTTGAGCCACCGCCACATCCCCGTACAATCAGACTACTGCTTTGTGCCACATGTACTTGCTTCGCGCAATCAAAGAGAAAGACAGGGTGTGATGAAAGCTCAAAAAGTAGTACGAATCCTTCACATAGTGATAGTAAAATTATGTTCTACTACAATTTAAAATATTTATCGAAAATTGCGAAAAAATATAATACAAAATAAAAATCTTGACACACACTATATTATTTCGCTATCGATTTATCGGTAAAAGCGATTCGCCGATATAATCGGTACTTTCTGGAACAAATATCGGTGTATCAATGTTTTAACAACAGCCCCACACCGGTTCCCGTCAGAGCACCAAAATTAAGCGCTGCCGGGCGTGGGCAGCACTTGCATGTGTGACCGTCCTGATCTATAGAGCGCTGTTGGAAAGTGGGGTGCACTCAGCCCTTGTGAGGTCAATTGAGGAGCTACTTGATTGAGAAGTAGCGACTCCGGTCACGAAAACTGACAATGGGCGCGAGACCGGTGGGCTGACCACATGCCCTCCATATCCGCATCCAGTGAGGCTTGTCAGTTGAGGATGACACGGTGGTCAACCGGTACCGTTTGGCCTTGTGAGGCCTATTCGGATGGAGCATAAATCACAGTAGAAAATAGTAGGATTATATGAAAGAAAAGAAGACTTGACACTACAGTGATGCCGGCTAGGATGGAGACGCCTAACATTTTAGACTACCACATTAGTTAGTGGTTAAACAAGACTGGTGACCACGACAGGACTTTGGGGATCGCTAACTTGGCATGGGAAACGCCTCGCTTGTTGCAGATATCCCGGCTGTCGATACAGAGCGGAGCTGCAAAGAAACAGGTTGCAGCGGCAGGTAGCGGCGTGGTGGGAAAGCGGCGGTGGCAGGCGGTGACTGGCCGCAAGGCGAAAGCGGCGGTCGATGGCGCCACGCTACCTGGAGCAGTCCGTAGGCCGCCTATTGTACAGGAACGCACCTCGCGGCGCAGTGGACCGCGTGCCTTCCGGCTGGGTACAGCCGGCAGTCTAACCTACTCCAGTCTCGGTCCGGCACACAGTTTTAATCCGCCATGAAGTTTCAGTCTAACCTACTGCCTGCCGAAGTAGGTGGCAGGAGCCGAAATGAGGCCAACAGAAGATTCATAGAGTATACGAAGTTAAAAAATATATATGTAATAAAACTGACCATGTGCCTGTAGGACTCGTGCACTATGGGTTCCGTACACACTTCATTTGTATATAGACCATCCATCATGGGAACTGAGAATCTCGACGATTTCTGTCTGTTAGCCGGCCGCGGTGGTCTAGCGGTTCTAGGCGCTCAGTCCGGAACCGCGCGACTGATACGGTCGCAGGTTCGAATCCTGCCTCGGGCATGGATGCGTGTGATGTCCTTAGGTTAGTTAGGTTTAATTAGTTCTAAGTTCTAGGGGACTGATGACCACGGATGTTAAGTCCCATAGTGCTCAGAGCCATTTGAACCATTTTTTTTTCTGTCTGTTATCGATATCGGTACTGGCAAGATAATGGCCCCGGAATTTCCAAGAACGTACCAAAATCTCTACAGTAATTACTGAAACTGGCCCGCGCATACTAAATATACACTGAAGAGCCGAAGAAAGGGTACATCTGCCTAATATCGTGTAGGACCCCCGAGAGCACACAGAAGTGCCGCAACACGACCTGACATGGACTCGACTAAAGCCTGGAGTATTGCTGGAGGGAACTGACACCATGACTCCTGCAGGGCTGTCCATAAATCCGTAAGAATACAAGGGATGAAGATCTCTTCTGAACAGCACGTTGCAAGGCATCCCAGATATGTTCAATAATGTTCATGTCTGGGGAGTTTGGTGACCAGCGGAAGCGTTTAAACAAGAGTATTCCTGGAGCCACTCTGTAGCAATTCTGGACGTGTGGGGTGTCACATTGCCCTGCTCGAATTACCCCCAAGTCCGTCGGAATGCACAACGGACATGAATGAATGCAGGTGATCGGACAAGATGCTTACGTACGTGTCGTCACAGTCGTATCTAGACGTATCAAGGGTCCCATATCACTCCAACTGCATACGGCCCATACCATCACAGAGCCTACACCACCTTGAACAATCCCCTGCTGACATTCAGGGTCCAAGGATTCATGAGGTTATCTCCATACCCGAATGTCCATACGCTCGATACAATTCGAAACGAGACTCGTCCGACCAGGCAACATGTTTCCGGTCATCAACAGTCCAATGTCGGTGTTGACGGGCACAGGCTTCGAAAGCCCACACAGATGATGTTTCGTTGAATGTTTCGCACGCTGACACTTGTTGATGGCCCAGCACTGAAATCTGCATCAGTTTGCGGAAGGGTTCCACTTCTGACACGTTGAACGATTCCCTTCAGTCGTCGTTGGTCCCGTTCTTGCGGGATCTTTTTCCGGCGGCAGCGATGTTGGAGATTTGATGTTTTACCGAATTTCTGATATTCACGGTACACTCGTGAAATAGTCGTACGGGAAAGTCCCCACTTCATCGCTACCTAGGAGATGCTGTGTCCCATCGCTCGGGTGGCGACTATAACACCACATCCAAACTCACTTAAAGGTTGATAACCTGCCATTGTAGCAGCAGTAGCCGATCTAACAACTGCGCCAGAAACTTCTTGTCTTATATAGGTGTTGCCGACCGCAGCGCCGTATTCTGCCTGTTAACATATCACTGAATACGACATGCCTATACCAATTTATCTGGCACTTCTGTATAATAAGCGAGCGGAGGACTTCAGTTTACACAAGATGTTCAAAAATTTAGTGCCCAAATCAATAGTCATGACGCAGACAAAAACAAATATATTTCCTAAAGCAACCACGTGTCGGAAACTCATCCTGTTGTACTGGGTATGCAGGAGGTTAGTGTGCCATTGACAATAAAACGTCGTTAAATGTTTTTCGTTGTTCTATTGTTCTGATCACTATTACATTACAATAAACGTTCAAAATAAGCACCATTAACCTCATCGCACAGCCAGTATCGACGTAGCAGGGAGTCTCGTGTTCGCTGGAAAATGCGTTGTATGTTCTGTATTTGTGTGACTGATGCAAGAATTATTGCGACCAATTCCGCCTCCTAGTCAACAGGGGTAGAATGCACGTCGGCTTTCATGTAGTCCCAGCGAGAGAAGTCTAATGGAGTGAGGCCCGGGGATCTTGCTGGCCAATGTACAGGTCCTCCCCGGCCGATCCACGTATTGCCAAAAGTACTGGTTTTTACTGCTCGGAATGGTTCTGCAAAATGCTCTACGGCCCCGTCATGCTGAAACGTTCGCAGCACATTCATAGACTATTCTCTTCCATGTCGACAATGCAGCTGTCATGCAGACACTAGTGCAACCATCTGTTGTCGACCGGCCGGAGTGGCCGAGCGGTTCTAGGAGCGACAGTCTGGAACCGCGCGACCGCTACGGTCGCAGGTTCGACTCCTGCCTCGGCCATGGATGTGTGTGATGTCCTTAGGTTAGTTAGGTTTAAGTAGTTCTAAGTTCTAGGGGACTGATGACCTTAGAAGATAAGTCCCATAGTGCTCAGAACCATTTGAAGGTATTGAAGAGCAATACACCACAGTACCCTACGTATCTCGAACTAACATTTGGTGCAACAACGTTAGACACAACTACTTTTGCCTGGTCCACTAGTTTATTAACTACGCACGCTCAGTGCTCACGCCAATACGGGTTTCCGACACGTGGTTGCTTTACGAAATATATTTCTTCTTGTCTCCTGTATCACTGTGTTAGCGTGGGCACGGATGTTCTGAACACCCTGTATATGTAGAGAGAGAGAGAGAGAATATAATGAAATATATTTTTGTTTACTTAGAAAGCCTGATTGCCAGCGGCCTTGCCGCAGTGGTAACACCAGTTTCCGCCAGAATACCGCAGTTAAGCGCTGCCGAGCTCGGCTAGCACTCAAATGGTTAACCGTCAGGGTCTGCCGAGTGCTCTTGGTAGGCTGGGGGCAATCAGCCCTTGTGAGGCCAGTTGAGGAGCTATTTGACTGAGAAGTAGCGGCTCCGGTCACGAAAGGGGACTAAGGCCGGGAGAGCGGTGTGCTGACCACATGCACGTCCATATCCGCATCCAGTGGCGTCTGTCTAATGAGGATGACACGGCGGTCGGTTAGTAGCATTGGGCCTTACGGGGCGTGATCGGGGGAGGGGGGGAGGGGGGGGGGAGGGGGAGGGGGGAGGGGGGAGGAGGAGGGGGAGGGGGGGAGGGGGACGACGACGACGGACAGAGCGCCGATGAGGCGGTCAGTGCTCGCCGACCGTTGGCGACACACGCGCACTGTCTGACAGAGGGAGATTGGAGCGGGATGACCATGGGTTGGTCGTTCGGTTGGTCGTCTCATCGGCCGACGTAAACTTGGTCCTTTCGCCGTTTCCGGGCCTCGGAAGTCGGTCGGTTGGTGTGGAGCAGCGAGGAAATCTCCACGGCGCGTGGCGCGTAGTTTGGCCGAGCCCGCTAGCGGCATCTATGCGGTGTCGGAGTGTGTGGTGCTGTTCCCATGGCTACGAGGTTCGAGGCTCACCGATCCTTGACATGAAAGTTGAGTTTTGATTTAATCTACCAGCAATTCACGACTGTTCACATTGTGCCGTCTTGAATTCGTGGTCGGCTGTTAGGATATTCCCATGAGCAACAACGTGTGTTTTCAAGTTGGCAAATTTTAGCCACCCTCCGTTAGAGTATAGCTGTACTAGGTTATTTGAACTGAAGTGCACCATCGGAATCTTCTGCCTTGTGGCCGTTAATGTTCCGGTTACCTGCCCTGGCCGTTGATGTATTTTCCTCATCGTGTTGTCGCTGTCCAACACGGTGTGTAGTTTGACAGCTGAATGCATAATAGGTTGTGGGCGCCAATACCTCCTACATTGTGCAATTGAACTCCCTGTTGTGTGCTGGTCGGGTGAAGCGGAGGTTGTGTTGTTGGTGGGTCTGTTGACTGTCTGTCAGTTGAGTTGTCGTCGGATCGACAATGGTTGGGCCGACTGCCAGTCTCACCAAAGCGAGCGTTAGTGTTTGAATTCCAGGCCGACCCTCGGAACTTCTGAGCCGCCTTGGGTGTACTGCCTTTTCTTGTTTATTCTTGTTGTTTGTACTTGTATGGCTTCTACCCGATTTTTAGATTAAGGTTGTTTTGCCCTTAAGGCGTCAGATTTTTTGGGCCTTCAGCCTAATTGAAGAACTGTTTTACAAAAAGCCTTTGGCATTTTTAAAAGTAATGTTATTGAGTCTTAAGTGTTGGGCCTTCAGCCGATTTTGAATTTAAGTTGTTTGCTCTTAAAGTCTCAGATTCTTTGGGCCTTCACCTAATTAAGGAACTGTTTTAAGATAAGGCTTTACCTTTTAAATTTCTGATTTTGGTCGACCTTTAAGTTATTGGCTTTCAGTCGTTTTTAAATTAAAGTGGTCTTGCCCTTAAGGCATGAGATTATATGGCGCATTCAGCCTCTAATTAAGTTCCAAAACTAAAGCTGTGTTATTTTTTAATTTTTCTTGGCTCCTTTTTGGTGTTCAGCTCGCCGTGTATATCTCTCGTTCCTGGGGAACGTAGGTGGTCCTGTTTTTCGCCAGAGGCATTTATTTTGTACAGTCTTGTAATGATTTAACTGGTAGTCTCTCGTTAATCCCCATGATGACCTTCCATATAACATCGCGTGTGTAAATGTCGCTTTAATTTTAGTATTTACATCATGTTTTCAGCTCTGTAACAATGTCAGAGGTAATTTCGCCATGACCATAAAATTTAACGCTTCTGTTGGACATGATGCTTGAAGTATTATTCGTGACAAAGGTTAACGGAGGTAATGTGAATTTTGTTGTTTCTGCTCATTTTTCCAATTCCGTCGATCTTGCAGTCTCCTAATGTACGCCGTATGTCATCGTCCACTTGTGAGACAGCGAACTGCGCGAAGATAGCTTTGTTCTTGGGATATCGTTCATGTATATGTTAAATACTGCAAGCGACAGAATTGATTCGTGAGGAGTATCTGCTGAAATCGTCTTCATTTCTGACCTCTATCTCTGGATTTTAACCGCTGGTGCTACGCAGCTATTTATAGCCGACTTCGACACCATCTCCTACGCTCTTCGGTGCGTATTTGTTTTTCGGAACCCGCACTGTTAAGCTCTGAAACGCACATTCTCTCAGCGTTTTCCAGATCTGACGCAATACTCACAATAGTTGGAGTCTGGCAGAGTCCATGTAACGGGCGCAACTGTCCACAGTTCCGTCTGCCCGCATCTCGTGGTCGTGCGGTAGCGTTCTCCTTCCCACGCCCGGGTTCCCGGGTTCGATTCCCGGCGGGGTCAGGGATTTTCTCTGCCTCGTGATGGCTGGGTGTTGTGTGATGTCCTTAGGTTAGTTAGGTTTAAGTAGTTCTAAGTTCTAGGGGACTGATGACCACAGATGTTAAGTCCCATAGTGCTCAGAGCCATTTGAACCACAGTTCGGTCTAGTGTTTAGCATCGCTGTCTCCAGTTTGCGGACCCGATTCCCGAGTCAAAGATATTCGGGGACTGAATGTTTGTGTTACCCTAATGTTTTTACCATTATCGACAGGCAAGTCGTCGAAGCAGCGTCAAATAGAAAGATTTGCTCCAGGCGACAGACAATCCCAGAGTAGATATAAAGTTCTCGGGTTTCCAGCCGCGTCAACTGATTAAAATTGCACGAGCTTTCGGCCAAACACTCTCTGCCCGTTGTCAAGTGGTATAACAGGCAGTGGGATGCTATTACGCCCCTTAGATACACTTGCTGGCGGCTGTCGCGTCATCGCCATACCTCGGCATGCGTTGACTCTGCGTTCGATGTGCCCCCTTCCACTGCGCGATCGCTGGATCCCACCCTCAACTGCAGGCCACTTCCGTATTCACGATGTTGTCGGTGATTTTTTTCGTTTCAGTGGCTCCTTTAATAACACGTCTCAGAGGCGGGCTGGAAACCCGTGAACTCTTTATTCAATGTTACCGCCGCGGTACTCCGCGTTCTTACAATCTCTCGCTTCGTCTCCAAGCCAGTGACGCCATACGTCAATTCGTTTCAACAAAACAACTCGCACCACCTGAAGAAGCAGACTGTATCGGTGTCGTCGAAATGGTGTGCAAAAAACGGAATAGCCAAGTCACCTGCGCAACCACAATCACACCGATAAGCAGTCACACGAGAAAACCTAAGAGATCACATGCAGCGGGTGGACAAAAATGTGGAAAACACAACTAACACAACATCACCAAGACTAAGACGGTGTAGGAAACCCGTCGGTATTCAAAACAGCTTTCAGTTCTCCTGGAATGGATAAATGCAGGTCCTGTTTTGGTTTCAAGAAAACTTATGCCATTCCTCCTTAAAAGAGTGAAATTTTCAGATAGCGATGATGGAAGTGGACAGCGATCACACACCCTTCTCTCTAAAGCAGATCATATTCTCGATCATGTCGGGATCTGGAACTGTGGTGGCCAGGAAAGATGTGACAATGCAGCCTCGTGCTCTAAAAACCAGTCCTCGACGATGCGAGTTGTGTGAACAGGGAATATGGAACACAGCATCACCATTGAGGAACAAACATTGTAGCATGGGAGGAACATATTTAGTCAACATTGTCACATAATCCACTTGCAGAGTAACCATAGTACCCATGGACTACCACGATCTGGCTGCCCAAATCATCACCGAACTCCCTGCCACGCTTCACTTTTGCGACGTAAACTCGAGCTTAAGTTGGAAACAGCGTGAAACAAGACTTAACCGACTAAATTACTTTCTTCAGTTGCTCCACACTCCAGGTTTTATGGCTTCGGCAACCGCGTTTTCCTGCTACGGGCAAGTTTTAGAATTCCACCTCACCCCCGCCGTTCCCAACTCCTTTCATGTTGTTTCGTTACTGTCGGGTTTCGCTAGGGCGACATTCAGTTCTGTAGTAACTTTTGCAGCTGGCGTCCTCTTATTTCACTTCACAGTCCTCTTCAATGATCGTTTGGCACGATTAGTCAACACACACTTTCGTCAGCGTTCTGACTTACCGGATCATGTTTTTCCGCTTTCTCTGTATGCGGTGTAACTCTTCGATACGGTGCGGCTTGAGAGACAAAACACATCGACTATCTTGGCTACGGAAGCACCCATCATATAATCACCAACAATTTGCCCGCGTTCGGACAACTACAGAGAAAGCTGTTTGACCATGTCTGACACCTGCAACGGATTAAGGACATTGAGCAGGTGCCGTTCGTGCTAAATACAACGCTGCAACCCTCAAGTTCGGTGAGCATCTAAATTTTTGTTCAAGCATGCGTTTCTCGCGGTCTTTCCACGTTTTTGTCCAGCCCCTGTGCTCTGGTCTCACTACTCAGAGTACAATTTAAGTACAATTCAAGATCAGTCTTGCACAACTCACCCACCCAGCGCTCTGCCTAAAACAAGTCGACTACTGAGGAGAGAAATTTCTGCTGGCTTTCTTTGACTTCATGTTTTATAAGGCATTCTCGATTTGCGAGTCAATCCAGGCACTTCAACGGACCTTCAAAACACGTCCACTGCTGCCTTTGAAATTACATCTTTTGTGTGTTCCTCTAATGGACTGCTGAACAGTTACTAACTTAATTGAGGATAAAGAATTTCAGCTTTAGAGGCATAAAACCAGAGAAGTCGACATCAGCGAACTCTTTCCTTACTTCCGTTATGCGATGAATCAGATGAATCACACAATTTAAAGGTTGCCGAGTAAACTAAATACTTCTGGACTACAATTACGAACAACTTAAAAGCAACCATCGTCCAGAAAATGTTGTGGGGAAGGCGAACCAAAGATAGCATTTTACTGGCAGAACAGGAGGTGAAGCAAATTGCTAGCAGAGACTGCTTACACTTGACTCATCTGTCGTCTGTCAACTTAGTGCTGTGCAGCATGGGATCCTTAGCACATAGCACTGACAGAGGACATCTAATAAGTTCAAAGACCGACATCTCATTTTGTATTATCGCAGTATAGGGGAGAGAGTGTCATGGATACGATACGCGAGTTGGTGGTGGCGATCATATATATATTTACCGGGTGATCAAAAAGTCAGTATAAATTTGAAAACTGAATAAATAATGGATTAATGTGGATAGAGAGGTACAAATTGACACACATGCTTGGAATGACATGGGGTTTTATTAGAGAAAAAAAAATACAAAAGGTAAAAAAATGTTAGAAAGATGGCGCTTCAGCTGATCAGAACAGCAATAATTAACATAACAAAGTAAGACAAAGCAAAGATGGTGTTCTTTACAGGAAATGCTCAATATGTCCACCATCATTTCTCAACAATAGCTGCAGTCAACGAATGATGTTGTGAACAGCACTGTAAAGCATGTCCGGAGTTACGGAGAGGCATTGGCGTCGGATGTCGTCTTTCAGCATCCCTAGAGACGTCGGTCGCTCACGATACACTTGCGACTTCAGGTAACCCCAAAGCCAATAATCGCACGGACTGAGGTCTGGGGACCTGGAAGGCCAAGCATGACGAAAGTGGCGGCTGAGCACACGATCATCACCAAACGACGCGCGCAAGAGATCTTTCACCCGTCTAGCAATATGGGGTGGAGCGCCATCCTGCATGAACATCGTACGTTCCAGCAGGTGTTTATCAGCCAGGCTGAGGATGATGCGATTCTGTAACATATCGGCGTACCTCTCACCCGTCACGGTAGCAGTTTTGCTGTCCCGCGCCATGTGTCGGACATTTTGTGAACTTTTTTTTTTGGTTCTAATAAAACCCCATGTCATTCCAAGCATGTGTGTCAATTTTTACCTCTCTATCTACATTATTCCGTGGTTTATTAAGTTTTCAAATTAATACTGACTTTTTGATCACCCGGTAAAATCCTTTTTCGTTGCGGCGAGATCTTATCACGAATTATCAATCACAAAGTTCCTATTCGGAAGGCGAAAATATTTTGTTGACTCCCACCAATATAAGATGAAGTGACCATCATAATAAAAGAAACCAGAGTTCAGACGGAAAGGTTTCAGGTGTTCGTTTTTCCCAAGTGCTCTTCGAGAGTGGAACGGTAGAGAAATCGTCTGAAAGTGATTCAATGAACTCTGCCAAGCACCTAAATGTAAATTCCAGAATAACCAAGCATATACACGTGCAGAAATAAACTTTTATTCTACGAGGGTCACTGCAAAAGAAATGCACACTATTTTTGTAAAAATACAGTTTTCATTCTGCATGTGTGAAAGTTTTGCAGTGTGTAGATACATCCTTCCCGCTTGTTTTCAAACCTAGTTAAACCTGTTCCCGTGAGTGACGCCGTCACAGCATGTCTTTAAGATGGCTGCTACACTTGACGTTCGTCAGAAGCAACGTGCTGTTATAGAATTCCTGTGCTGTGAAAACGAGACAGTGGGAAACATCCACAAGAGGTTGAAAAAGGTGTATGGAGATGTTGCTGTTGATCGCAGTACAGTTAGTCGGTGGGCAAGCAGGTTACGTGATGAAAGCGGGCACGGCAATATTGAGGATTGTCCTCGCACCGGCAGGCCTCGTACTGCACACACTCCAGACAATGTGCAGAGAGTTAACGAATTGGTGACTGCTGACAGACGCATCACAGTGAACGAATTGTCACGCTACGTTGGGATAGGGGAAGGAAGTGTAAGCAGAATACTGAAAGTGTTGGCGTTAAAAAAAGGTTTGTGCCAGGTGGGTTCCCAGGATGTTGACAGTGGCTCACAAAGAAACAAGAAAAATGGTATGCAGGGAACTTTTGGAACAGTACGAGAATGGTGGAGATGAATTTCTTGGAAGAACTGTGACAGGTGAGGAAACATGGCTCCATCATTTTTCACCAGAGACGAAGAGGCAATCAATGGAGTGGCATCATGCAAATTCACCCAAGAAAAAAATTCAAAGCCACACCTTCTGCTGGAAAAGTTATGGCTACGGTGTTTTTCGATTCCGAAGTAGTCTTGCTTGTGGACATCATGCCAAGTTGAACCACAATAAATTATGATGCATATGTGACGACACTGAAGAAACTTCAAGCTCGACTGAGACGTGTTCGACCACATCGGCAAAAGCAGGATGTTTTGCTGCTGCACGACAATGCACGGCCACATGTTAGTCAAAAAACCGTGGAAGCGATCACAAAACTCGGATGGACAACACTGAAACACCCGCCTTACAGTCCTGACCTGGCTCCATGTGACTATCATCTCTTCGGGAAACTGAAAGACTCTCTTCGTGGAACAAGGTTTGAAGATGATGACTCCCTTGTGCACGATGCCAAACAGTGGCTCCAACAGGTTGGTCCAGAATTTTATCGGGCGGGTATAAAGGCGCTGGTTCCAAGATGGCGTAAGGCAGTTGTTCAAATGGCTCTGAGCACTATGGGACTTAACTTCTGATGTCATCAGTCCGCTAGAACTTAGAACTACTTAAACCCTACTAACCTAAGGACATCGCACACATCCATGCCCGAGGCAGGATTCGAACCTGCGGCCGTAGCGGTCGCGCGGTTCCAGACTGTAGCGCCTAGAACCGCTCGGCCACTCCGACCGGCCAGTTGAGAGGGATGGAAATTATGTGGAGAAATGAAAATATTGTTCCTAAAGGATGTATCTACACACTGTAAAACTTTCAAACATGTACAATATAAGATGGATTTTTAAAAAAAAAATAGTGTGCATTTTTTTTGAGTGACCCTCGTATTTTAAATGGAAACAATGGCTGAAAGTGGAGAATGGAGTAGAAGGAAGCTAACATACGTGGCCGAACTCTTATTGCATATATTAAGAGGGAGGAGGAGAATAGTACGTAACTCACGGTATGCACGGAGACTATGGATCCGTTCTTCTAGCAAGTGGGTGCCGCGTGTTAAGAACACTTTTCCACCGGACGCTTGAGGCACGCCTCCGGGGCAGACGGACTTAGATGTGTTCCTCTGTTTGCAGGCGGCGCAGAAATACTGGCGCCTGTGTCTTCCCTCTGACGTGGCAGTTTGTCTCAGGGAAGCCGCTGTTTGCGTGTGGCGGATGCATCTGGCGGTAAAGGGTCCAAATAATGTTCCACTCTGCCTGATAAAGGTGTCAGGCCAGGCCTTGGCAATGCCCGTAACACGCCTACTTTTTCACCGTCTGCTAAGCATTTGCCACTCTACAAACTTGCCGCTTAGAATGGCGTGTTAACTTACTATGTTATTCCACACCGCGTCTGTAAACTTACAACGTGACCTTGAAGCATATCAATGTACATACTGACAATAAATACACACATGGAATAATAATAAGATTAGTTGTAGTAGCAGAAGTATTATGAGGCAGACATACATGTTACATTGTAGTGTAATGCAGTATGTTAAATAAATAAATCCATACATATTATAAAAATGGATATACGTTTGTACGTATGTTCCAAATCTCGTCCTAAACCACTGGCCCGATTTCAACCAATCATGGTACACACATGATTTACTTTCTGGAAATCTTCGCTGTGGGAAGTAAGAGCCACCTACCTGTCAAAGAGCCCGTGGGGCTGGGGCTGTGAACGCACTGTAGCCTATGACGCGCGAATAGCTCTATTTTAGTCGTTCAGTACTTGAGAATGAGAACGCTTAGTGACTTGGAACGAACTTCACACTTAATTTCAAACCTTTACGAAGTTTTTTCTTGCTGATAACCCCGACATGATGAAAGGGAAGAAGTTCAGCACTTACTAAATTTTCGCTGCTCATGCAGTAAAACTGTCGCGGGAAGCATGACGTTTTAATTTATTACTTTTTTACTACTGACTGTATTCGCAGCACATTTTTCATACAGTACTCACACATTCCACTGAATGCACCAGCAAATGTATATAATTGTACGACACACAGTTCACTGACGTCATAAACACTGAGATGCGTGAAAAATGCCACCTCATGCTAGATGTTGAAATTGATTGCTTCCTTGCTACTAATTCTATACAGCAACACATTTCGCAGTCGGTAGCCACATACATCACTGGAAGCACCTGCAAAACTATATCACTGTACAGCACATACAGGGTGTTTCAAAAATGACCGGTATATTTGAAACGGCAATAAAAACTAAACGAGCAGCGATAGAAATACACCGTTTGTTGCAATATGCTTGGGACAACAGTACATTTTCAGGCAGACAAACTTTCGAAATTACAGTAGTTACAATTTTCAACAACAGATGGCGCTGCAAGTGATGTGAAATATATAGAAGACAACGCAGTCTGTGGGTGCGCCATTCTGTACGTCGTCTTTCTGCTGTAAGCGTGTGCTGTTCACAACATGCAAGTGTGCTGTAGACAACATGGTTTATTCCTTAGAACAGAGGATTTTTCTGGTGTTGGAATTCCACCGCCTAGAACACAGTGTTGTTGCAACAAGACAAAGTTTTCAGCGGAGGTTTAATGTAACCAAAGGACCGAAAAGCGATACAATAAAGGATCTGTTTGAAAAATTTCAACGGACTGGGAACGTGACGGATGAACGTGCTGGAAAGGTAGGGCGACCGCGTACGGCAACCACAGAGGGCAACGCGCAGCTAGTGCAGAAGGTGATCCAACAGCGGCCTCGGGTTTCCGTTCGCCGTGTTGCAGCTGCGGTCTAAATGACGCCAACGTCCACGTATCGTCTCATGCGCCAGAGTTTACACCTCTATCCATACAAAATTCAAACGCGGCAACCCCTCAGCGCCGCTACCATTGCTGCACGAGAGACATTCGCTAACGATATAGTGCACAGGATTGATGACGGCGATATGCATGTGGGCAGCATTTGGTTTACTGACGAAGCTTATTTTTACCTGGGCGGCTTCGTCAATAAACAGAACTGGCGCATATGGGGAACCGAAAAGCCCCATGTTGCAGTCCCATCGTCCCTGCATCCTCAAAAAGTACTGGTCTGGGCCGCCATTTCTTCCAAAGGAATCATTGGCCCATTTTTCAGATCCGAAACGATTACTGCGTCATGCTATCTGGACATTCTTCGTGAATTTGTGGCGGTACAAACTGCCTTAGACGACACTGCGAACACCTCGTGGTTTATGCAAGATGGTGCCCGGCCACATCGCACGGCCGACGTCTTTAATTTGCTGAATGAATATTTCGATGATCGTGTGATTGCTTTGGGCTATCCGAAACATACAGGAGGCGGCGTGGATTGGCCTCCCTATTCGCCAGACATGAACCCCTGTGACTTCTTTCTGTGGGGACACTTGAAAGACCAGGTGTACCGCCAGAATCCAGAAACAATTGAACAGCTGAAGCAGTACATCTCATCTGCATGTGAAGCCATTCCGCCAGACACGTTGTCAAAGGTTTCGGGTAATTTCATTCAGAGACTGCGCCATATTATTGCTACGCATGGTGGATATGTGGAAAATATCGTACTATAGAGTTTCCCAGACCGCAGCGCCATCTGTTGTTGAAAATTGTAACTACTGTAATTTCGAAAGTTTGTCTGCCTGAAAATGTACTGTTGTCCCAAGCATATTGCAACAAACGGTGTATTTCTATCGCTGCTCGTTTAGTTTTTATTGCCGTTTCAAATATACCGGTCATTTCTGAAACACCCTGTAGGTCAGGTGATACGGCGCCGTAAACGTTAAAATGCGTGAAAATGAAACTGCAGGGCTAAATTCTCTAGAGATACGGATGAAATATGTGTACAGTTACTTATGAAATATGTCAAACTTACGTGAAATATATCTGACGAGTGTACGTGAGCAAAGCTAAGGGCAAAAAGCTCGTCCTAAACCCCTGGGACGATTTCAGCCAAATTTGGTACATATATTGTTTACGATCTGGAAAGAAGCACTCTAGCAATTAAAAAAAAAAAATGTAAATTTCGTGTGACTAGGGCCTCCCGTAGGGTAGACCGTTCGCCGGGTGCAAGTCTTTCGATTTGACGCCACTTCGGCAACTTGCGCGACGATTGGGATGAAATGATGATGATTAGGACAACACTACACCCAGTCGCTGAGAAGAGAAAATCTCCGACCCAGCCGGTAATCGAACCCGGGCCCTTAGGATTGACAGGCTGTCGCGCTGACCACTTTTTTTAAAAATCTCATTTTGTTCGTTTTCGTTCGTTGTACCTGCTCGGGGCGGACGTCGCAAGACACCCGTTTCAGTTCGTCGTTGATCCATTAACTCAGTTTTTTTTTATTGCAGAGGGCAGCTAACCATCTGACCGAACACACTGAGTTACCGTGCTGGCAATCCACTCAGCTGCCGGGGGCGGACGCTGTGGCAGTAAGAACCACCCACGTTCTGTTGGAGTGAGCGTGATGCTGTGGAGTGAGAAGGGGCAGGAGAGAGGATGGTGAGACAGCGAGGGGAGGAGGAGATGGACAGAAAGAGGAGATAGGAGCAGAGATGGGTAGAGAAAAGAGGAAGAGGTGGACGGTACTGAGAGAGGAAGACACAGGCAGAGCAGGGAGGAGAATATGAGAAGAGAATGGGGGAAGAAGAAATGGAGAGAGAGGGGGAGATGGATAGAGTGAGGGAGGAGGAGGCTGTAGACTAATAGGTAACTTGAATAAATACATATCTGGGCTACGCTGGATATTAAGATGGTAGTGAATGAAATAAATAATAGTGGGCATATTTTAGCGTGGCAGAGACTGGGGCTGTACTACCTTATCACACTGCCAAGTTGGGCGGGAAGCATTATCGAATGCATTTTGTACTTTGGTGTTCACCATACTCTTTTCTTGATCTGAAATGGGTGAATACGCCAGCCCTCGTCCACCATGGGGTTGGAGTAAGACAGCCACGGCATCAGAAAGGCTCAGCGATCCCTATGAGCATATTATGTCCTGTTTCCGCAGAAGCGGACGTGACGGGGATACGCTGCCAGCCCAGCGAGAGGGAAGCGGGTCTAGTTCGCCTGCAGCGCTCTCACCACGCTGTCTGTCTTTTAAGTAGTTTGTTTACACTCGTGTCCGCCCTGCACTAATACTGCATGCATAAGATGTTGATTTCAGTGTACTAATAACTGACAGGGAGTGGGGCCGATTGCACCATCGTTCGTTGTTAGGAACTTTCACAACAACGCAGCAGAAACACCGCCAAACATTTTAATCAAAAATCCGGGAAAACACAACAACCCTCAGTCGTCTGTACAAGAACCACATTTCTTACATCCCATTGATTTTAATGTTACAATAACAGCAAACACATTCCTGCAGATAACAGAAGTTCAAATGGTTGAAATGGCTCTAAGCACTACGGGACTTAACATCTGAGGTCATCAGTCCCCTAGACTTAGAACTACTTAAACCTAAGGACATCACACACATCCATGCCCGAGGCAGGATTCGAACCTGCGACCGTAGCAGATAACAGAAGTAATTAGTCAATACAACAACGCTCAATTTGAGTTCGAAAGTAAGCTATTTATCAACGACCGCTTTCAATTGTTACAGTATTTCTCAGCTATAGCCATCTATTCTACTGTCAACAACAAATAGCAACAATGAATGAGAAAGAATAATTTCCACTCGTGCTGTTCATTTGTGTAACAGCTTTGTTCTGCACTGCTGATCACTTTACATTCTGCGTCATTTATAAATGCACCTATCAGCGGCAACAACCGGACCATAAATCTGTACAGAACTGTATGTAACGTCACAATGTGAGGTACTCACATGATTACTTAACCTTGGAATGGACACACCCTTATATCAAATGTCAAAACTAGCCTCCCAAGTAAAGATCAAATACAACAAATTAAATAGCCAGTATGAGCATAGCAGTACATGTAAATAATAATAATAATAATAATAATAATAACACCGTCTGAAAAGGCTTGAAGGCCCAACGGTACCGACCGGCCGCCGAGTCATCCTCAGCCCTTAGGCGTCACCGAATGCGGATATAAACATTTATTTTTTTTAATTTTCTGATAGGTTTGATGCGGCCCGCCACGAATTCCACTCCTGTGCCAGTCATTTTATTTGAGAGTAGCACTTGCAACCTATGTCATCAGTTATTTGCTGGATGTATTCCAGTTTCTGTTTTCCTCAGTTTGTATCCTCTACAGCTCCCTCGAGTTCCATGGAAGTTATTCCCCGATGTCTCAACACTTGTCCTATTATCCTGGCCCTCCTTCTAGTCAGTGTTTTTCATATATTCCTTTCCTCGGCGTTTCTGGGGAGAAACTCCTCATTTCTCACATTAGCAGTCCACCCAATCTTCAACATTCTTCCGTGGCACCACAAAAAATGGTTCAAATGGCTCTGAGCACTATGGGACTCAATATGTGAGGTCACCAGTCCCCTAGAACTTAGAACTACTTAAACCTAACTAACCTAAGGACATCACACACATCCATGCCCGAGGCAGGATTCGAACCTGCGACCGTAGCAGTCGCGCGGTTCCGGACTGCAGCGCCTAGAACCCTAGCACCACATCCCAAATGCCTCGATCCTCTACTCTTTCCGTTCCCCCCAGTCCATGTTTCGCTACCACACAATGCCGTGCTCCAAACATACATTCTCAGAAATTTGCTCTTCACACTGAGACCTATGTTTTGATACTAGTAGACTTCCCTTGGCCAGGAATGCCCTTTTTACCACTGCTAGTCTGCTTTTTATGTCCTTGCTCCGTCCGATACTGCACGCTTTAAAGAGGCAAGGTATGACAGGAAAAACCAGTCGTTTGCGTATCTTGTATTTACACAATAGTTGGATACTGCAGAATTCGTTGATAAAGTTTCACATATGGTGGACCGTTAACAAGCTAATGACAACATTACCATCGCGTTAACAACCACCTCCTTAGTTTCTTATAACGGTGGCACTCGTTTCGGAAGTAGTCGTTTAGAAAGTTAGTGTTTGCTGGCAAGTAGGCAGTTCTCAGTGTACAGTTCCTTAACACCAGAAAGTAAAAGATTGTACTGGTTTATGCATAAGCTCCTATGTAGTGTGTGACGCTGTAGATGCTGATCCTTCCGTTAGATGGAAGACACTGACTCGTCATACCCCTTGGTGCATCCTAACGAGTAAGCGAAATGAGGGCATTGGGTTTCATTTCCTCCTTTCCTGTCAACAGAAGCAATCACAGTCATCCACACGACAATAAGAGCCATTTGAGACGCTATGGTAGCTGCGCATAATGGGGCTACTCCCCACAGTATTTCTTTGAATTAGAAGCAATGTCAGTAAGTATACTTGACAGCGGTCGGTTTAGAATGACTAACCAGAATCCTTGTGAAGTTATGATGTTAACACTTCGTCCGCGGGGTGTGTCGATCGTTGTTACTGTGAAAGATGTCAGTTTGCGGTATGCTAGGTGAAATATTAAGCACCCGTTAGCGTAGTTGGTCAGACGTATGTGAGGTAACGTGAGAGCTCATTCCGAGATACAAATGATGAAATACATTTAATCTTGTTACATGTCTCACGAACAAGGGCTCGCAGTGTTTGAATGAAAGCTCTTCCATTTCACTGTATAGACTGCAGGATACATGAAAAATACAATGGACCGAAAGTATGTAGCATTATGCCAATAAAATGTGGGATTAAAAAAAATTGTCGATGGTTGCGTTTTGTTGCTCTTAGAACTGACCTACGCTGCACTAATGCAAGATTATAATTCATATTCAACGTAGTACATCATTCTTGGTATAACCACTGTATGTATTCATAAGTTAGTACCGCCCTCCAAAGATATATGAACCTTGTTCAATTTATGTAAGTCGAGAATATTGTCTACAAAATGTCTCTTGATTCAGCCATAGAGTACGCCACGTAAACTGACAGCTTGTGATGTTCAGCTGTGGCTTCCGTTAAATTAATGCCTTTAGATAATGGTACCTGGACATGTAATGACTGTTTTGCGATCATTTTATGGCACAGTTACTAAATGTATGTATGTATTGTTCTATTTCCGCAAGACATTTTGTGAATATGTTCTCATTTACGTGCTATGGCTCCTGCATTATATAACCAAGTTTAATGTACTCACATTTCGAAGATTACTTCTTTTACAGAAGTCTGATCACGCTTAACATGTAACTAACATGTCAATAATTGTTAAATTCTAAAAAATAAAACTTTTTTTGGCCCATTGTATTTCATATATACCACTTTCGACATTCCAGTCATGTCATTTTCAGGGCTGTCTCATGATTGACACCAGGTACCACTCCCGCATGTATAAGACAAGGCATGTGTGAAGAGCATACATGCTCACGAAGTTCGGATATCTACGGAACCAGATACGGATATTGGTGCCTCGGGCATGGATGTGTGTGATGTCCTTAGGTTAGTTAGGTTTAAGTAGTTCTAAGTTCTAGGGGACTGATGACCTCAGAAGTTAAGTCCCATAGTGCTCAGAGCCAATTATTATTAAGTGTCATCGACCAGCCGCTGTCCAACGCTCCTGAGCCCAGTATGGAGTAACATTTATTTAGCTTAACAGCGCGTTGGTAAACCCAAGGATTCTGCATGCCATGGATTCGAGAAATACTTGGTGGCACCAGATATCCATGGCCAATGCCTTCAGCTGGAACATGTTTTAGCTTGTAAGTGACTGCAAACATAGAGCGAAATGTGGCACAGCAAACGATGGTGCACGTTTGACATTTTATATGCGGCGCACTTTGTTAGGATTCTCCGCACACTCGCAATGAGGAAAGAGGCCGCCTCGCATGTCTACCTGGAGCACGCGGTAATTCCACGCGAGGTCTGGGCCTGCTTGCGCAACGCCGTAACGCAACGCACCATCCGCAATCCTTGACCTGCGGTGACACTGGAAGCTCCGGATAGGCGGGTCAGCCATTGGAAGCCTCTTCCCAGCCAGACAACTGTGTGGAACAAATGCATTAAACAACACACTAGAGGTCTTAATGCTCCCCTCACTTCCCCTCATTCCCCCTTCCACCTGAAAATGAGTTTAAATAGAGTTCATGTCCAGTTGATATGTGGTCATTAGAGGCCAAGTTCTAGCTCAATTGAAAAGTGGTGGCGGTCGAGGATTTCTCACAGTACTCGCCTGAAGCGGTTTAGGGAAATCACGAAAAGTATCTCGAAGGCCGAGAGCAGATTTGAATGTCATTCCTGCAGAGCGCGAGTGTGGAGTCTGAACCACTACTCTACCTCGCACGGATGATTTGTATCAAGTAAACTTTCCCTCCGCTGCAATGAATAGGGATAGTTACGATGAATTTTAGCAAAACGTGAAGCTCAGTGATAGTACTGTGCGGAGATTGGGAAGTCACTGCTTATGAGCATAGTTGAGGATGGAATGGCCCTTGATACGAGCCTACATTCTTCAAAAACCCGAGGAAATGTCTACAGGCCACCGAAAGGCGCGTTGCGATTGTATGTCGTTTATTATTCTTCCCCCTCCTTTCCTGACGTCTAAGCTAACAAATTTATCTACTTTTTCCGTTGAAGCCGTTAGGTGATATATTCGTGGGGAAAAGCAACATGTTTCTGAACTCTTCACGGGTACTGGTGGTTCCGAATGACGTGGATGAATGATTGAGACACTGGACTCACATTCACGTTCTAATCCTAGTCCAGGCACCTAGATTTAGAGTTTCTGTAATTTCGCTAAAAAGTTGGAATTATAACAGCAGTCCTTCCATTGCGTATATTTGTTCTAGCGGTTCCCAGTGGACGTTGCTGAGCATAATGCGCTGGTTAAACATACCTGTACTTTCAGCGAAGTGCAGAAATCTCTTTTTCAGTCTACGACTGTCGTATGTCAAGCTTGTAACTGTAGTTTAGGGACAACAACCGTAGCCTTGACGGTCAGGTGGAGATATGGACGCCTTTCCTCCCGAATGCGAGCGCCGCTTCGTGGGATAACTATATTTGTTCCACAGCTTCGTTTTTTGGTTGCTGCGGACCGTAGCACTTACATGTTTCACTGGTGTGGCTAACGATTAATAGCAAATCGTGGGTTCCAAAAATATGAGCCCTTGCTACCTCATCGCGTGTATTCCATTACATTTACTTACAATGAGTCAACTATCAATCTCTCAACAGCAAAAAAACTCTGGATAATCTGAAAACTATCTTAGTGAAATTAACTGCTGACGTTCATTCTTCGCATATATCAGCCCCATAACTCCACAGACTTTATCTAATACTCCGTCGTATACCTGTCTTAATGCATTTCACAACAATTTTCTAGTGAAGCAATCTCAGTTACGGAACTGAGTCGTCGCAAACTGCTCCACGGAACTTTCGATGTTATCTGCTAGGTAATATGTAAACGGTGTAAGCAGTAATGAACCTTTCACTCTTGCTTGAGGTACCGCCGACGGTACTTTATTCTGAAGATGTCTCATGATTAAGAGATTGCATTCTATTCGCCAGTACGTCCCCAGTCCACGAACATTCTGGTCCAATAAGCGCATTATTTTCCTCCTGTGAGTGTATTCATCTATAACACTTCAACTAAAATATTTCAGTTAATATTGCGGTTAATATCATACAAAGAGAATACTTACGTTCCCGTCGCGTTTCATAACGGTCGATCAAAGCATAACAAATACGACCACACTGGAACCATACCAGAATAATACTGGTCGTCATTCAGCTCTCGTTGACAAAATTCTAGGCCTAATTTTCGGTGAATGCTACTTCTGCATCTGAGTAATTCTGTTAAAATTGTGACTGATGTTATCATTCAAACTTCTGTTCCTTAACACTACAATTAAGGGTGAAGCAGCAGATTTCCGATAGGTTACAGATTAAACTTCTGTAATAATAGATCGTTGAGCCCTAGATGCCACTCTCCTTGACTTTTTGTTATCAACCACGAAGAATATTTTCGGAGTTTGTTTTGCAAAACTGTTAGGGGTTCATCCATGGCTTACTCAACTATTCTCCTTCGGGAGGGGCGTCAAAAAATTTATAATCTAGAACGCAGGTTTACGGCATCATATGGAAGACTCGTTTGCTTAGTTCCTTGTTCCACTGAGCGTTCCACTAGTGAACTGAAACATATTGTACTTCTATATATATATATATATATATATATATATATATATATATATGTGCGCGCGCGCGCGTGTGTGTGTGTGTGTGTGTGTGTGTGTGTGTGTGTGTGTGTGTGTGTGGTGTCCCTTCTTCCAGACATATCGGAAAAAACAGACACCATTTTGATCCATTTTGAGCCATTATGAATTAAGACAAGATTTACAAGCATTTTCTGCGAGCGGGCATTGATTCAAATCAATGAAGAAGGATGAAAATTTGTGCCTGTCTGGGATTCGAACCCGAGTCTCCTTCTTACTAGGTAGATGCACTGACCAGCGAGCCATCCGGACACAGTGGTCTTCGCAAATATGTCTGACGGGATGCGTGCAGTAGCTATGACCACTGTGCCCAGGCGGCTCAATGGTCATAACATCTTCCTATTAAGCAGGAGACCGGGGTTCGTATCCTAGTTCGGCACAAATTTTCAGCTTTCCCCATTGATTTGAATAAATGTGCACTCGCACCCAATGCCTATAATTCCTTTGCTTTTCCAGTCGCAAACGCAGGTTGCATAAAAACGACTGTCTATATGCCTCTGTACGAGCCTTGATTTCTCTTGTCATCGCTGTCTTTAAGCGAAAATGTATATTGGTAGCAGCAAACATAGTTCTGCACCCAGCAGTAATGCCGGGTCTCTAAATTTAATTTCGCGAGAAGATTGTCTTCTTCCTTCCAGTGACTCCCATTTGAGTTCATGGGGCATTTTCATAATAGTCGTGTGTTTATCGAACCTACTGATAAAGAAACCTAGCAGCTCTCCATTGATTTGCTTCAATGTCTTCCTTTAATCCGACCCGACGGAGATCCCAAATACTCCAGTAGTACTCAAGAATAGGTCGACAAGTGTTCTGTACTCAGTCTTCTTTATGTACGAGGTATATTTCCCTGGCATTCTCCCAACAAACCGAAGTCGATCATTCACCTTACGTTCAAAAATGGTTCAAATGGCTCTGAGCACTATGGGACTTAACTTCTGAGGTCATCAGTCCCCTAGAACTTAGAACTACTTAAACCTAACCAACCTAAGGACATCACACACATCCATGCCAGAGGCAGGATTCGAACCTGCGACCGTAGCGGTCTCGCGGTTCTAGACTGTAGCGCCTAGAACCGCTCGGCCACTCCAGCCGGCTCACCTTACGAGATCTTTCCATTTCATGTCGCTTTGAAACGTAACGCCATTAATTCTGCATTCGAACACTGAAGGATTGTTTTTTCTTCTCATCTTCGTTAACTTACATTTTTCCACAATTACAGCAAGCCGTCAATCATCACACCAAATAGAAATTCTATCCAGTTTATCTCGTATTCTCCTGCAGTCACTCAAAGACGGCACTCGGAGTACACTACTGCGTCATCAGCGAAAAGGAGCAGATTGCCACTTACCACATCCATCAGGGCGTTTATGTACTGTATAAGAACATAACAGCTTTCAGTAAATAATGTAGAGCGATGATGATTTTCAGTTAAACAGAAGGAAGGCAAACAAAGTCATAAGTGGCGAAGTATAAGCTCACATTGCGGTAAATATGAAGCCCATGTTCACTTCAAAGAAACGTTGCCGCCACCATCTTACGAGTATATTGCTGAGAATCAGATGAGAGAGAGACCAAAATATAATTTTCCCTTCTGTCAGTAAGCGAATGGAGAAGCACAGAAGTGGATAAAATCGGCGCAATTTACCCTCTGTCACGCTTACGTTTACGTAAACCGCTTGAAACAAACAAATGGGTACAGCATGGGGATTTGCACCGCCGTCCACCCACATGTTACTCCACTGCGTTACCCACTGCGTGACGTTACTCGTTTTCAGTAGAATCAAGCGCCAGTAACAAGGAAGGAATTTGAAAACCATTTTCTCCTGAAATTACAGTTTTCAGTTAAACAGTCGTTGGTCCCCGCATCTGAGACACAAGCGTGTATGAGTATAATGCATAGGTTGCTGGTTCGTTTCCTGGTACCGCCAGTGATGTTTCTTAGTCGGCTCTACATGTGCGTCTCGGCGGAACCGGAGCTGTTAATTACAGTAAAAGAAAGCGTGTGAACAATATACGCAGATGTCGACATTTTGAGAGTGGATGTGTAGTTGGGCTCAAAGAAGCCAGATGGAGTAATAGGTGAATCGCTCGACATTTGAATAGGGGCGATGGCATTACTGCCACTGTTCGACGATGTTGGCAGCAATGAGCGAACCATGGCCGAGCATAGCGTCAAGAAGGAAGCGGTCGACCTTTGAGAGACGACAGAATGTGAGGATTCAGTAATCGTCAGAGCCCCGGATTCATCATTATCATTGATCCGACGTGCAACTGGCGGTCCAGTGACCATAAGGCCCATTAATAGGCAGCTCTCAGAAAAGGGGCTGGGTTCACGACGCCCCTTGCGCCGACTGCAATTTCCCTCCGTACACCAACAAGCGCCTTTGAAGTGGTGTCGGGCGCATTCGGCCGGGGCCTCACTGACTGCAGTAGAATTGTCTTCAGTGATAAGTCCCTTTCGGATAGAGCCCCGATGAGGACACTGTGTTCATCATAAGAATAAGCCTGATGTAAACATTACACATGTATTCTTCCGCGTTTTCTGGTATCTCAATGGCCGGCCGCTGTGACCGAGCGGTTCTTGGCGCTTCAGTCCGGAACCACGCTGCTGCTACGGTCGCGGGTTCGAATCCTGCCTTGGACATGGATGTGTGTGATGTCCTTAGGTTAGTTAGGTTTAAGTAGTTCTAAGTCTAGGGGACTGATGACCACAGATGTTAAGTCCCATAGTGCTTAGAGCCATTTGAACCATTTTTTTAAAAATATTAATGGATTTTGTTTTACAGGGAGAGGAAGCCAAGCTGTCTCAACTACAATCAAGTATGATTTTAGGCATACGTTTTATGCTGTGCGTATTGCGAAATCGACTCACAGATACTATGGGACAACACTTTTATGGACACATTTATCTTGGACAGCACTGACCAACCAGCTGGTCCATCTAACCTGCAGTGATGTCCTTCCACATCCGAAGCCGAGAAATATCTTTCAGTACTGGAACTGTCACCTGCTACGTTGATAACCAGTCGATCAACAACAAAATCCACGAAGCCATCCAAGCGCCCCATTTTCGTCTTTTTCTTTTATGAGGTGCCGTTCTGTGGCCCGCCAGCGTTTGGCACTGACGTGTGAGAAAGCTTCGTGCATTAGTTCCAGTACGTCAGGCATCTAAAATGCCTTGTTATATCTCGCGACAAAACCCGTAACTTGGCTCTAGAACATTTCTGTTGGGTTCATATTGTAGTGATACGACGTAACAGTAAAAATGTAGCATTTGCATGGTGTGCATGTTTTGAATGTTCCCACGACAAACATTGCTGTGGCTCGTGAGAGACTACATCTATGGTGTACAAGAATGGACGTATCCCCAATGAAGTGTATTTGATTCGTCATTTTTGTCCTAAAAATAGATTTGTTATGGTTTCTTAAGCTTTATTAACGATCTTTAATAAAGTATCGATAATTAAGAACTTATATTTGCAATGACAACTGGAATTTTGTGTGTAATATGTAATTAGTCACATGAAGACGTGCGTTTTTCAATAAAAATGATGATTAGATGCGTGTTAATTAGCATATATTTGACGAAATTTATATTTAAAAGATGTAGATATTCCAGATTAAATGAAAAAAAGAACCCCAAAGCGAGATTGGAACTGTCGACGAATGATTCGCACCGAATTATAATTTAACACATTTGCAATGACAACTGGAATTTTGTGTGTAATATGTAATTAGTCACATGAAGACGTGCGTTTTTCAATAAAAATGATGATTAGATGCGTGTTAATTAGCATATATTTGACGAAATTTATATTTAAAAGATGTAGATATTCCAGATTAAATGAAAAAAAGAACCCCAAAGCGAGATTGGAACTGTCGACGAATGATTCGCACCGAATTATAATTTAACACATTCCGCCTACAAGCACTTCTTAACATTAGTAAATACAATTCCTCACGAAACTTTAAAGGTGATTGCTACTGTAAACTTGAGAAAAACATTAAGAGCGACCTGTTTCTCGCGACTTTTTAACGCTGTTATAAGCGCATATTTCACTATAGAGAAAGAAGCAGCGTCGGTCATTTTGGAACTAGGTATTGACAGCGCGATAGAACACGAAGGTACAGAGACGGCGACTATACACGATTTTTTTAAATGAAACTGCATAGCTAAAGTATGATTAAACAAAACGTCGATGGCTCTTAATACATCACAATATCTTAAAATTTCATTTACTGTAACACAGTAATAACTAATAAAATATCTAATACACAAGTGGACCTACTTCCAAGAGTGTAACAACAGCAGTGTTCGGTGTAAACAAACATAGACGCTGATCAATCATCGCCTTTTTGTTTGTTTGCATTAGGTTTATTCCTGCGATGCACAAAGCATAGCGAAGACGTATCTGGAGAAGCCCCAGAGAGCAGTGAGATACCAACATGACTGTTGCCCGCCATACGGCCCGGCCAACCAGGAACAATGGACTGGGGAGTTATTTCCATTTCGTAGCAGAGGACCCCTTTGGCGGTCATCCGCGACACCCTTATAGCATAGCAGTCCGGTGGCGACATTCTACGCCACGCTTTGTTGCTCTTCATGGCGAGCCATCCTGGGCTTACATTTCAGCAAAATAACGCTGGACCGCACACGGCGAGAGTTTCCACTGCTTGTCTTTGTGCTAGCCAAACACTGCCTTGGCAATCAAGGTCGCTGAATCTCTCCCTAGCTGAGAACGTTTGGAACATTTCGGGAAGGGCCCACCATGCAGCTCGGGATTTTGATGATCTAACGCGCCAATTTCACAGAATCCGACGCGATGTTCCTCAGGAGGACAGTCAACAACTCTGTCAATGCCAGGCCGAATAACTGCTTGTATAAAGGCCAGATGTGGACCAACGGGTTACCGACCTGCTCAATTTTTGAATTTCTTTGTCGTGAATAAATCATCCGATTTTTTCTGAAACTGTAATAATTTATTTGTACATGTACATCACGCCTATCGATCTTCATCACATTCGGATAACTCTTTCGTAGCGCGTCATTTTTGTTTAAAGTCTATATAGTTAAGATTTTCGCCCTGAGAACAGTTTCAGCTTCTTGTTCAAAGAACTGTGCTGTAGCACGGCTGACTTGTTGGTGTCTACTGCCAGACTCTATAAAACGCTAGCGATGGTCACTTAATATTAATAAGAAACATCGCAGCTCTATTAAACTATCGGGTACTTCAATTGATTCCCTCTGTTTGCTACACAGAAAAAAATGGTTCAAATGGCTCTGAGCACTATGGGACTTAACTGTTGAGGTCATCAGTCCCCTAGAACTTAGAACTACTTAAACCTACGTAACCTAAGGACATCACACACATCCATGCCCGATGCAGGATTCGAACCTGCGACCGTAGCGATCGCGCGGTTCCAGACTGTAGCGCCTAGAACCGCTCGGCCACCCCGGCCGGCGCTACACCGAAAACACGTGTGTATTTTAATAGGTAGGTATGCGATAATTTAATGAAAGTAGTGTCCTTTTCTCACTTTTCAGGTAACGCATTCTGCGATTAAAAAAAATATAGATATATATCTCAGGTACGTTTGAGATGAGCCACTCCTGGAGCTAGTTTACGACGCCGGTAAAAGATGTGTAGCGCCGTTCAGGAAGGCCATGCTGCATGGACCGAAACAAATGGTAATCGAAAGGGGCGATGCCTGGTGAATGTGTCGGGTAGGGTAAGACGTCCCGTGGACGATTTCCTTCAGTCAGCTTGGCACTAGCATGTTGCAGAATGACTTAATAATTTCTGTTAGCATAATGCGTGCGTCTCTTTCTAACAGCGCGATTAAAACTGAATAATTGTGTTTCATAGCGATCAGCATTCACCGTCTGACCTGGTTGCAACAGCTCGTGCTGTACCACTTCGACCAGGATGCATTTTGTCATTCAACTGCAATTACTCCGTACAGTTCCACTAGCAAACGATTACTTTCCGCAGCAGATTTCTTAAGCAGAAATCAGAACAGTAACACTTTCCGCAAATGTTGTGTTGAATGTACAAAACACTAAACGTTCGTGGCATTAAATAGATACGTTATTTTCACTCAGCTCGAAAGTCACATACAGAGCTGAAGGCCGGGGGACCGATGACCGTAGCAGTCTGGTCCCTTTAACCCCACAAACCAACCAACCTGAAGGCCGGCCTTTTTGTTCGAGCGGTTCTAGGCGCTTCAGTCCGGAACCGCGCTGCTGCTACGGTTACAGGTTCGAATCCTGCCTCGGGCGTGGATGCGTGTGATGTCCTTAGGTTAGTTAGGTTTAAGTAGTTTTAAATAGCATGGAGAGCTGCATCAAACCAGTCTCAGGACTGAAGACCACAACAACAACAACAACAACAACAACAAGTCTAGGGGACTGATAACCTCAGCTGCTAAGTCCCATAGTGCTTAGAACCATTTGAAAGCTTAAGGTGTCTGCTGGTAAAGAGCTCTCGTGTTGCTGTCCGCTGTGCTTCACTAATACAAGTACTGCCCATTCTTCGTCAACAGCTAGAATTAATTGAAGCTCCCAATGCATTTATTTTGTGAAGACCGGTTATGTTGAACGACCGTCGTCAAGTGACGATGCCATCAGCCTTTTAACAAATCCTCGCTGTCTTGTGCTATCTGACGACGTTCATTGAACGAAGAAATGTACCTGCATACAGCTGCGGTTGTTCTTATTAATAGTAGCATAAGTCAGTTGTGCAGCACAATATGACCACGATCGTCGCTTACTTTGAGTATTAACCAAAGAAGAAGAAATTATTGTGTAAGTAGGCTGTTTAGGTTTTTTTATTGGTAACGCCACCTCTGTATGAAAATCACTGGCTGTGCTGTGTGCAGTCTGTGGCTGCTTTGCACTGTTGTAATACTCGCCATTGTAGTGTTGGGCAGCTGGATGTTAACAGCGCATAGCGTTCGGCAGTTGGAGGTGAGCCGCCAGCAGTGGTGGATGTGGGGAGAGAGATGGCGGAGTTTTGTAATTTGTCATGAACTGCTATATGTATTATGACTATTAAGGTAAATACATTGTTTGTTCTCTATTAAAATCTTTCATTTGTTAACTATGCCTATCAGTAGTTAGTGCCTTCCGTAGTTTGAATCTTTTATTTAGCTGGCAGTAGTGGCGCTCGCTGTATTGCAGTAATTCGAGTAACCAAGATTTTTGTGAGGTAAGCGATTTGTGAAATGCATAGGTTAATGTTAGTCAGGGCCATTCTTTTGTAGGCATTTCTGAAAGTCAGATTGCGTTGCGGTAAAAATATTGTGTGTCAGGTTAAGCACAGTCCTGTACAATTTTTCAAAGGGGACGTTTCATATGGCGACCCTGCCTGCATCTTTGATGACCCACCAGTACCATTATCTCTACAAGGACTACAGTGGGTCTACATCTTTGATGATCCATCAATACCATTATTTCTACAAGGACTGCAGTGGGTCTGCACCTCTGGTGGCCCACCAATACCGTAATCTCTATCAGGACTACAGTGGGTCTGCTCTGTGATGACCTACCCACCAATACTCTTCAAAACTTCGACTGACTCCGCTGTGGGTTTGCTCTGTTGTGGCCCATGAGCTGTCTGCATGTCGAGAGTCAGCACTGTCTTTCCGTTGGAAGGACAACGCTACTTCTTCAAGACTGCATGGAAATCCACTACTTCCGTGTGCATTTTCTTTTACTGTTCAGACTTTGAGAAAAACACTGCTATTTTACTGTGATGAACGATTAGGACTGTCTTTATGGACTGTGAGAAAGTTTAGCTTTTGACCAACATTGTATCAATAAGTGTGTGCAATTGATATCTTTGTTATTGTAATTATAAAAAAAAATTTATCAAATCATTATTGGCCACTGTCCAAAACAATTTGTAAATTTTTTTGTGGGGAGCATGGGGGCTATGTAAGTAGGCTGTTTAGGTTTTTTTATTGGTAACGCCACCTCTGTATGAAAATCACTGGCTGTGCTGTGTGCAGTCTGTGGCTGCTTTGCATTGTTGTAATACTCGCCATTGTAGTGTTGGGCAGCTGGATGTTAACAGCGCATAGCGTTCGGCAGTTGGAGGTGAGCCGCCAGCAGTGGTGGATGTGGGGAGAGAGATGGCGGAGTTTTGTAATTTGTCATGAACTGCTATATATATTATGACTATTAAGGTAAATACATTGTTTGTTCTCTATTAAAATCTTTCATTTGCTAACTATGCCTATCAGTAGTTAGTGCCTTCCGTAGTTTGAATCTTTTATTTAGCTGGCAGTAGTGGTGGTGGTGGTGGTGGTGGTGGTTAGTGTTTAACGTCCCGTCGACAACGAGGTCATTAGAGACGGAGTTCATGCTCAGGTTAGGGAAGGATTGGGAAGGAAATCTGCCGTGCCCTTTCAAAGGAACCATCCCGGCATTTGCCTGAAGCGATTTAGGGAAATCACGGAAAACCTAAATCAGGATGGCTGGAGACGGGATTGAACCGTCGTCCTCCCGAATGCGAGTCCAGTGTGCTAACTACTGCGCCACCTCGCTCGGTGCTGGCAGTAGTGGCGCTCGCTGTATTGCAGTAGTTCGAGTAACCAAGATTTTTGTGAGGTAAGCGATTTGTGAAATGCATAGGTTAATGTTAGTCAGGGCCATTCTTTTGTAGGGATTTCTGAAAGTCAGATTGCGTTGCGCTAAAAATATTGTGTGTCAGGTTAAGCACAGTCCTGTACAATTTTTCAAAGTGGACGCTGCAATTGCTAAGGCCAAGATTATGAAAGAGTGTTAATACTCAGATGATAAACCTCTGATGGCTTCTTCTTATCGACGTGGCAAGATAAGGTTGAGAGCAGTTCAATCGCTGGTTTTCAGTATAAGTGCTGAGACTTTTCTAACGGTTTTACACCGTTTCGTGGTCAGATCATTCCTACGCTGTGAGCTATGCTAGACTGGTACCACGGAGCAATACCACAGTCCTAGGCAGCGCCAGCCACGGACATTGCCGAAAAAACAAAATAGCACAGATAATTACCGTCATTCAGACTGTAACTCAAGAAAGGCCCACGACGTGACCCTACCTCAAGATCAGTTGGCTGCTATCCAATTCTCTTAGCTGGATCGGCTAACTGGGCGCTGCCTCTTGGACAACGAGGAAATTCCAATTTTACAATCTTTTAGAATACATCTCCCTTTCTTCTTCGATATTACCGTTCCCCTCAATAAGCCAGCTCCCGAACGATCTGTATGTTTTCAGTCGATCTACATCAATGCTGCAATTCCTCTTACGGTGCTTGACACATGATACACGCTATTATGTTATTTTTTTATTTTTTCATTATTTCGAATACCTACACCATTTAAATATTAAATTCATCATATATTTGGTGATTAACATTTATTCGTAATTTTTATGAAAATGCACACAAAAATCCACTTTTCTTTCCAAGTATAGGTTCTTAATAGTAATCAGTTATAAAATATTGTTTAAATAAAAAAAACATTAACCTTGTCATCTTTATGCATTTTACGCTTCATGAATGCTCGTAGAACATGCGCTTTTGTTTAAAAATTTGCTTCAGTCGGGAATCGAACACGGCACCTTAATGTTTCACCTCGATCCAGTCGCGAATTTTGCTCGTACGTACATATTATGTTTCTTAGTCACCAGTTCGGTACTGAATTCAACGGTTTTCGATAGCAAAGAAACCTAGCATCACCTCTACCTCTGTTAAGAATGTTATACACGAGGAGCGATATTTGAATGTCACATTTTTTAAAAGCTTTTCATATTTTTAAAAGGGAGTACGTAGTAGTGACTACGTCTGACTTGTCCTAGCAATTTCAGCTGCTTCCATTAGCACTAGTAACTTACTTTCTATCATTGTGAAAGCTTTGAGCAGTAAATTAACCTAATGATCGGTTCGCTTACATTTTATATGCACTGCGTTCTGCGCTGCAAAGACACGCTCGTCGTCACGTTAACGACGCGAAAGCAAACAGGTCGTTGTGTTTACTGGCTGCGGTGTTGCGTTCTACTCTGCTCGTTAACTAGCACGTCCTCAGCGTGTCGTGTTTCAGCAAGATTCACGATGTGGAAACGACAGTTTAGCCCTAATTCCAGTCTCCAGCACATGAAATTCAGAGCGCAGTTATGTCGGCCGTTAAACGATGTGGAGGATATCCACTAACCGTGTAATATCATCGACCTGGAAAGCATTTGACACAGTGTCACACTGCAGATTGTTAACGAAGATCCGAGCATACGGTGTAAGAGGTATGCGCTATCTGCGATATGAGAATCGCTGACCAGAGAGCAGTGTTGACTGCAGTACGAACTGTGTAACTGTAGAAGTTAGTTGTTGCTAGTCGCTTGTCTGAGGTTGTCTGCGCTTGTCTGCAGTCTGCTCTGGTCGGGAATCTGGAGATGGAGTATTATTGTATAAGGTAAAGAAGCAGCGTCGCGTATATCTAGTAATGTATCTGAACTGTCATCCAAATGTTTTAAAAATGTCCTAATAATAATTTTGGTAATATAAAGTAATTTTTTTTTAAAAAAAAGCATTCATTTTAAAAAAAATCAGTTGCTTCCTTTAACAAATCACAAATGTATAGGCCAGCATTGCACGGAGCTGTGCCGAAAAAATGTTAAGTAAGAGCAGATATATTCGCCGTTTATATTGAGGTAAGAATTTTTGCTTTTTTATTCAGAATGATCTTACAGGGCCACGAAGCAGCACTGCTGTCGTCCAAATTTTACCAGGTTACTGAATTAATATTTTTTTATTATGAGGTTTAAGAATTTTTCTGTTTCGAGCTTATATTAAATGAGAAAAGAATTTTGTGGCCACATTAAATGTGAACGCATTTGTACACGGAGATTATAAATGGGAACCAATTTTGTTCTGAGGTCACGCAAAAATGAGAATCGCTATCCATAATAATTATTTTTAATTTCAATTTTTTAAATTTTGTGAAGAGGTTACAACGGAATAGATTCTCAGACATGTGAGTGGCTTGAGCACTTCTTAAGAATTGGAACCCAGTACGTTTTCTGGGCGGCGAGTGTTCATGAGAGGTTAAGGTATCGTCATGACAGTCCAGAGGAACCGTGAGAGAACCAACTTATTCTCTGTAAGTATAAGCGATATGGCGGGTACGGTATGCAGCAATCTGCGACTGTTTGCTGATGACGCTGTAGTGTGCGGGGAAGTGTCGTCCTTGAATGACTGTAGGAGAATACAGGATGACCTGAATAGATTTTCCATTTGGTGTGACGAGCGGCAGCTTGCTCTGTAAGTTATGCAGACGAGTAGGGTACACAATCCTATAGTCTTTGAAGACAGTATTACTGTTGTGCTTCTTGACACGTCTAGTAAATATCTAGATGCAACGTTGCAAAGCGATATGGACTAGAACAAGAATGGAGAGTCAGCTTTAGGGAAGGTTAACGATTGAGCGATTTGTTGAGAGCATTCTGGCGAAAAGCAGCTTTTGTGTGTCAGCGACCTTGTGCAGAACATTTGTGCGATCCATTCTTGAGTACTCGAGTGTCTGGGATCCTCACCAGGTTAGATTAAAGGAGGACACTGAAACTGTTCGGAGGTATGTGTTTGGTGAGAAGTTTAACCATGATAGTCAAACGGGAAACTACAGTGGATGAAAAAATTGATGACAGCACAATAAGGAAATTTGATCAGAGGGTAAAAGAAAGAGGGCCGGGCGGGGTAGCCGCGCGGTCTCAGGCGTCTTGTCACGGTCCAGGCGGCTGCCCCCGTCGGAGGTTCGAGTTCTCCCTCTGGCATGGGTGTTGTCCTTTGCGTAAGTTACTTTAAGTTAGGTTAAGTAGTATGTAAGCTTAGGGACCGATGACCTCAGCAGTTTGGTCCCTTAAGAATTCACTCACATTTGAACATTTTTTTTGTGTTTTTTTTTGTTTTTTTGCAAAATAAAGAGGAAATCTGGTTTACTGGGCCTGGCTACAAGCAAATGCTTGAAAAATACGAGGTGCGACAGTAAAGTAATGAGACTGATGTGAAAAAAAATGTTGCTCTACCGTTTTAGTCAAGTTTCGTGTTGTCTCCTTCAAAGTAGTTCCCTTCTAATTGCACACACTTTTTCCAGCGCTTCTGCCATTGACGGTAACATTTCTGGAACTCATCTTCTGTAATATCCTCTAAGATCCTCGTCACAGCTTTTTGGACATCTTGTGTTGTTTGAAAATGGTGTCCCTTGGACGCCATTTTGACTCTTGGAAATAGAAAAAATGTCGCACGGAGCGATATCTGGTGAATAAGGTGGCTGTGGTAGTGCTGAAATTTGTTTTGAGTTTAAAAATTGCTATACTGACAGAGCAGTATGGGATGGCGCATTATCGTGATGCAGAATCCAGTTGTCAGAAATGTTGTCACGGACACGAAGAACTCTTTTACGAAGTCTTTCTAAAATTTCTTTATAGAAATATTGGTTAACTGTTTGTCCAGGAGGCACCTACTCTTTATGAACAATTCGTTTGGAATCAAAGAAGCACACAAGCATGCATTTCACTTTTGACTTTGACATGGGAGCTTTTTTTGGTCTGAGTGATTCCCTTGAACACCATTGCGAACTTTGGCGTTTTGCCTCTGGATCGCACTAAAAAAACCAACTTTCATCACCAGTGATAAAACGGCCCAACAATTCTGGATTGATTTCCGTTTGCTCTAACAGATCGGCTGCCACATTTTTCCGTGTTTCTCGCTGTTGTAGTGTGAGATTTTTGGGGACCATTTTTGCAAAAATCTTTCTCATACCAAGATCTTCAGTTATTAATAGACAAACCGTTTCTCGATTGATGTCCAGTTCTTCTGCAATCATTTTCACGGATAATCTTCGATCAGATCGTACGAGTTCACGCACCCTGGCCAAGTTGACATCCGCCCGTGAGGCTGCTGGTCGTCCACTGCAGTCTTCATCTTCAACATTCGTACTACCTTCACTAAACATTTTATGCCAGCGAAAACCTTGAGCTCTTGACATAACCTCCTCTCCAAAAGCCTTATGAAGCCTACTGTAAGTTGTCGTCTCGTTTTCACCCAAATTAACGCAAAAAGAAATGGCTTACCGTTGCGCAATATTATGCGGTTCCATTTGCGTGGCGAGAGATACAAACACGTGTTAACTCATTAAAGCACAACTCACGATTGAGCAGTTGCATCGATGTGCCGCTTGGAATAGAAGCAGCTTATAGACCAAGGTCAAAGATATTGTGCCTACGCAAGCCTGCAAGGTTGCCACATCTCGCAAAGAAAATCAGTCTAATTACTTTATTGTCGCACCTCGTACATATGACAGATAGTTTATACAATACGCTATACGCCTATGGTGGGACACCAAGACCATAGTGAGCATAAATAGTTATTTTCACTTGGGCTAATGCCCAGTATAGCTGCACACCGCGACTTTTATTGTAGCTTATAAGTGTGGATTTGGAGAAACTGTCAATCAGCATGAAATACACTGACAATGAAACAAGTAGCTCATTTTGAAACACATACTTGTATAAACAAATATATGTGTACATAACTCTGATAACAAAGAGCATAGTTACCGAGGGAACGACGTACTCCTAGTGCGTGTGCCTGATAAACGATATTCGCGGTAGCTTTAATATCGATACAAGACTTTTTAAATGCATTGCTTTCCAAGGTACAGCAGTTCCATCATACACAAGGTGTTCTACTGAATTAACGGGCTATAGGAACGAGCCCTGCGTAAGACTAGGCCTACATACTAACTGGAGACTGCAGAAGTATTCATTGCTGTCTGTGATTACTTCACCTCGTGTAGCAAATTGTTCCTTCGCATATAGGACTTACGTGGTTTGTACTGTTCAAGCGTAGAAACTCTTTAAAAGTGAAAGCAAAGAGTAAAAGCTCATGTGCCCTGGGACACAGTAATCGCCATACTGAACATCTTCAGGATACTGTTTAAGGCAATAGAATGTTTTCTTGTGGTTTCCATTGGTTCGTCGTGATGTGTGAAATAAAAGACTACGCGCCGTTACTTTAGTCAAAACGAAGGAAGTATTAGTCACGATCCAGCACCTAAGTCGAAGGTAACTGACACGGTGAATCCGCGTCCTTTTATCATCAAATCGAAATCAAATTAACAACAAATAATCTTTCTGGAATTGAACATGTTTCTTAAAACATTGCAAAATGCTGAACCTAGTACATATATCACAGCGGATACCACCCAATTTTAATAATTGCTTCCGCTGAACGATTATTGAGTAATAACTGTCTTCCAACCCAAAATTAGAAAAAAGACTTCGATCTTTTGGGTAATGTTGTTGACAACGAATAGTGGCATTATCTTTTACGGCTTAAGGAGAGGGCTAGAAATACTAACACAAAAAGAGAAAAAAAATCAGTACGTTCCTGTTGTACAGAAATGCGTACATTTTATTGCAGATAAAGCTTCCGTCAAGCAGGAGGTAGGTTTGAATACCACAGAGCTTTACAAGCCATGGTTCTTCTCAAAGCACCATGTTCTTACCTTACTCCTACATTTGAACTGACTTATAAATAAGACTATCTGCAGATAAACGTGGAATCTGAAGTAACAGCCACAGGTGAAGTAACAAAAAATCTCAGACCGTTGACGATTGAACCCAAGATTTTTACGTTTGTAGCCCAATACTTAGATCCCAATTAGATGGGTAGATCACATAACTAATGAGGAAGTATTGAATAGGATTGGGGAGAAGAGAAGTTTGTGGCACAACTTGACCAGAAGAAGGGATCGGTTGGTAGGACATGTTCTGAGGCATCAAGGGATCACCAATTTAGTATTGGAGGGCAGCGTGGAGGGTAAAAATCGTAGGGGGAGACCAAGAGATGAATACACTAAGCAGATTCAGAAGGATGTAGGTTGCAGTAAGTACTGGGAGATGAAAAAGCTTGCACAGGATAGAGTAGCATGGAGAGCTGCATCAAACCAGTCTCAGGACTGAAGACCACAACAACAGCCCAATACTTATCAACTCAAGAACCGAGCCGCGTCCTTGATACAGTAGCTACAAGGATTTCACTTTTGTGTTCGTCACTTTTCTCCATGCACATTTCACCGCCTGGTGACGACAGTAAGGATCGACACACAACATACGCACAAGGGATTGCGTTTATGTTAGAAATGTGAACTGCAGAACAATTCTTCGATATTGGAGTGTGTGGGACATAGTAAATAGAAGTAAATAGGACACTGAACGCACACAAAATAGGGCAGCACGAATCGTCGAAAGATTTGTTCACTCGTGTGGGAACGTCATGGAGATGCTGAAATACATGAACGGACAAGGCCCTCGCATATAGTTGGCAATTGTCCTGCAAAAGCTTATTATGCTTCGAGACCGGTATTAAGAGAAGAATAAAAAGAATGTAGTGTAACCCACTATCTGTCCCTCCCGCAGGGATCGCGAAGACAATATTAGAAGTTACAGCGCACGTAGAGGCATTATTCCCGCGCTCCATAAAATTTGGTTGTGTTTCCAGTGCTATTATATGTTACATTGCAGTCAGTTACAAGTTGAAGGTCATCCTATGTAAACCCTGCCACAATTACATGGAATTTTATATATCCCTGAGGTGGCTAGGGGGTGACGAGCATCTTTTGTTGATCTTAGGCATTCACTAATTTTCGTAGTAGGTCTGAAAATAGTCTCCACCTGAAACTTGGCTAGTACTTTCCCAATGCGATCCCTGATGTTATGGATGAACGGAAGAAATACTTTTCCAGCTGATGGTTGTTGCTGTCTCCTATTTTAAGGCATTTTTCTACTTGGGTGAAGTGCTCGGTTAATCTCGTTTTTCGTATAACCATTTTTCGCAAAAGCCATTGTGGCAGGGTTTACATAGGAACTACAAAAAGAAGCATCAATACACGGTTGACGGAGCACAAAATAAACTGTCGCTTGGGACATATCGACAAATCGGCAGTAGCGGAACATGTTTTTCAGGATGGAGATCACGAAATAAAATTTGGTGAGACAAGCGTGCTAGCGAGGACGTCGCATTATTATATACGTATGTATAGAGAGGCAATTGAAATCCACAAACATCAATACAATTTTAATCGTAAAGAAGAAGGATTAAAATTGGGCAAGATATGGCGGTCGACGTTGCATCAATCACGTGACAATCGATTGCCTGCAATCGAGAGAACAGACGATAGACTGAGATAGCTACACATCGACGCCACGTGACGTGCGGTGGCGCCCTCTACGATCTCCATATAAGCAGCGGCCCCGGCTCCTAGCAGCCAGTCGTCGACTCACCTCGGAAGATGTTCTCCGTAGTTGAGAACGAAACGTCAGGGAGAGGAAGTTCTGCAGATCGACCACGCCAACTTAGCCCGGAAGTGTTTACTGATGAAAATGTAAAATATCTCACAATTTTTAAACAACCGTCACTGATACATGTAGCAATTTCTCAAGTTGCGACATGGTCGCGAATAAAACAGTGACCCGAATATGGAATGAATTTCCTTTACTTTCCGACTATGGCCACAACTTTTTGTCATCAGGCTACCGGTCTCGGTCTATAGTGACCATCTTCAAATCTGTTTTATGAAAATATGTCCTAATGTACTGCAGCCATAGTGGAATTTGTGTTTAACATTTGACGATGCCACTGTGGCTGCTTAGGTCTTGTTATTATAAAACAAATCTGATGATGGTCATTATAGACCGAAACTGGTAGTCTGACGACAAAAAATTTGCGACCATAGACGTAAAGTACAGGAAATTTATAGTAGTAATTTCATGGTGATAATCTGCATTAGTTTGTGAACTATTTGTTACAAAAATTATTGATTTGTCTTTTAAAAAGCTCTTTTCTGTTGTTTTTTAGTAAATAAATGTTTGTGTAGCTTTTGTTTATTTATGAATCACGAGGGCCTTTTTCAGTTTTATAGATGCTACGAAGCGTCCGATATTCAAAACATTTTCCAATAACGGTGTCATTCCTTTCTTCTTGGTGTTCCCGATAAGACGACCATACCTCACCTCATAACCTGCCTTTTGGACTGAAGTCTCAAGTCACTGCCGTTGAGTTGTCGTACGTGATCCACAATCCCAACCGCCCATCACCGCCGGGGTCAGGCAAGCGGATGTATTCCGTGGTACCTTCTAACATTCGAGACACGTGTCCTGACCATAGAATTCGTCTCGCCTCTATTTCAGATCCTAGCATAATTTCGTAATTTCTTGGTTCTTCCTATTCCAGCCGTCAATATTTCTCACTAGACAAATGATTTCCCTGAATATTTTTCGATAAAAATTATGCATCTGTAGTATTTATACCCGAGCCGCGGATAGAGAATCCCTGACAATCGGAGGCTATGTTGCCAATCTACTACGCAGTACGCAGCTTTGTTTGGTCGCGCGACTACGAAGGTCACACCCGAAAATTGTAGAGCCATTGCAATGGCGTACGACCGAAGCGTGAAAAATCGCTAATAGTCTTGGAGGATTGAAAAATACTCTCGCAGTAATTAAAAACAATAGGTATGGAAATATTAGTTGACATGAACTAAAGATTACGTGGTGGAAGGCGCAAAGCACTTAGACCATTTTCTTCTGCAATTTTGTCAGTGTCATAAGTGATATTACGTGATTTATTCTCTCTCACGGTTTCCAGCATTTCTGTCTTTTTCGTTCCACTATCAAATGAAACTATGCCTTTCTTCTCTACACCGTCCACCATCTCATCCCTGCTTCTGCATGTAGGTACTTCGTTTAACTGAAGCAAGCGATATGGTGCATAAGCGAATATTATCGTAGAGTTCTTTTCTACGTTTGGAAGCAAAGACAGGACGAACCACTCTTTAAATTTCGTTGCGGTCATATCACTTTTGAAATCCCCAGATTTCTTTGATGTTGTGAACAACAACAAAGCATTTCGCAGAAACCCATCGACTGCTCCAACATATAAAAGAATGAGCCAGCTGTCTTTTCCACCTGGAGCTTTCATTGTTTCTCGTGCAGCGTCGTTAAGTCCTCACTGTCCGTATGGAACGACCAGCATTTGCCCAAGTATCGTCCAACCAGACGATTTCGTGAGGTTTGTAGTTAGGTACTTCCCTCAAAAGACAGCACCTCAAGGCAACGATTTCCTTCCGTTCAAGCAGAACTTTTCTTTCAGAAAACGTTTTACAACGAAAATATTTCTTGTTTAGTATCACACAAGGCTGTTTTTTTTCTCTGAAAAAGAAGTCACCTCGTACTGACGGAAGTAGCTTCTTCCTAGTGGGATATCCTTACTGCGACTAATAGTCAAATGTATGTAACCGAATTATGTCTTCTTGAAAATTACCGATTTCTGTTATTGTAGCAGCACACACTGTCTTTCCCTGGGGGCGAAAGGGCAGCAGTTGGTTCCTGTAGACCTCTAGCTCAGTTCCCCCTCATTATTTTCTTCGCAGATGTCGTTACAAATTTCAGAGCTACAGCTACTCATTCGATGACTTTTGAAAAAGTTGTAACAGGGCCGCGGTTATTCCTTTCTTCCTCACAATATCATCGTAATTTATATATGACCTCACGAGATGGCCCTTTAAAGTGGTGCCCCTGTCTAACTTTTGTGCATCTTGAAGAAGCGACCTATCATATACGTTACACTGTTCTTCCCGCTGCTCGGCTATAAATACCGCAAAAGCATAGCTTTTATCGAAAAATTTTCAGGTAAATCTTTTTTCTGGTGAGAAATACTCAAGAAATGGCTCTGAGCACTATGGGACTTAACATCTGAGGTCATCAGTCCCCTAGAACTTAGAACTACTTAAACCTAACTAACCTAAGGGCCTCACACACATCCATGAGAGGCAGGATTCGAACCTGCAGCAGCGCGGTTCGGCCTGAAGCCCCTAGAATCGCTCGGCCACAGCGGCCTTCCATTCACGAATTTCAAGCTCGGATTGGCGCTAGAGTATCCACTCCACATAACGCGCTCCTTGTGTGTGAACAGTAAGCGAGCCACGTTTAACAATTAAATACAGATGGAAAACAATCGACATCTGATCGACTGTTTTCGGATTAAAGACTCTTTATCCCTACAGCATAATTTTTCACGATGTGCATGGCATGCATGGTGAAATCTCGTTTTTTTTCATGTCGGTCATATTACTTATACGCACTGTAGCAGCTGTAACAAGCGATTAGTGTGTTTCATTTTTTTTATGTCTAAAGTCTGACTATTGACAGTCACAGCGCCTACCATTCGCGGTGATGTAATATGTTTTATGGGGGCAGATTCCATGAGCTAACCCAACAAGTCTGATACGAAAGTACTAGACCACCTAAAGATCATCGCGTTTAGGATCTAGGCGGATAACAGGTTCCTGCTTTTAACGCCATGAACTAATGCTCATGAACAGGCCCAGACAACTATCCCGTGAGTGGAGCAGAACTACAGAATTCGCGACACGTCCTAGAGTAGGAATGTCCAACGCTTTACACCAAGGCCACGCTGGAAGAAGACGAGTACTTTTGGGCCGCACAAAATATATTTAAGACTAACAATAACCGCTGAGGCACAAAAGGAAGAATGAAAGGGGGCGCAGTCGAAAACATAAAATGTTAACACATATTATCATGTGGCAGGAGTTTCAAATTGAAAATATTCAGTTTATCATAACATAACAAAGCAGATTTTTATAGACTCTCTGTTCACCGGGCACGGGTTGGACACTTCAGTTCTAGAGCATCCAATAGGCTCATTCCTGGAGAACTCGCGGAGTCTCCTCACGCTACTCTCGAAAAATTTTAGAAACGCATCATTGCTTTGCTTGAAGTTATTACTCTGTTAACATTTTTATGTATAAGCACCACATGGTTCGTAAAAATCCTTATTGTTGTGGCTATAGTTTCGACAACATGTCTGGCAAACGATGACGTGCTCTAGAAACTAGATGTAGGAATAAAAGAAATTTAGGAGCTTTTGGCACTAATACATAAAAATCTCTCATAAAGCTGTGAATGACAAGATTCTCTACCATTGGAAACCCTAGATTAGAATATCAACAATGTAGGAAAAGACAGATTGCTACTGTAAAGAAGACACGTTAAGTCGCAGACAGACACAATTAAAAGATACTTTCATAAAGCTTTCGGCCACAGCCTCCATCAGTAAAAGTGAGAAACGTACCACTCAGAAGCACACCTCTTGCACCCATGACCGCCTACTCCAGTATCTGTTGAGTAAGTATCAACTGTCTTTTCCTGGATTCTTAAAGAAGAATCTCTTATTGCTCCCTCGCTCCCCGCGCCCGGGTTCTCGAGTTCGATTCCCGGCGAGGTCTGGGATTTTCTTTGCCTCGTGATGACTGGGTGTTGTGTGATGTCCTTAGGTTAGTTAGGTTTAAGTAGTTGTAAGTTCTAGGGGACTGATGACCATAGATGTTAAGTCCCATAGGGCTCAGAGCCATTTGAACCATTTGATCTTATTGATCTGATTTATCATGTTACTGTTTTCCTGACAGCATGTCACCCGAATAAATGAAGAAGATGATTTATTTGTAGCGACCTCAGTACCCAGATCTCTCCACACGTATTCGTTGGCAACGTCGCGAACGACCAACGCCGGAATGACCGCGCTCTCCAGCAGTCAGTAGGTCAGTGCCTGCTGCGGCGCGAGGATCGTGGTGTTTGCGGCTGTCTGACGCGCGCTACGTGGAATACCCAGCGGGACGATAACAGTATATGTGATAGCAGTTATTTGTCTCGTTATGCTAAAGACGAGTAAAAAGCCTTGTCCTTTGGTGACGTGGACACTGGTAGCCAAAACATTATGACAACTGCCCACCGCGACGTTGGATGCCACCTGGTGGCGTTCCGGCGACGTGACATGGTAACAGAAGTAGACAATGTGGTCAAAAGTATCCGGACACCTGGCTGAAAATGACTTAAAGTTCGTGGCTCCCTCCATCGGAATGCTGGAATTCAATATGGTGTTGGCCCACCCTTAGCCATGATGAAAGCTTCCACTCTCGCAGGCATATGATCAACCAGGTGCTGGAAGGTTTCTCGCGGAATGGCAACCCATTCTATAGAATTCAGGTCAGGACTCGGCGTGCAGGCCAGTACATTACAGGGATGTTATTGTCGTGCAACTACTCCGCACGGGCCGTGCATTATGAACAGGTGCTCGATCGTGTTGAAAGGTGCAATCGCCATCCCGAACTGCTCTTCAACACTGGGAAGCAAGAAGGTGCTTAAAACTTCAATGTAGGTCTGTGCTGTCACAGTGCCACGCAAAACAACAAGGGGTGCAAGCCCCTTCCATGAAAAACATGACCACACTGTAACACCACGGCCTCCAAATTTTACTGTTGGCACTGCACACGCTGGCAGATGACGTTCACCGGGCATTCGCCACGCCTACACCCTGCCGCCGGATCGCCACATTGTGCACCGTGATTCGTCACGCCACACAACGTTTTTCCGCTGTGCAATCGTCCAACGTTTACGCTCCATACACCAAGCGACGCGTCGTTTGGCATTTACCGGCGTGATGTGTGGCTTATGAGCAGCCGCTCGATCATTAAATCCAAGTTTTCCCAACTCTCGCCTAACTGTCATAGTACTTGCAGTGGATCCTGATGCAGTTTGGAATTCCCGTGTGATGGCCTGGATAGATGTCTGCCTATTACACTGTACGACCCTCTTCAACTGTCGGCGGTCTCTGTCAATCAACAGACGAGGTCGGTCTGTACACTTTTGTGCTGTAATGTCCCTTCACGTTCCCACTTCACTATCACATCGGAAACAGTGGACCTAGGGTTGTTTGGGAGTGTGGAAATCTCGGGCACAGACGTACAACACAAGTGTCACCCAATCACCTGACCACGTTCGAAGTCTGTGAGTTCCGCGGGGCGTCCCATTCTGCTCTCTCACGATGTATAATGACTACTGAGGTCACCGATATGGAATACCTGGCAGTAGGTGAGGGCACAATGTACATAATATGAAAAAGTATGTTTCTGAGGGTGTCGGGATACTTTTGATCACATAGTGCATGGAAGCAAACGCGAACGGAGGATCGCTCAAGCAAAGATGCAGGCTGCAAATGTGGAAATCCATTGAAATATTCGACTTTGACAAAGGGAAGATCATTATTACGCAGAGCTTGTGAACGATCATCTGAAAAACGGCGTAATAGGTCGAATGTTCACGTGCTACTGTCGTAGCATATGGAGAAAGAGGTAGAGGGACAACGAAACTATCGCTAGGCGCTAAATGGTTGGACATCCACGACTCTTCACAGAACATGTGGTTCGGAGGCATGTCCTGTCTGTGAAGTAGGATAGACGATGATCTGTGGCATCTCTGCCGCAGAAGCACAATGCTGGTCCAAGAACAATTTTTTCGGACCAGACCGTTCATCTTACATTGTTCAACGCCTCAGCAGACCACAGCTACGTGTTCACATGTTGACCTAACGACATCGTCGATTACGATTGCAGTGCGCACTGGAGTATCGGGTTTCGACTGTCGATCAATGGAAACGTGTCTGTTCTTCGGGTGAATCACGCTTTTGCTGCACTAGGTCGATGGTCGTCTTCACAAACGCCGTTATCGAGGTGAACGGTGGCTCCAAACGTGCAGCACGAAGACTGCTGGAAGCACTATTATGCGTTGGGAGGCATGGGACCTGTGGCAGTAATCGAAGACACGCTGACAGCTGCGAACAACCTGCATCCCTTCATGCTTGGTGTCTTCCCCGACGGCGATGTCGTATTTCAGCAGCTTAATTATCCGTGTCTCGGAACCAGAACCGGGATACAGTGATTTGAGGAGCATTACAGTGAACTCACGTTGATGTCCCAGCGACCAAATTCACCTGCTGTAAATTCTATGGAACCCATATGGCTCGCCATCTTGCGCCATCACCGCGTACGCAAATCAGCAGCCCTTTATTTACGCTAATTACGTGACCTGTGCGTAGATATCTAATGCCACATACCTCCACGAATCTGCCAACGAACTATCGGATCCCTGATATGCAGAATCAGTGATGTATTTCGTTCCAAAGGCGGATAAACAAGCTATTGAACAGGTGGTTGTAATGTTTCGGTTCATCAGTGTACGTATTCAAGCAATGGATTTACAGCCTAGTGAGAAATAATGGTACGTGTCACGCAACAGAGTCCACCTGTAAGGCCGTGTAGGGGCTTCCGCTGGCGAGTATCTGCTGCTTTTATCAGTTCCCATGACCCCCATGTTTCTTGGAGGCGTGTCTGTGGGACTCAGAGCAGCCATTGTGTGTCGGCGAGTTTGCGAAACGCCTTCCTCCGCGTGACTCACTGGTCGACACAGGCGTGCGGCGGTTGCGCCTTTTCTCACGGGACTTTGGAACGCTGAGACGCGACAGTGTTTTGGAAGCCTCCGACTCGTCGGCGCGGGTGTGGTTGTCGGCAGGCCTCGACAGATAAAATCAGCGCCTCCGTGGTTCCTGGAGGAGCGAGGTAACCACTGGAGCCTTGACGCAATCGCCATTATCCGCAGAGTGCTCGGCGCGAGATGAACGTGGGCCGGCGGCGGCAAACGTCGCCATGACGCCCACGCAGCCACGCAGCCACGCAGCCTGCCTCAATTAGGAAGTTAACGCCGCGACGCCCAGCTTACTCGTGCGCTCTGAAATTCGTTGGCAGGAAGCGAAAATACAGCGAGATCGCTGGTGAGCTTTCACTTCTGTACATGTTATAAATGCCACCGCCGCATTTCTCTGTCTACACCGATGTGCCAAAACATTATGACCACGTACACTACTGGCATTAAAATTGATACACCAAGAAGAAATGCAGATGATAAATGGGTATTCATTGGACAAATATATTATACTAGAACTGACATGTGATTACATTTTCACGCAATTTGGGTGCATAGATCCTGAGAAATCAGTACCCAGAAAAACCAAGTCTGCCCATAATAACGGCCTTGATATGCCTGGACATTGAGTCAAACAGAGCTTGGATGGCGTGTACAGCTACAGCTGCCCACGCAGCTTCAACACGATACCACAGTTCATCAAGAGTAGTGACTGGCGTATTGTGACGAGCCAGTTGCTCGGCCACCATTGACCAGATGTTTTAAATTGGTGAGAGATCTGGAGAATGTGCTGGCGAGGGCAGCAGTCGAACATTTTCTGTATCCAGAAAAGCCCGTACAGGACCTGAAACATGCGGTCGTGCATTGTTGTTGTTGTGGTCTCCAGTCCTGAGACTGGTTTGATGCAGCTCTCCATGCTACTCTATCCTGTGCAAGCTTCTTCATCTCCCAGTACCTACTGCAACCTACATCCTTCTGAATCTGCTTAGTGTATTCATCTCTTGGTCTCCTCCTACGATTTTTACCCTCCACGCTGCCCTCCAATACTAAATTGGTGATCCCTTGATGCCTCAGAACATGTCCTACCAATCGATCCCTTCTTCTGGTCAAGTTGTGCCACAAACTCCTCTTCTCCCCAATCCTATTCAGTACCTCCTCATTAGTTATGTGATCTATCCATCTAATCTTCAGCATTCTTCTGTAGCACCACATTTCGAAAGCTTCTATTCTCTTCTTGTCCAAACTATTTACCGTCCATGTTTCACTTCCATACAGGGCTACACTCCATACAAATACTTTCAGAAATGACTTCCTGACACTTAAATCTATACTCGATGTTAACAAATTTCTCTTCTTCAGAAACGCTTTCCTTGCCATTGCCAGTCTACATTTTATATCCTCTCTACTTCGACCATCATCAGTTATTTTGCTCCCCAAATAGCAAAACTCCTTTACTACTTTAAGTGTCTCATTTCCTAATCTAATACCCTCAACATCACCCGATTTAATTCGACTACATTCCATTATCCTCGTTTTGCTTTTGTTGATGTTCATCTTATATCCTCCTTTCAAGACACTGTCCATTCCGTTCAACTGCTCTTCCAAGTCCTTTGCTGTCTCTGACAGAATTACAATGTCATCGGCGAACCTCAAAGTTTTTATTTCTTCTCCATGGATTTTAATACCTACTCCGAATTTTTCTTTTGTTTCCTTTACTGCTTGCTCAATATACAGATTGAACAACATCGGGGAGAGGCTACAACCCTGTCTTACTCCCTTCCGAACCACTGCTTCCCTTTCATGTCCCTCGACTCATATAACTGCCATCTGGTTTCTGTACAAATTGTAAATAGCCTTTCGCTCCCTGTATTTTACCCCTGCCACCTTTAGAATTTGAAAGAGAGTATTCCAGTCAACATTGTCAAAAGCTTTCTCTAAGTCTACAAATGCTAGAAACGTAGGTTTGCCTTTCCTTAATCTTTCTTCTAAGATAAGTCGTGCATTATCCTGCTGAAACGTAGGGTTTTGCAGGGATCGAATGAAGGGTAGAGCCAGGGGTCGTAACACATCTGAAATGTAACTTCCACTGTTCAAAGTGCCGTCAATGCGAACAAGAGGTGACCGAGACGTGTAACCAATGGCACCCCACACCATCACGCCGGGTGGTGCACCAGTATGGCGATGACGAATACACGCTTCCATTGTGCATTCACCGCGATGCCGCCAAACACGGATGCGACCATCATGATGCTGTAAACAGAACCTGGATTCATCCGAAAAAAATGACGTTTTGCCATTCGTGCACCCAGGTTCGGCGTTGAGTACACCATCGCAGGCGCTCCTGTCTGTGATGCAGCGCCAAGGGTAACCGCAGCCGTGGTCTCCGAGCTGATAGTCCATGCTGCTGCAAACGTCGTCGAACTGTTCGTGCAGATGGTTGTTGTCTTGCAAACGTCCCCGTCTGTTGACTCAGGGATCGAGACGTGGTTGCACGATCCGTTACACCCACGCGGATAAGATGCCTGTCATCTCGACTGCTAGTGATACGAGGCTGTTGGGATCCAGCACGGTGCTCCGTATTACCCTCCTGAACCCACCGATTCCATATTCTGCTAACAGTCATTGGATCTCGACCAACGCGAGCAGCAAAGTTGCGATTCGATAAACCGAAATCGCGATAGGCTACAATCCGACCTTTATCAAAGTCGGAAACGTCTCCTCCTTACACGAGGCATCACAACAACGTTTCACCAGGCAACGCCGGTCAACTGCTGTTTGTGTATGCGAAATCGGTTGGAAACTTTCCTCATGTCAGCACGTTGTAGGTGTCGCCACCGGCGCCAGCCTTGTGTGAATGCTCTGAAAAGCCAATCATTTGCATATCACAGCATCTTCTTCCTGTCGGTTAAGTCCGCGTCTGTAGCACATCATCTTCGCGGCGTAGCAATTTTAATGGCCAGTAGTGTACTATTAAAAAAGCGTGTTGGTCCACTTATGGAACGCAGTTCAGCAGTGATTCTGCGTGTCATGGATTCGACAGGTTTCCAGATGTTTGTGACACCAAGTGCGTATGCATAATTCACACACTTTCCGTAATTTACGACCGGTTGGTTTGTGGGCTTGAACTTGGCGACCGATAGCACCCCAGCTGGGTTTTATCGGATTCAGATAAGCCGAATTTGATGGTCAAAACATCAACGTGAGTTCGCTGTCACGCTCCTCAAACCAATGCAGCACGATTCTGGCCTTCTGACACGGACAGTCATCCTGCTAAAGGAAGCCACAGCTGTTGGGAAAGACATCAAGCATGGTGGCTTACAGATGGCTCCTAATAATGCTCACGCAGTCCACAGCTGTCACGGTGTCTTCGATTACTACCGCAGACCCAATGGACGGCCAGGTGAATGTCCTCCCATAACATAATACTGCGACCCATCGGCCTGCTGCCATGGCGCGCTGCATCTTTCGAGCAGCCGCTCTCCTGGATGATGGCATATCTGGACTGAACAATCGACCTGGTTTAACAATAAACAGTATTCAGCCAAGCAGGCGACACGATTCCATTGACCAAGGTCGAATTCCGATGATCCCGTGCCCACTGTAATCAGGACTGACTATGCTGATGGGTCAGCTTCGAAACACTGTACACTGAACGGTGTGCTCCGAAACACTTGTGGTTGTCCCACACTGGGCTCTGTCGTCAGATCCGTCGCAGATCACCTCCTATCCTACTTTAGAGAGCGGGTAAGCCTCCCATCCCTATGTTCTGTGATGAGGTATGAACGTCTAACTTCTTGTCGCCTACTCGTGGTTTCAGCAATCTTCAACCACTTTCCTTACAAGGGAACCTCCCCATCGCATCCCCCTCAGATTAAGTTATAAGTTGGCACAGTGGATAGGCCTTGAAAAACTGAACACAGATCAATCGTGAAAACAGGAAGAAGTTGTGTGGAACTATGAAAAAAATAAGCAAAATATACAAACTGAGTAGTCCATGCGCAACATAGGCAACATCAAGGATGCTCTGAGCCCAGGAGCGCCATGGTGACGTCGTTAGCGTGAGCAGCTGCGGAACGCGAGGTCCTTGTTTCAAGTCTTCCCTCGAGCGATAAGTTTGATTTATTTTATTTTATTTATGATTATCACATCCACAAGAACACCTAAATCGGGCAAGGTACAAGAATCTTTTTACCCATTCGCCAAGTGTACAAGTTAGGTGGGTCGACAACATATTCCTGTCATGTGACGCACATGCCGTCACCAGTGTCGTATAGAATATATCAGACGTGTTTTCCTGTGGAGGAATCGGTTGACCTATGACCTTGCGATCAAATGTTTTCGGTTCCCATTGGAGAGGCACGTCCTTTCGTCTACTAATCGCACGGTTTTGCGGTGCGATCGAAAAACACAGACACTAAATTTATTACAGTGAAGAGAGACGTCAATGAACGAACGGACAGATCATAACTTTGCGAAAATAAAGGAAGTACATTTTCACCGCGCGTTCCGTAGCTGTTCACGCTAACCACGGGACCACGGAGCTCCTGAGCTCACAGTATCCTTGATGTTGGCTATCTTGCTCATGGACTACTCAGTTTTTATATTTTGCTTATTTTTTCATAGTTCCACACAACTTCTTCCTGCTTTCTCGATTGATCTGTGTTCAGTTTTTCAAGGCCTATCCACTGTGCCAACTTATAACTAAATCTGAGGGGGGTGCGATGGGGAGGTTCCCTCGTTAGACGCTCACGACAGTAGCACGAGAACAGCTGACCAGCTTCGCCTTTTCCGAGATGCTCGCTCCAGTGACTGGGTCAAAACAATTTCGTTTTAGTCAAAGTAGCTTCAGTACTAGGATTTCCGCATTTGCGCCGCTTATCGATGCTAGGATATACCTCTTTATCGAGCGAGGTGGCGCAGTGGTTGCACACTGGAATTCGGGAGGACGACGGTTCAAACTCGCGTTCGGCCATCCACATTTAGGTTTTTCGTTATTTCCCTAAACCGCTCCAGGCAAATGCCGGAATGGTTCCTCTGAAAGTGTACGGCTGATTTCCTGCTCCATCCTTAACACAATCCGAGCTTGCGCTCCGTCTCTAACCACCTCGAAATCTGGTTTCGGAGGACAGAGCGTATCGGGTTGTGGAAAGGTGCCAAAATGAGTTACTGTTAGTGACACAAGAACACAGAACTTTATTCCTCGAAAACACAATGCACAGTTTTCTCTCTAAAATAACAAGGATCAATTCACAGCTGAGGGCCAAGTAACTTCTCAATAATAAGGTTTAAATAAATTCTTTTAAAAGACAATGATTTAGAGAAACTTTGCAAAAACAGACATAATGTCTTATGGGACAACCGCAATCAGTGATTTTATAATGTTACTTAAAATCCGTCTTGATTGCAATTTTTTTTTATTATTCATATGACCGGTTTCGGTTCATTCAGAACCATCTTCAGATCTGTAAAAATAATTATACTAATTTACTATTTCACGAAAGCAAATCTTTTTCATCCTATCTTATCAACATCAAATGTACCAGAACGTACCTGGTATTTAAGTTACAGGAGTAACCCGTCCAATTCAGCAACTTTCACATGCTACGTCACATAAAATTGGTTGGCAGAGTGCACGTCATTTATATTAATTATAACACTATTACCGACAGGTGGCGTCTGGTACATTTGTTACATTCCATTTGCACATACTGTATTCAGTAGATCTTTTTTATATGAAAAATATTTAATTAAAATATGTAGATGTCAAAGCTAAAATCTGTACTTGTCAGGATTAAAAAACAGTAAAATTATCATTTTTATACGATCTAACAGGCATAGGGCGATTTATATATCTATGGTGCTGGTGTGAACTTGTTTTCTTCTACGGTCTGCTTCCGTGGTTTCCGCCACTTTGGTGTTGTGCCGCGTCGTTGACGGGGCCCTCCTGTGCGGCCCTCTTGCCCGCGGCGATGGACAGCAGACGACTGAGCGGACCGCGGCACAACACCAAAGTGGCGGAAACCACGGAAGCAGACCGTAGAAGAAAACAAGTTCACACCAGCACCATAGATATATAAATCGCCCTATGCCTGTTAGATCGTATAAAAATGATAATTTTACTGTTTTTTAATCCTGACAAGTACAGATTTTAGCTTTGACATCTACATATTTTAATTAAATATTTTTCATATAAAAAAGATCTACTGAATACAGTATGTGCAAATGGAATGTAACAAATGTCCCAGACGCCACCTGTCGGTAATAGTGTTATAATTAATATAAATGACGTGCACTCTGCCAACCAATTTTATGTGACGTAGCATGTGAAAGTTGCTGAATTGGACGGGTTACTCCTGTAACTTAAATATCAGGTACGTTCTGGTACATTTGATGTTGATAAGATAGGATGAAAAAGATTTGCTTTCGTGAAATAGTAAATTAGTATAATTATTTTTACAGATCTGAAGATGGTTCTGAATGAACCGAAACCGGTCATATGAATAATAAAAAAAAATTTGCAATCAAGACGGATTTTAAGTAACATTTAGAGAAACGGCTGAAGGCCTTACTGAAGTAAAATTAAAATATATTCTCGGTTAAAGGCCCGAATAATATTTCAGATCAACAAAGGAAATTCTTTAAAAGGCAAGCATTTCCTAACTTCGGCTAAAAGCCATAGTAAGGAAAATTCGAATTAATTCCTCGGCAGAAAGCCCAATAATACTTCAACGTCACAAAAAGCAACCTTTAAAGACAAGCATTTGCACAATACAACAGAAAACCATTTTAAGAAAACTTGAAATATCTTAACGGCTGAAGGCCCAAACAATTATTCAGAATAATTAAACACACATCTTAAGATAAACATTTACACAGTATGGCTGAAGGCCATTTTAAGACTTCAAGATAATTAAAGAGAAACCTTACAGACAGGAATTTACACATTACGGCTGAAAGCCACAAATTTGAAAATAAACGCGGCTGAAGGCCTAAATACAGAGCAAACAAGAATTTTAAATAAAACACGGCTGTAGGCCTAATCTCAAAATACTTCACATAAGGTTGGGATGAAGGCCATATACTAAACAGAGAACAGACAAAATTAATACACGGCTAAAGGCCTGGCACAGTACTTGCAACAAAAGAAAATCACAATCACAAACAACAGAACTGTGGTGCTCAGAAGTGAAATCGACGGGATGTTAAACCAATTTTCCTACTCTTACCACGTCACGTGCGCTATGGGCGCGATGGGCAGTGCTCGTAATGTTTTGTCTTACCAGTGTACATGTGAAGCTAATCTCAGGAACTACTTTAAGGATATTGATACAGTTTTCTCTAGTAGATAGACTGAGTCAAGAGAAATTCTAGTGCTTATAATTTATTAAGACACAAAGGAATTAAAGACATTAGCTGCCAGTGAACATTAATTTATATCATTGGGGAAAGTTGAAAATTGTGCCGGACGTGGATTCGAACCCTTGTCTCCTACTTACTAGGCAGATGCACTGATCACTATGCCATCCGGATACAGTGGTCACCACAGCCGAATTGACTGCCCTAGCATGCCTCCTGTCAGACTCAAATTCTCAACTACTGAGGTAGTACCCCTGTTCATAAGCCTCATTAAACGCGGCATCTCTTAGATTCCCCTAAGAGTTCGAGCTTGTGCCTCTGCGCTGATGAGATCATTGGCCGTCTTCGCCTTATGTGTGTGCGTGTGTGTGTGTGTGTGTGTGTGTGTGTGTATGTGTGTATGTGTGTATGTGTGTGTGTGTTGTGCCTGTACTGTGCTGTATAATTTCAGAATTTGGGTCTGACTGGATGCGTGCTAGGGTAGACCGCGCTTCTGTTGGGTTGTTTGGGGAAGGAGACCAGACAGCGAGGTCAACGGTCTCATCGGATGAGGGAAGGATGAGGAAGGAAGTCGTCCGTGCCCTCTCAAAGGAACCATCCCGGCATTTGCCTGGAGCGATTTAGGGAAATCACGGAAAACCTAAATCAGGATGGCCGGACGCGGGATTGAACCGTCGTCCTCCCGAATGCGAGTCCAGTGTCTAACCACTGCACCACCTCGCTCGGTGCGCTTCTGTAGTAACCACTATAATGTATTGTTTGTAATAATGATGAGTGTGAAACGTACACTGCCCTGCAAAACTTTGGAACGAGATAGATAAAGTAACACAACAAACTAACAACTGGGTAGAAATGAATAAAAGTGCGGGTGTATATTGCCGGAGGTCTCCCAAGCGTGCACAGAAAGCCGGCCGTCTCTAGGCGTGAGATCAGCGTGACTATAACGCCATAGAGCGCTCTCGCTGCAACACGGGGCAGTTGAATGAGCAGGAAAAGAAAGCGTGTGTCAATCAGCGAGCAGGTACGGTGCATTGTGGTCGGTTCTTCATTACAGCATGGCCCGTAGGCGACGTCTCAATGGCTACACACGGGGAAGAATCATCGGGAAATTAGGAGGAGGCCGATGTGTGACGAGTGCAGGCCAGGAGTTTGGTGTCGTTCACAGCATTGTTTGCAGTTTCTGGGGAGCGTTCCGAAGCACAGGCACTGTTGCCAGAGGGATAGGTGGTGGTCGACCACGCTAACATTGTACGAGAGGCAAGGAGGGACCCACGTCAACGGGGACAATTGCAACGACATTTAACAGGACTGCAAGGCATGCAATCTCACGCTCTACAGTGGCACTGCGACTGCATGGGGTGGTCTCTTTGCCCGACGACCAGTACGTTTTGTTGCGTTGATACCCGCGCATCGGCGGCATCGTTTTGCGATGTTGTCAAGAGCGTAGGGACTGGACCAACAACGAATGCGGTCGCGTGCCCTCGGATGAGAGCGGATTCAGTCTGAGTAGTGATTCTGAACGTACTCTCATACGGCGAGAGAAAGGGAGACGTAACGCACCTAGCAACTGTGGTGTCACCGCCAGACACCACACTTGCTTGGTGGTAGCCTTTAAATCGGCCGCAGTCCGTTGGTGTACGTCGGACCCGCGTGTCGCCGCTATCAGTGATTGCAGACCGAGCGCCGCCACACGGCAGGTCTAGAGAGATTTCCTAGCCCCCCCCCCCCCCCCCCCCCCCCCTGAGTTGTACAACCGACTTTGCTAGCGATGGTTCACTGAAAAAATACGCTCTCAATTGCCGAGACGATAGTTAGCATAGCCTTCAGCTACGTCATTTGCTACGACCTAGCAAGGCGCCATTACCAGTTACTGTTGATACTGTGCATAATGTACCGTCCAGAGCGACGTTCACCATCAATGGATTTAAGTTAAGTATTCCACCAGCTACGTCCGTTTTTTCTAAAGTCTAATTTCCTTGTCCTGTTCCAGACCTCACGCCAGCCTGCGTGAGCTAAAACGCGTGCCTTTCGGCTTCCTCTAAAAACACGGTGTTGGCTCTCCTGTCAACCCACAACAGCAACATCGTCAAATTTGATCGTTTTGGTGATCCATGTGTTACGGTGTGGTGAGGCGTAATGTTGCATGAACGAACTGCCCTCCAAATCTTTGAACACGGTACAATATCCGTTCAACGTTATTCTGATAATGTATTCTTTCCCATGAGCGTCCTTTCAAAAGTTCATTCGGCCCTGAATTCATTTTTATGGATGACAAGGTGCAACCGTTTCGAACTCTGTATTTGGGAGAATTCTCGCAACAAGAAGATAGTCGGCCACCGCAACTCTAGAGAGCAGCGAAGCTTGATCAAAGTCTTTTCGATCTTCTTTATACACTGATCAGCGAGAACATTATGATCACCGATCTACCGGGTGATCAAAAAGTCAGTATAAATTTGAAAACTTAATAAACCACGGAATAATGTAGATAGAGAGATAGAAATTGAAACACCTGCTTGGAATGACATGGGGTTTTATTAGAACAACCCCATATTGCTAGACGCGTGAAAGATCTCTTGCGCGCGTCGTTTGGTGCTGATCGTGTGCTCAGCCTCCACTTTCGTCATGCTTGGCCTCCCATTTCCCCAGACCTCAGTCCGTGCGATTATCGGCTTTGGTTTTACCCGAAGTCGCAAGGGTATCGTGATCGACCGACATCTCTAGGGATACTGAAAGACAACATCCGACGCCAATGCCTCACCATAACTCTGGACATGCTTCACAGTGCTGTTCACAACATTATTCCTCGACTACAGCTATTGTTGAGGAATGATGGTGGACATATTGAGCACTTCCTGTAAAGAACATCATCTTTGCTTTGTCTTACTTTGTTATGCTAATTATTGCTATTCTGATCAGATGAGGCGCCATCTGTCGGACATTTTTTGAACTTTTGTATTTTTTTGGTTCAAATAAAATCCCATGTCATTCCAAGCATGTGTGTCAATTTGTACCTCTCTATCTACATTATTCCGTGATTTATTCAGTTTTCAAATTTATACTAACTTCTTGATCACCCAGTAATATCAATACAATCCCGACCAGGCGATATCAGCGTCGTCTGGAGAGGAATTGCTGCTGGCCAGTCACATGCTAAGTGCATGTAGTATCAGTGAGTGTGTTGTCCATGGTGAGAATTGGTGAGGCACGCGATCTATCTGAGTTAGACCGAGGGCAGACTGTGATGGCCTGGAGGCTCGGCACGAGCATTTCGGAAACTACACGGCTTGTCGGGTGTTCGAGGAGTGCTGTGGTGAGTGTCTTCAACGCTTGGCGAAACCAAGGTACAACCACATCCAGATGTAGCGGGTTTGGGCGGGAACCCCTCTTTACAAACGTCGGACGTCGTACGCTGGGCAGTCTGATGAAACAGTTTCGGCGGCGAAATGTGGCGGAACTGACATCAGACTTTAATGGTGAGCTGAATGGAAGTGTGTCTGAACACACAGTGCACCAAAAACTCCTAACGATGGGGCTCTGCAGCCGAAGACACTTGCATGTGCCAATGTTAACACCGTGAGACTGGCAACTAAGACTGACATGGGCTCGTGACCATCGCCACTGAACGTAGGCGCAGTGGAAGAGCGTTGCATGGTCTGATGAATCCCAATAGCATATTCATCACGCCGATGGGGGAGCGCGAATCCGTCGCCTACCAGGGGAATAGCGCCTTGACGCCTGTACTGCAGGACAGAGCCAAGGTAGCGGTGTCTCCATTACGCTCTGGTGAACATTCACGTGGACATCCGTGGATCCAGTGGAATTCGTGCGAGGCATCACGATAGCCTAGAAGTATCTTACACTGGTAGCAGATCACGCACACCTCTCCATGACGATCATGTTTCCCCACGGCAGTGGCATTAATCAACAAGATAACGCACCATGTCACAAGGACAGCAGTTTCACGGAGTGGTTCGAGGAGTTCAATGGCGACTTTCAATACATGTGCTGGCCCCCAACTCGCCAGATCTGAACCAGGTGAAACATCTACATCTACCTGACGGTCGTGGCGGAGGGTACTTTGAGTACCTCCATCGGTTCTCCCTTCTATTCCAGTCTCGTATCGTTCATGGAAAGAAAGATTGTCGGTATGCCTCTGTGTGGGCTCTAATCTCTCTGATTTTATCCTCATGGTCTCTTCGCAAGATATATGTCGGTGGGAGCAATATACTGCTTGACTCCTCGATGGAGGTATGTTCTCGAAACTTCAACAAAAGCCCGTACCGAGCTACTGAGCGTCTCTCCCGCAGAGTCTTCCACTGGAGTTTATCTATCATCTCCGTAACGCTTTCGCGATTACTAAATGATCCTGTAACGAAGCACGCTGCTCTCCGTTGGATCTTCTTTATCTTTTCTATCAACCCTATCTGGCACAGATACCACACTGGTGAGCAATATTCAAGCAGTTGGTGAACAAGTGTACTGTAACCTAATTCCTTTGTTTTCGGATTTTATTACCGTAGGATTCTTCCATTGAATCTCAGTCTGGCATCTGCTTTACCGACGATCAACTTTATATGATCATTACATTTTAAATCACTCCTAATACCTACTCCCAGATAATTTATGGAATTAACTGCTTCCAGTTGCTGACCTGCTATATTGCAGCTAAATGATAAAGTATCTTTCTTTCTATGTATTCGCAGCACATTACACTTGTCTACATTGAGATTGAATTGCCATTCCCTGCGTCATGCGTCAATTCGTTGCAGATCCTCTTGCATTTCAGTACAATTTTCCATTGTTACAACCTCTCGATATACTATGGCATCATCCGCGAAAAGCCTCAGTGAACTTCCGATGTCATCCACCTGGTCATTTATGTATATTGTGAATAGCAACGGTCCTACGACGCTCCCCTGAGGCACATCCGAAATCACTCTTATTTCGGAAGACTTCTCTCCATTGAGAATGACATGCTGCGTTCTGTTATGTAGGAATTCTTCAATCTAATCACTCAATTGGCCTGATAGTCCATATGATCTTACTTTGTCCATTAAACGACTGTGGGGAACTGTATCGAACGCCTTTCGTTAGTCAAGAAACACGGTATCTACCTGGGAACCCTGTCTATGGCCCTCTGAGTCTCGTGGACAAATAGCGCGAGCTGGGTTTCACACGATCGTCTTTTTCGAAACCCATGCTGATTCCTACATCTTGGATGTGATAGATCGTGGCGTCAGACCTCATCGCCACCCTCCTGGGAATTAACGGGGATCAGGTGACGTGTGTGCATATGTAGCGCCAAGTCCCTCCAGTCACCTACCAAAGCCTGACTGCTTCCATGCCACGAAGCGTCGCCGCTGTCATCCGTGCCAAAAGGGGGCATCCCGGCTGTTAGGTAGGTGGTTATAATGTTCTGGCTGATCAGTGCATGCTGTAAATTAAAGTCTCCTAATTGTCTGTATCTGAAGGATAATCACAAGTAGTAATGCGGGGATTTTGATACTATTTTGACGAGAAATGTTTCTGTATATAGGCCTAATTTATTGGCACTATGCATGACAAGTCGTCCCGCCATAGACGGTGCTACTCATGCGAAGCCGCGACGGGCTGCTGGTCTTACATAAATAACGAAATTACAGGATTATCTCGCTAGAAGAACAGAGCAGAGTCAGGAAGGGTAAATCCAGTGAAAAAGATCATTGGGAAAAGAAGAGAGTGGAATCACAGCCCCTAAACTGTATTTATAGACCAGGCCAGAGCTTCTGACAGAGTACTAAGGAACAAACAGTTTAGCATCGAGGACAGATGGGGATTCCACAAGGATCTTACAGACCTACTGGAAAACCTCTGTGATAAGTGATGCATGGTAACGGCTGCTCGACGCGGAAAAGCCACAAAGAGATGAGTTGAATCACCCACCCTCTAACGGAGTCAGCGTCACTGCTAACGTTCCTCAGTGAAAGACACAAACATAATCTCTCTGTAGCTTGGTGGCGTTGTCATGACATTATTCGGCCAAGTACATACGGAAGTACCAAGTAGCCTAATAATACAGTACTACAGTTCGATGTTATCGACGGATGATGTAGTTGAAAGCTTCAGTATATAAGCAAATCTGACGCGGAAACTAAGCTGAGAAACATTTATCCAAGAATGTCACCTCAAAAATCTACCGTCTCGCACGCTTCAGTTAAGTTTTAAGAAGAGGCCAAGAGAATTAATTTCAGGATACATTAACATTTCCTAACCGTAGGGCTGCTCTTTGTTGCTGGTTTTATGTAATTTATGCCTTGATGACGTTATTAGAGATTGGAAAAGAGAGCTTCTTCAGTACGTTTTGATAATGACGTTTTGTCATTGTTTTGACTCTCTACTTCGCCGACGATTGGGTAATAGCTTTAAAATTTGAAAATTCATTGCATAAAACAAAATAATGGCATTTTACTGTACAACTCAGCAGCAAGTTAGCTGTTAATGACATATCCATTAAACAGGCCGGTTAATTTGCTACCCTTGGTTGCACACTATCATCAAGAAAACTGAAAAAAAACAATTGGCAAAGTTTGTGGTAAAGTAAGTGGAACGCTAATAAACAAAGTAAGGAAAGACTTTTTTTTTTTTTGGCCGGCCGCGGTGGTCTAGCGGTTCTAGGCGCTCAGTCCGGGACCGCGCGACTGCTACGGTCGCAGGTTCGAATCCTGCCTCGGGCATGGATGTGTGTGATGTCCTTAGGTTAGTTAGGTTTAAGTAGTTCTAAGTTCTAGGGGACTGATGACCACAGATGTTAAGTCCCATAGTGTTCACAGCCATTTGAACCATTTGTACCTTTTTTATGGTGCTGGAGTGTTGCATCCTTACAAGCAAGGATGAGCAAGTAGCAACTCCGAAATGAAATTTGTTCGATCGGTTATGCAGATGACGAGGGAGGACAGCAAAAGAAATGAAGACACAACGCAAGCACTCTTTGCAACTTCTCTCACGAAATCTTCCAAATTAGGCGTCTCCTACAGAACGGTTGATCGAAGAACATTTGCTGAAATCAATCTCCAGGTATTGTGTACAGTGGGAAGACCACAGAGAAAATGGAAAGATCAAGTTTGAAGGTCGAAGAATCTAATGCGTGAAGAAAAGGATGGTAATAAGGATGTATTCGTGAACTTCTGGAAGATTTTACGCAACTTTTCTGGGTTCCTGCACAAGATATAAAGTATTCACGTTTTCCTTTTTTTCTGGCAACTCTTCCACACTGTAAACGAGTTTGGAACGCCATTTGGAGTACAACATCGCCGACTACGCAGGTGCTTCAAACGAGATCCGATTCAGAACGTATGTAACGCCTGAAAGCATTCAACAGCCAAGATCAGATAAATATTGCTTTATTTAAAACAACCGGTTTCGACAGACATTGCTGTCGTCTTCAGGCCTTAAAAGATGTTTTTGTTACGAAACGTGTTCATTTTATGTTGGACCTCACGTCAAGTTGTCATGTTGATAAAAATTAGAAAATTATAAAACGTCTGCCGTAACTAAAATATTTAAAAACTTAAAACACCTTGAGCAACTGGCCATGTCCATAAATATATCGCTCACAGATGCTTGTATCGTCACAAAAACACAGTGTACAGTAGCACGTCTGTTTACATAAGCTGGACATATTTTAAACACCGAAAATCCACCTTAAAGGGCGCATGAGATACAAGTAACTTTGTTTACTAACTGGTGTGCGCATATGAGCAACTGAATCAGACACACGTACCAATTAGTACCGATAACAAAGAGGACACCAAATTCGCTGTCCTATCACGGATGTGTGCAACACTGACATGTACGAGAGTAAAAACGGTAAAGGTTCCGTCTAAGAGCCCCAGTATGGCAACACCCTCGGTTCCACCCACACACATTTGATGACGATGTTTGGTTTGTTGGGCGCCCCGACAAATTCCCAACCTTTGCTCAGTCCAATCTCGCCACTCACATTAATGAAGATGAAGTGATGAGGACAACACAAACACCCAGTCATCTCGAGGCAGGTGAAAATCCCTGACCCCGCCGGGAATCGAGACGGAGACGGAGAGCAAGCTCGGGTTAGGGAAGGACTGGGAAGGAAATCGGCCGTGCCCTTTCAAAGGAACCATCCCGGCATTTGCCTGAAACGATTTAGGGAAATCACGGAAAACCTAAATCAGGATGGCTGGAGACGGGATTGAACCGTCGTCCTCCCGAATGCGAGTCCAGTGTGCTAACCACTGTATCGCGAAATCACGGCAACTACGCACTGCTGCTAGTCAAGAAGTTAAGCCGACTAAGAAGGCTAAGAGAGCGTCTCTCAGTACTTTTGTAGCATTGGACATAACCTTGTCTGACAGGAAACGTCCCTGCAGCCAACAAACATGGGGTGGCAATGCAAACTGTTCTCTACTGTATTCGGCCAAAGGGGTCAGTCGGGCTTCTGGACTCGGGTTGTCCGGACGTGGGCGGAGGCACTGCTCCTAAGAGCCAGCTTTGCTGTCGGTTCCATTTGAAACTTGCTGCCCCGGAACATTTGCCGATTTTCGCCATCTTGCATATCTTGAGAATTAAATGATCCTGAAAATTGGTCAACTGTTGCCATTAGATAATCCTGTACTCGGGCAAGCTATTCGTAATTTCAGTTGGTCGGTGAAAAATGATTTATAGGGCCGTGTCTACTCGTGGTTACTTAAGCAATACGAATGTATGATCGGAAACGTGATTATAGACCACTGTCATAAAAATTGCTACACCACGATGATGACGTGCTACAGACGCGAAATTTAACCTACAGGAAGAAGATGCTGTGATATGCAAATGATTAGCTTTTCAGAGCATTCACACAAGGTTGGCGCCGGTGGTGACACTTACAACGTGCTGACATGAGGAAAGTTTCCAACAGATTTCTCACACACAAGCAGCAGTTGAACGGGGTTGGCTGGTGAACCGTTGTTTTGACGCCTCGTGTAAGGAGGAGAAATGCGTACCATCATGTTTCCAACTTTGATAAAGGTCGGATTGTAGCCTCTCGCGATTGCGATTTATCGTATCGCGACATTCCTGCTCGCGTTGGTCGAGATCCAATGACTGTTAGCAGAACATGGAATCGGTGGGTTCAGGAAGGAAATATGGAACGCCGTGCTGGATCCCAACGGCCTCGTATCACTAGCACTCGAGATGAAAGACATCTTATCCGCCGGCCGACGTGGCCGTGCGGTTAAAGGCGCTGCAGTCTGGAACCGCGAGACCGCTACGGTCGCAGGTTCGAATCCTGCCTCGGGCATGGATGTTTGTGATGTCCTTAGGTTAGTTAGGTTTAACTAGTTCTAAGTTCTAGGGGACTAATGACCTCAGCAGTTGAGTCCCATAGTGCTCAGAGCCACATCTTATCCGCATGGCTGTAACGGATCGTGCAACCACGTCTCGATCCCTGAGTCAACAGATGGGGACGTTTGCAAGACAACAACCACCTGCACGAACAGTTCGACGACGTTTGCAGCAGCATGGACTATCAGCGTGGAAGCGTGTATTCGTCATCGCCACACTGGCGTATCACCCGGCGCGATGGTATGGGGTGCCATTGGTTACACGTCTCGGTCACCTCTTGTTCGCATTGACGGCACTTTGAACAGCGGACGTTACATTTCAGATGTTTTACGACCCGTGGCTCTACCCTTCATTCGATCCCTGTGAAACCCTACATTTCAGCAGGATAATGCACGACCGCATGTTGCAGATCCTCTACGGGCCTTTCTGGATACAGGAAATGTTCCACTGCTGCCCTGGCCAGCACATTCTCCAGATCTCTCACCAACTGAAAACATCTGGTCAATGGTGGCCGTGCAACTGTCTCGTCACAATACGCCAGTCACTACTCTTGATGAACTGTGGTATCGAGTTGAAGCTGCATGGGTAGCTGCACCTGTACACGCCATCCAAGCTCTGTTTGACTCAATGCCCAGGCGCATCAAGGCCGTTATTACGGCCAGAGGTGGTTGTTCTGGGTACTGATTTCTCAGGATCTATGCACTCAAATTGCGCGAAAATGTAGTCACATGTCACATCTAGTATAATATATTTGTCCAATTAATACCCGTTTATCATCTACATTTCTTCTTGGTGTAGCAATTTTAATGGCCAGTAGAGTAGTTTTTTTCAGTTTTCTTCTTCTGTAAGGGGTCTGAACTGGGCAGCTGCCGACGTTTCTCCACTTGCTCTATACGTCTCCGAAAAGTCTCCTGGTTACAACATGTAGTATATTTCACAACATACCTTAGGGTGGCTTGAGGAGCGCACCTCGTAAATGACATCTCAGTCACATTACATGCAGAATTATTTCACTTGTCGAGTGAGAGGAGTACTTTCTCCGTGCTAGAACCGCTTTTACTGTATGGACAGATTATATTGAAATATAAATTTATAGTAACATGGAATCATAAGAAGTGGTTTAGGTACCGAATGTGGAAGATACCGGAGATAACGGTAATAAGTTAGGTTGGGCATTTATTTTCAGACAGACGCTAATGGTCACTACAGTTCTCCGATGTCTTTATTCTCATCTAAAATGCTTGGAAATTTAACCTATTTTTTGGATTTATATCATGTTTAAATTAGGTGTGTGAATCAGTAGTTTATATCCTTTTTACTGTGTAACGCACAGTACTTCCATCGATGAAAAATTATACGATTAGTTTTCGTTTTCTAAAGGGCAGGCCACTGCATATTTTTCTTTTCTTCAACCAAGAGGTCTGCTTCACTGAGCGGTCTCTTGTGTCTCCGTAACACAACTTCCTAACTAAATTGTTTACTCAGTCTAAATTACAGACTTTTTGCCATGAGGAACGCTTTTCCCAACTGAAACACCCGCCCGCAACAAATAACAGAAAGTTAATTTTTTTTTGTCTGCGGTCTTCGGTGCATATTGAAATTCCGGCGCCACAGCACCTTAGCACGGTGTCGGATAAGCCGCAACATAACAGCATGGCCAGTTCCATATGATATGCTCCACAACGCCAGGTATTTGTGCCAACTGAATGATTCTACTTGTGTCTTATCAATATTTTAGTCATAGGACACTATGTTTGTTTTGCAAAGAGCACAGCTGTTGTATTACTGAACATTTAAAGCAGATTTCGTTTCATTGTACCTCTTTGGAATCTTACCAAGATCTGTCTGAACTGATGAGGTTATGAGAATGTGTAAAGATCAGGTGTCACAGGAAACTGTGCAAGAAGGCGGTTTGCCCCAGCTCGTTCTGTACATCAGAGGGTAGTCACAAATGCTGCTTCTAGGGGCTCTCAAAATTTGCCTCCCCGTCCCCCTTAGCATTCTCCTGAAATGGCACCCAGTGACTTCCAGTTTGATAAGATGGAAATAGCATTCTGTGGCATGCAATTCCAGAATGGCGACGAGACGATTTTGGTGACGGAACATTTCATGAGTAGCCAAAACGTGGACTTCTACAACCAAAGTATTTGACAAGTCATCGTGAAAAATGTGTCGTTTTGAAGTGTGGATTAGCAGGGAATGACTAGCAGCATCATTAGGAGATTGGTTTCATCGAGATGGTAACTAAAACGTCATGACTACCGTCTGTACGGAGGATAATAAAACGTAAACTCCGTCCTTAGGTCCTGACGGGTCATCGGTAGCGACCGACCACCGTGTCTTTCTCTTCCAGTGGCGTCATTGGATGCAGTATGGAGGGGCGTGGCGTCAGCACACTGCTCTTCCGGCTGTTATCAGTTTTCGTGAGGGTGGAGCCACTGCTACGCTGTCAAACAGCACCTCAGCTGGCTGAGTGCACCCCATTCCAGTCCCCCCCCCCCTCCCCCGCTCCACCATCAAGGAAAAACCCCTAACGGTACCAGGAATCGAATCCGGGTCCTCCCCATGTCAGTCAGCCACGCTGACCACTCATCTACGGAGAGGGACGTACCATGGATAGTGCACAGTGCTAAGTAGGTAAGAGCTGGGAAGTACAGGGTGATTAAAAAAGAATACCACAACTTTAGGAATTTAAAACTCTGCAACGACAAAAGGCAGAGCTAAGCACTATCTGTCGGCGAATTAAGGGAGCTATAAAGTTTCATTTAGTTGTACATTTGTTCGCTTGAGGCGCTGTTGACTAGGCGTCAGCGTCAGTTGATGCTAAGATGGCGACCGCTCAGCAGAAAGCTTTTTGTGTTATTGAGTACGGCAGAAGTGAATCGACGACAGTTGTTCAGCGTGCATTTCGAACGAAGTATGGTGTCAAACCTCCTGATAGGTGGTGTATTAAACGTTGGTATAAACAGTTTACAGAGGATGGGCGTTTGTGCAAAGGGAAAAGTTCTGGACGGCCGAGAACGAGTGATGAAAATGTAGCACGCATCCAGCAAGCATTTGTTCACAGCCCAGGAAAATCGACTCGCAGAGCTAGCAGAGAGCTGCAAATTCCACAATCAACTGTATGGAGAGTCCTACGAAAAAGGTTAGTTATGAAACCTTATCGTCTGAAATTGGTTCAAGCACTGTCTGCAGCTGATAAGATTAAAAGAATCGATTTCTGTGATTTTATCCTTGCTCAAATGGAAACAGATGAATCTTTCGTTTCAAAGATTGTGTTTACTGATGAAGCAACTTTCCACACTAACGGGAAAGTCAACCGTCACACTGTCTGTATAGGGGGCACTGAGAATCCGCGGGAAACAACTCAGTACGAACGTGACTCGCCTAAGGTGAACCTTTTTGTGTGCCATTTCAGCCAATAAAGTTTTTGGTCCCTTTTTCTTCGAAGGTGCTACTGTAACTGGACTACAGTATCTGGAGATGTTAGAAAATTGGCTGTTCCCTCAGCTCGAACAAGAAGCACAACAATTCATATTTCAGCAGGATGGAGCGCCACCACATTGGCACTTATCTGTCCGTAACTACCTGAACGTCAACTACCCGAGGCGATGGATCGGCCGCCAGGCAGCCCGTGACAGAGCACTTCATCACTGGCCTCCAAGAAGCCCTGATCTTACCCCCTGCGATTTTTTCTTATGGGGGTATGTTAAGGATATGGTGTTTCGGCAACCTCTCCCAGCCACCACTGATGATTTGAAACGAGAAATAACAGCAGCTATCCAAACTGTTACGCCTGATATGCTACAGAGAGTGTGGAACGAGTTGGAGTATCGGGTTGATATTGCTCGTGTGTCTGGAGGGGGCCATATTGAACATCTCTGAACTTGTTTTTGAGTGAAAAAAAACCTTTTTAAATACTCTTTGTAATGATGTATAACAGAAGGTTATATTATGTTTCTTTCATTAAATACACATTTTTAAAGTTGTGGTATTCTTTTTGAATCACCCTGTAGGAAAAACATTGGGTAGATACTGAAAGTTGCTAACGAAATGGCTCTGTGCACTATGCGACTTAACTTCTGAGGTCACCAGTCGCCTACAGCTTAGAACTACTTAAACCTAACTAACCGAAGGACATCACACACATCCATGCCCGAGGCAGGATTCGAACCTGCGACCGTAGCGATCGCTCGGTTCCGGAGTGTAGCGCCTATAACCGCACGGCCACTCCGGCCGGCGTTGCTAACGAAAAGCAATTATTGACAAATATCCCTCTTACGTATCGATTATGAGTAAAACTCATCCCTAAATCGGTGTTCCTTTATGATCTCATGATCATAACATATACTTTCAACTTGCCCATTGCTCCTCCCGCGAAAGGTGACACTGACACGCACACACACACACACACACACACACACACACACACAGAGAAAATTTGGTGTTTTCATCATCTGGATCCAGAGAGAAGTACGTTGCAAATAATTTAAAACTTTCCCGCCGTGTAGATTGTTCCATGAAATTTCGAGCGAACTGCCGCATGTAAGTAACCTGCTGCCAACACATTTCGCCGCAGAGGATTCTGGAGACCTTCAGGTACCATACTTCCGCTATATACACCTGAAGATGGCCAGAAGATAGTGCGCTGAAATGTTGTGGCAGCAAGTTGCCGACGTCTGGCAGTTCGTCGAAAATTTCAAGGAACAGATGGGTATCAGTTTGGAGCGTCGTGCTTCGCGGCTACGCGAATTCCGCAGTGGTGCCCCGAATCTGTGCCAGGGTCGGATATCCGACGGCTATACTGGCGAAGCCGGATGCAAATTCCACGGCTCTTCCGGCAGGCGCGAGGTAATTAAGTTGCAAAGGCGTCGGTGCGGCGCCCGGCGGTATGCTCGGACGGAGGTACGAAATTTACGGCTGTGCGTGTTTCATCAACACTCAGAACAGCACACCACGTGCAACTTACCAACTACGTCTACAAAACAAAGTGAGCTTATAAGCCGCACAAGGATATGATAGATATAAAAACAGCCGACCGTTTGCTATAAAATTTTACTTTTACCAGGTTACGGCACCGACTACTCATGATTACCTAAAATGATTGTAAATAAACATTAACATAGAGAAAACTGAAGTAACCAGTTTCTATTCAGAACAGGTTTATAAGGAGACTGTACTCACAAGTGATAACTGACGAACGAATTTAAGAACAATAATGCACTCGTCACATAAAATACTTCATTAAGAAGTAAATACTAAAACCATGTACAATTCAAGACACTGAAATTTCCAGTAAAACTATAACTACACGGAGTTGCACGGTACACGCCAAAAAGGGTTCCGAGAGATACCAGGCTCTGGAGATGGCATCAAACTAAGAGGTACACGTGCCGAAATTGATACAACATGGACGCAAAACAAGTCGCACCATCTAATAACAATCGAAGATAACAGCTGTCTAAATTTTGAAAAATATTTTAAGTGTCATATAAGCGCTCATCCGAAGTATCAGTAGCCAGTACGCAAAATGAAAAGATTATACAAGACAATCCATCTACAAATATTAGGTACATTTTTGTACAATTACAATGTAATAAATGAACAAAAGAGAGGAAGCAGATATTTTAGAATCTTCTCTGAGAGAAAAGGGTCTCAACTTTAGGCACATCTAAGTAACAGCTTTTGTAACACTAAAATTTTTTTATCACGTAACTGCAACCATTCATTAAGAATGAAACCGTCGTTAAAATAAGAGTGTTTGAAAATTTCTAATAAAAACTTTCTTCGGCTTTCTCTATGTTAATGTTTATTTACAATCTTTTTAGGCAATCGTGAATTTTCTGATGAAGACGCCCACAGTCGGTGTCGAAACATGGTAAAAGTAAAATTTTGCTACAAACGGTTGGCTGTTTTATACCTATCGCAAAGTGAGCTTAATAAAAGTGGAAAATCTAGAAAAACAAATTTACGCTAAGTAACAATGGCAAACCACCTCCGCTAGGACCTTGCCTAGGGGGGAGAAGGGGATACTAAACCAATTTTTTAGAACAGTGAAAGGTTTGTGTCGAATAATAAATAGCATTACAAGCAAATAGTTTATGAAACGTTAACACTTTTCTTAAAATTAATCCAGTTTTGTGAATACAGAAAATAAGTGGACAGTAACTAATGTGGTTTATGTTTTTTCAGGTTTTCGTGGATTGGGTGAGCTAATGCTGCCTGATGAACCTCAAGCTGAACGTTTCAAGGACTAAAATGCAGACATCCTTGATGATGGCGGTTTTCGTTGAGGACACCGCTGTAAAACAGAGATGTGTATTTTAGTACTTTCTAATCTGAGGGAGTCGTACCGAGTGAAAAACTAGGCTGTCTTATCGAGAGGTACATGGGCAGAAAATTTCTCACAAAATATATTGACTAGCAGAGGACCGAGACAAAGATGTTCCGTTTCACCAAACCTTATCGTTATTCACGCTGTTGTCATATAAACAAACAGGAAAAACGACAATGTGAGATGAGATGACTGAAGAAATTGAAACTGGGAGAGTGGTTAAATAAGGCCGTGTCTTTCGCTAAATCTGATTAATACATATTTAGCTGAGTTCAAAACAGCTTCCAACAAAAGAGAGGCTTGAAAATACGAGGAAAGATAGCCAAAATCATAAGATTTGCTGATGACATGGTATTACTACGTAAAAATTAAAACGGGAACATATGTTGAAAGAACTGAAGACCAGTTGTGAAGAATATGGAATGGAGATAAATGTGGATAACACTCAGGCACTGATATTTACAAGGCAATTCAGGAATATAAAAGCGAAAATCTGTGATGCGTCAGTGGAACAAATTGTTGCCCATGATGCAGAGCAACCAGGAACACGACATGTAATCAAGAGATAAAAACGAGGATAGCAGCTCGTAAGAAATATTTTACAGAAGGAGTAGTATTTTCTTGGGTCCATTAAGTAAACAATTACTGAAAAGAATAGTCATGTGTTTTACGTGGGATGTTGTCCTGTATGGTGGAGAAACATTGGCACTAAGGTAGAGAGAGAGGAGAAACGCTTAGATTTTGAGGTGTAGATTTGATGAAGAATGGAAGTTATGACAAGGACAGATTAAATAAGGAAGAATGACGTGTTACGCAGGATGAAGAAAGGACAAACACTGGAAATAGGAAAATAAATTGCCTAGGACACTGGATAAGAAGAGACTACATAGTAAAGGATGCGTTAAAGGGAATAGTGACAGTATGAGGACCAGAGGAAGAAGAAGGTACCGGCTAATTGACGACATCAAGATGCATGTCTCATATACAAGTACGAAAATGGTGCCGAAAAACTGGAAATGCTGGAGAATCTTATTTGAAATCAGTCTTGTATTAGATATCCACACGCTAATTAAAATATCCAAAAAATACGAAAATTCGTTCAAGAAAAGAAAGCAGCGACCGTTATAAGACAAGATCCAAAAGGATCGACGATTGCAGTTAACAATACCGTACTGCAACAAAAGCTTTCGGATGTCGAAGATGTAGAATAATTTATTACTACAGACAAAATGTTGGCACAAAATCTAAATAAATACGTTGAATAGGGATAGTGTCCATTCTTTCGGACATGCAGACGGCCTTGCCATAGATCATTGCGGATGCACAACAGTATCCGAACCGCTGCAGGAATGCAGTTAGGCTGCGAGTTAGTGGATTAATGGACGGGCGGCGCTGCTCTGTAGCGTGCGGCATACGCCTATGAAGATCTGGCTCGGAGGTGGACGGGCGGCGCTGCTCTGTAGCGTGCGGCATACGCCTATGAAGATCTGGCTCGGAGGTGGACGGGCTCGGACGGCCGAGGCGGTTAACGCGAGTGCTCGTGTGAAGCGGGAGATTTGGGTTCGACTCCCGGTCCGGCACAAATTTTCACCCGCCGCCGCCGAGTCCGCTCAATGCCCCACTGCAGCTAAATGTCGGATACTCCTTTCGTCATGTAAATAAATTTAGTTGTATATGTGCAACAGTGAACAAAAATGTGAGGGATAAGACAAAGAAGGGCACAGTACTAAAGTTTTGTAAGACACTGACAGTCCACATCCTTATATATGAAAGTGAATATTGGATTCAATATAAGAAATAAAAAGGTAGAAAAAAACGCAGCAAATGAAATATCGTAAAAGACGACAAACGCGGCATGATAACAGACAGGATTAGAAATGCTGACATACCAAAGAACATATAAAACACTAGCTGGTGTAGTACGCATTTCTGCCGATAGGCGTGTATAGCTCGACTCATTGGCTGTCCAGTGCTGTGTTGTCGACCTGGCTTTTTCTCTTCATATGCAGTGATTGTTATTGCTAGTTTGTTTCTTCTCGTTTCGTTTTTTATGATAGCAAGTTTAAGTGAGCAACGTGCAGCCGTGAAATTTTGTTTGCTACTCGCTAAAAATGCTGCTGAAACTTCTCTAATGTTGAAAAAGCTATTTTAATGTCGAAAACAGCTTACCAAGATGACGCTATGGGAAAAACTCAAGTGTACGAGTGGTTTGCTCGATTTAAAAATAGTTGATCAACTGTCAGACATTAGTGGGTTGTCTCGGAGCTCGGTTCAGCGAATGATAATGGAAGATTTGGGAATGAAAAGGGTTGCTACAAAGTTTGTTCCTCGGGCTCTGACTGACAATCAAAAGGAACTTCGAGTTCAAACAAGTCGTGCTATGAAACAACAGCTTGAAACTGATCCAGATTTTCTGTCAAAGGTCATTACAGGTGATAAGTCGTGGTGCTATGGTTACGACGCAGAAAGATAGCAACAGTCAAGCCAATGATCGATGTCAACGTCACCACGTCCAAATAAATGTCATCGAGTCAAATAAAACATAAAGCCAACGCTAATTTGCTTTTTTGATGCCAAGGGCGTAGTTCATTCAGAGTTTGTCCCCAGGAGACTGTTTTTTCCAACGCGACAACGCACCTACACACACAGCCATCTCTGTTAAATAATTTTTGACTAAAAATGGCATGTTTCCGCTGTCCCACGCACCTTAGTCACCTGACCTGGCTCCAAGCGCCTTTTTCTTATTTCCACGCATCAAAAGTGGCATGAAAGGACACCGATTTAACAACACTGAAGCAGTCAAGGAAAAAAAAAAAAAACAGGGGAGAAGCTGTGAGCCATTTCCGAAGATGAGTACAAAAAACGTTTCGAACAGTGGAAGCCCTGGTGGGACAAATATGTTAGTTGTAATGGAGAGTGTTTTGAGGGGGATAAGGTTGTTTTGTAAACAATCTGAAAATATATAGCTTTTAAAAAAATATTTCCGGTTCTTTTGGATACTCCTCGTATCGAAACAATGTACAGTGAGAGAGTATCCTTAAATGCCAAAAATCATTCAAGATATGTATACAGTAACAGGCAACGCTTTCCGAAACTTCTGGTGAACAAGAAGAAAAATATAATTGGTGCGTCCCCCACATAAAAGTTTGGTAAGATTAAAAGACGAAGTTCTTTCTGTAATTTGCGTGACATTAGCCAGTCTATCGGCAATGGTTTCGTAAGAAAGAGTAACGAAGCGTTTGAGATAGGGTGTTACAGGCGCTTGTTGAAAATAAAGTGCAGTGAAAAGATAAGAAATGAGGTCACTCTTAGCAGAATCGGCTAGGAAAGAAGTATGTGGAAACACTAATTAGGATAATAGGACAGGTCTTAAGACATTATGAATTGCCCGTTTGATACTGACATCCAGCCGTTCAGCCGTGAATTATTTCGTCATGAGCTACGTCGGCAGAAGTTGAAGCACATTATGGAAGGATATGGGGAGGTGTAACGCGAAAAAAATGTTGGAGGAGCCTGGAGAGCTTTAAGTGTTCACGAGTATGGAACCAGGATGTTTTTTTCAATTGAGAAAACTCGAAAAAATAACTGAAAGAGACGAAAAAATGGTTCTACTTTACTATTGCTTGAGTCCTTCTCACGTCGTGCTGCAGCATATCATACGAGCAGTTGCTGTTTCTTTCTTGGACGATCGGCTGACAAATTTGGCTGTGAAACTCCCATTCGTAAGAAATAATGACTACCGTCGAAGGACAACTGTGGACGAAAACAACCAACCATAAACGAGCAGAAATCTGATTTGTCACGTCACAGTTTCCTCCGCCCGGAAGCGCCTTGTCAGCCGACATGACAAGAGTGACAACAGAGGAAGCGGAGATAACACACTCACCACCTCCAGTAAATAATGTTCACGCTACGTAATAAAAGTACTTGTTATATAAGAATTACATCCAAGGCAATGTCTTCCCATGCGTGTCCTCTGAGTAGGCGTTTTGTGTAAAACAGACGTGAATCTTCGTCAAGCCGGCCGGTGTGGCCGTGCGGTTCTAGGCGCTGCAGTCTGGAACCGCGTGACCGCTACGGTCGCAGGTTCGAATCCTGCCTCGGGCATGGATGTGTGTGATGTCCTTAGCTTAGTTAGGTTTAAGTAGTTCTAAGTTCTAGGGGACTGATGACCACAGATGTTAAGTCCCATAGTGCTCAGAGCCATTTGAACCAATCTTCGTCATGTATTGCAGTTTCGTATGTTGTATGACAACATGTAATTTTTACATATTGAGTAGTGTTGTTGTTGCCTGGCATTAAGATATAATTTTCTTCTAGTTTCGTAATTACGTATCATTTGGCAGATTAAACGTATTGTATAATGATCCTGTCGTCTTCTCTTGTTAATCTATAGACCGTCTGATGACCACCACTGGATGTTTTAAACCAAAAACTGCGTTTTGAAATGCTTTTATGATTTCTGTCATAAAAAATACAGGGAGATGAATAGTCAATCGCTTATTCTCAGTTGGTGACATGCCATTTTGCCAATGATTGAAAAAAATGAGTAGACAACTGATATTATATTCGTCTGTTCGAAACCATTACGAATATGTTTAATAAACTCGAATAATTGATAGCAGAAACGTGCGATATTTTCACCTAAAAGGGCAACTCCTGAAATTCTGAGAAGCAGTTTTTATAGGGGAGACTTGCCCCCGATAATATACATTCCACGGGCGGACAGCAGGATAATCATACCGAACCACAAAAAAATTGGTTACCTGGCGTGACGGAGCTACGGCCCGTAGATAGTGGGGAAGGGGTCACAGCTGCCTGTGACGTGTACGTTAATTTTGTCTGTCCGCAGAGGCCTGTTTTGTTCGCCGTGCATATGTCGTGGCGGAAGATCCATGTGACGCAGCGGCAAAACATGGTAACGGGCTACTGGAGGTCCTCTTGAGAAGGAGGTAGCGCAGTTTGGAAGTCTACCCCATCCTACGACAAGCAAAGTATGTCGCAACTGAGATCGAAAGACTACTGTCGCAGCGACTGCCCGTACGGATCACGGTTGTGGCAAAAATGTTCTATTCTCTGAAGAATAGAAGCTGCTTGCGGATAACAACGTTGGACCTCCCAAAGCCGACTGAGAACGAACTCTGCAGGATGGAATTTATTGTATGCAAAGAAGTGCCCAAGAGACGCTACCTCTTGCTCTCAAAATCTCTGGGAAAGACCAACAGTGATTGGAGAAGAACTGGAACCATTTGTGGTTACAATTGCATTTTTGTCCGCACGTGAAGTATGTGTAGCGACGTGTTCGCCATAAACTTCAGGATACCAGTAAACGACCTAACACATTCGTGCACTCATATCTACGGGTAAAGTGGTACAAAAGTAGCGAGACTGTATTAATAAGCAGCTATTTGTGGTAACCTATCAGTGCTTGATTGTTTTAGGGACTTTGTGCCCTTACACTGTCCCAGGTTCCACCAAAACCGATCACCTTAGTTACAGTGGATTGACATTTATTTTATTTATTTATTTATTGTTCCGTGGGACCACATTTAGGAGAAGTCTCCATGGTCATGGAACGAGTCAATAAATGAAATTATAACACGATTGTAGAAACAGATAAAATGAAATATAAGAAACATATTCAGGCGACAAGTCGTTAGTTTAAATAAAGAAAATCAAGAATGTAACACTGGAATTTGCTTAATTTTTTAGCTCTTCCAGGAGCTCCTCGACAGAATAGAAGGAGTGAGCCATGAGGAAACTCTTCAGTTTAGACTTAAAAGTGTTTGGGCTACTGCTAAGATTTTTCAGTTCTTGTGGTAGCTTATTGAAAATGGATGCAGCAGGATACTGCACTCCTTTCTGCACAAGAGTCAAGGAAGTGCATTCCACATGCAGATTTGATTTCTGCCTAGTATTAACTGAGTGAAAGCTGCTAACTCTTGGGAATAAGCTAATATTGCTAACAACAAACGACATTAAAGAAAATACATACTGTGAGGGCAATGTCAAAATTCCCAGACTATTGAATAGGGGTCGACAAGAGGTTTTCGAACTTACACCATACATAGCTCGAACAGCCCGTTTTTGAGCCAAAAATACCCTTTTTGAATCAGAAGAATTACCCCAAAAAATAATACCATATGACATAAGCGTATGAAAATATGCGAAGTATACTACTTTTCGTGTTGAAATGTCACTTATTTCAGATACTGTTCTAATGGTAAATAAAGCGGCATTTAGTTTCTGAACAAGATCCTGAACATGGGCTTTCCACAACAGCTTACTATCTATCTGTACGCCTAGGAACTTGAACTGTCCCGTCTCGCTTATAACATGCCCATTCTGTCTGATTAAAATGTCAGTTCTTGTTGAATTATGGGTTAGAAACTGTAAAAACTGAGTCTTACTGTGATTTAGCATCAAATTATTTTCCACAAGCCACGAACTTATATCATGAACTACATTATTTGATAATGTTTCAATATTACACACAAGATCCTTCACTACCAAGGTGGTGTCATCAGCAAACAGAAATATTTTTTACTGCAGACGTATTATTTTGGTCCACTAGAACATATTCTATGTGAAGCCTGTTACTAAAGAGGCGAGGCTGGTGCAATAAGCTTGTACACTTTTAAAATATGATCAAATTAACAGTGCTCACTGTCAAAATAGGACCAGGATCAATACGATCCCTCGTCTTTGTTGTTGTTGCTGTTTAGTGGTCATGAGTCCCAAACTTCTTTGATGTAGCTTTCCGTACTAATCTCTTTTCCAAAATTTCTTCATATCAGCACAGCTGCATGAAGCCTTCTTCAATTGGAACCTGCTTACGATATACGAGCTTTGGCCTCCCTCTACAATTTTTGTATTTTACCCCTAACTCTTCTCTCACTTACCAAATTAAGTACTACTCGATGGCTCAGAATGTGCCCTATCATTTATCTCTTCTTTCAGTCAAATTGTGCTATAAAGTTCTTTTCTGACTCGATCCAGTACCTCTTCATTGGAAATCCCATTCACCCACCCAATCTTCTGTATTATTCTGTAACACCACATTTCAAAAGCTTCTACACATCTTTTTCCTTACTTATTATTTATTTATTTAGCGTATGGCAGTGCACATCATTTTACGCTTCTTACAAATGTTTAAACAAAGATATACATAAAAAACACAATAAAACATACAGATAATGGGCAACACAATAGAGACATCAAGATTATATATGGTCAATAAAATTAATACAAAACATCAAGATTATTATAAAGTTTTTTGCGGCGTCTGTTGCCATCAGAACGTCACTGAACCTGCCACTGTATGCTCTTCTTTCGCACTCTTGGACGATGTGGCGGATGGTCTGTCTGTTGGCTCCGCAGTTGGGAGTTCGTGCCTTTCCCCATTTGTAAAGGGTATCTGCACATCTTCCGTGATTTGTCCGTATTCTGTTAAGGGATTACCATATTTTACGTGGTAGTTTTACTTGGTAGTTCATATCCGGGCCGTCTTGACAATGCTCAGGGCACACCTCTCGCCACTACTCCTTCCAGGTCTTTATTGCATACTTTGCAATTCCTTGGCTGTTATAATTGTTGGATGTCTAGATCGAAGTCTGTTTCTTTCCAGGTCAGGCATTTCCCAGTGCATAGGGATCTGGGCGTTGTCGAGTATCTTCCTATCTTCCTGGAGAAGAGCATTCTTCCGACGTAGGTCCGCATGTGTTATGTGGCTTAGAATTGGCAGCCAATGTATTGGGGTTGATCTCATGGTTCCGCTGACAATTCGCATCGTGCTATTCAGCTGCTTGTCGATTTGTGTGTGTGTGTGTGTGTGTGTGTGTGTGTGTGTGTGTACACTGTTCATCCAGACCGGACCGCATTGCTCCGGAGCCGAGTAGACCAGTCCGAGTGCCGACGTGTGTAGCGTGTCAGCCGAGGAGCCCCAAGTAGTGCCGCACAGCTTCTGGAGAATGTTATTCTTCGTCTTTAGTCTGGCTGCAGTATTTTCCAGATGTCGTTTATAAGTAAGCGCTCTGTCCAGAGTGACTCCAAGGTACTTTGGATGCTCATTAGATCGGAGCCGACTTCCCTCGAGACGAACGTCAAGTTGTTTGCTTGCTAATTTATTATTGAGATGGAAACATGTAGTTTCGGTTTTTGTAGAATTTGGCTGTGATCTCCATTTACGAAAGTATGTACTTAATGTCTCCAAGTCAAATGTCAAGGTTGGTTCCATGACCTCTAAGTTCTTGTGTTGTGTTGCAAAGACCCAATCGTCTGTGTACCCAAAATTCCTGGAGGATGTGGATGGCATATCGGCAATATATAAGCCGAAAAGTAGTGGAGCCAACACGGAGCCCTGCGGTAGGCCGTTGTTCAGGGTTCTTTGGACGCTTATCTGTTCTCCTGTTACTACCTAGAATGTTTTGGCAGCAAGCATGGCATCTATAAATCTGGTAGTTCTCAGGCAAGGGATTGTTCTCATGAATTTGTACAGCAGACCATGTTTCCAGACAGTGTCATAGGCAGCAGACAAATCTATGAAAACAGTTGAAGTTTTTAACTTCCTTTGGTACCCAGCCTCTATGTATGTAGTTAGTGACATAACCTGGTCTGTACAGCTGCGCGCAGGGCGGAACACGGCTTGCTCCACGGGAACTGACTCCAGAATATTGGTGGCAATGCGGTTATAGAGAAGTCTTTCCAGGAGTTTAGAGACAGAGCTCAATAATGCGACTGGGCGATACCTCTTTGGTTCTTTACTCGCCTTCCCAGGCTTTCGGAGAGCAACGATTTTTGATCGTTTCATTTGCTGAGGGACTATTCCGTGTGTTATAATATCTGTAAATAATTCTGCTAACTATCTTTTCGCACATTTTCCGCAGTTCAGAACAAAACTCTTTACCGTTTATCGTACATTTGTCACTTCGACACAAAGCTACACTGGAAACGAATACCTACAGAAAATCCAAACACTTAAATTTGTATTCGATGTTAACAAACGTCTCCTTTCCAGAAACGCTTTTCTTGCCATTGCCGCTCTGAATTTTATAACGTGTTTACTTATGCCATCGCCGGTTATTATTCTCCTCAGGTATCAACTATATTTAGTGTTTCAGACCCTAATGCAATTTACTCCACACCACCCGATCTAATTCGTCTACACGTCCCCACCATTGTTTCACTTTTATTGATATTCATCTTAGAATGTATTTTTCAAGACAATACCTATTCCATTCAACTGCTCCTCCAAGTCCTTTGACGTTCCTGCCAGAATTGCAGTATCAACGACACGTTTGTATTTGCTCCTCCCACTGTGCAAAACACTTCTGCGTTATGGTTTCCAAGAGATTGCGCTGGAGCTCTGTTCTCGCCTAATTACTTGTCGACTGCCACTGTGTCTGTACACTTTGATGGAGCTTCTCGCAGATGTGGGCACAATTCAGGGTCTAAAAAATGTTGCGCGAGAGGAATATCTCCTTAGTAATGCGTGCATAACCGTCTCTTTCTCGTCGGATCTTGTCATTCTTTGTCTGTAGTATGCACTGTATTCCCTGACGAGAGGGTAACAAAGTGTTTTCTTATGCCAGACCCTCAATCCCTGTATCGACTGAGATTATTACTATCAAGCAAAATACTTTCGATGAAAATTCGATATTTTGCCACGGCAAATACAGGTATTAGTTATACGAAAATTCAGAAAGCTTCTCAAGAATGTTATTGGTACTCAAGGAATTCTCATGTATGCGATAGCAGACCATTTATCTCGTCTAATAACTTTTTTGATGTGTATGTAACATACAACTCAAAGTGGAATTCTAGATGTATTGCGCCTCAGTTCTGTGGTCAGATAACAACGAGGAAACACGACCAAATGTTCGCAGAAGTTGCTCACACTATCATGTTTTCTCGGAACTTCGCAATTTATTTTGAGTGAGCGCGCTGTGGCTGGATGTGGTTTTCCCGAACTGCAACGCGCCGATGCGTTCCAGGCCGGCCGGAGTGGCAGAGCGGTTCTGGGCGCTACAGTCTGGAACCGCGCGACCGCTACGGTCGCAGGTTCGAATCCTGCCTCGGGCATGGATGTGTGTGATGTCTTTAGGTTAGTTAGGTTTAAGTAGTTCTAAGTTCTAGGGGACTTATGACCACAGCAGTTAAGTCCCATAGCGCTCAGAGCCATTTGAACCATTTTTTTTTTATGCGTTCCAGTAGATGGACCACGCGGTCGATCTTATTATTACACTCTCGCTCCTGCAGTAGTATACAACGTTGTGGTCTTGGACAATTACAGTACCGTTGTAGACTGCTTTGCTGCATAGTTTATAACAGCCCCGACACACAAGGGTAAATACAAGAAAGGAGAAACAAGCGCTGTGTCTGGAATTTCCAGCAACGTTAAGGCGTTCGCGGTTCTTGATTGCAGTTTAACATTACGGACTGTGCGATATCGAAGGAGGAACAACAGTTTATATTATGCCCTTTCGCGAAGGAATAATTTAAAAGCCTTTTTCAAAATGGTCCAAATAGCTCTGAGCACTATGGGACTTAACATCTGAGGTCATCAGTCCCCTAGAACTTAGAATTACTTAAACCTAACTAACCTAAGGACATCACACACATCCATGCCCGAGGCAGGATTCGAACCTGCGACCGTAGCGGTCGCGCGGTTCCAGACTGAAGCGCCTAGAACCGCTCGGCCACAGCGGCCGGCAAAAGCCTTTTTAGTAGCTCATTGTATACCGACATATGGAAAGCGTTTCTCGAATTCTGATCTTTACTGAAAATTCTAACATTCCTCAGAACATAGGAAACACTGTTGGTGAGTCGAGCAACACAGTCACTGACTCTTTTGTAGAGTAGTTAATTCGTTTACCACATCAACGGGAGCGTACCTTGAGTATTGCTGACGAATACTTACATGTAGGAAATCAACGGCCTTGCCTCAGTGGTAAAACCGGTTTCCGTCAGATCACCGAAGTTAAGTGCTGCCGGGCTGGGTTTGCATTTGGATGGGTGACCATGCGGTCTGCTGAGCGCTGTTGGAAAGCGAGGTGCACTTAGCAATTGTGAGCCAAACTGAGGAGCTACTTGATTGAGAAGTAGCGGCTCTGGTCTCGTCAACCGACATACGGCCAGGAGAGCGGTGTGCTGACCACATGGCCCTCAATATCAGCATCCAATGGCGCCTGTGGGCTAAGGATGACATGGCGGCAGGTCGGTACCGTTTGGCGCTCATGGCCTGTTCGGGTGGAGTTAAGTTTAGTTTTAGGAAATTAACTATAGAGCGGGTGCTCCAGTCAATGAAGAACGTTCTTGGGATTTCATTCTCCCACACTGTCCCCCCCCCCCCCCCCCCAAAGTGTTAGATAATTTCTTAATGGTTGTCGATTGAGTGACTATTAACATGGCTATGAAATTGCCAGTGTTAGTATAAGAAGTGATAATTATTTTGATACATGTTTAATATTCTTAACGATTTTTATACAGAGAGATAAATACCTTAGAAGTTCGAAAAGTCATGGATTAACTATTACAGTAAAACAGCTGTTATGTACTGAAACGTCCCCTTAGAAAAATTATGAATGACAGTGCTGGAAAACCTCTTACGTTATTTGTTTTTCAAACAGTTAATCAAAACCCAAGCTACTCAAACAGTTTTCTCTTTACTTATTCTGATCATCACTAAACTGACACACAATATTTTTAGCGCAACGCAATCTGACTTTCAACAAACCCTACCAAAAAAAAAAAAAAAAAAATGGCCCTGACTGACAATAACCTATATCTTTCATGAATCACTTACCTCACAAAAATCTTCGTTACTCGACCTACTGCAATACAGCGAGCGCCAATACTGCGCGCTAAATAAAAGATTGTAACTACTGAAGGCACTAACTACTGATAGGTATAGTATAGTTAGCAAATTAAAGATTTTGATAGAGAACAAACAATGTATTTACCTAATAATGTTCAAAAGTCATCATATATATATATATATATATATATATATATATATATATATATATATATATATATTTACAAATTTCCTTTTTCTGGCGGACACACGTCCGGATCGTGCTAACATAGTAATCTCTCAAAACTCCGCCATCTCTCTCTCCACATCCGCCACTGCTGGCGGCTCACCTCCAACTACCAACGCTACGCGCTGTTCACATCGAACTGCCCAACACTACACAAGCGAATATTTCAACAATATCAACCAGCCACAGACTTTACACAGCATAGTCAGTGATTTTCATACAGAGCGCTACGTGGCGTTACCAACATAAAAACCTAAACAGCCCTACCTACAGTACTATCGTACGATAAAAAGTTGTTGCCAATATCTTGAATCGTTAAAGAATATATACTACGTATGTTGTAAACCACAGGAATGTTCGTCTATATGTTCACTAGTTGGAGTGTAGTAATACCATGGACACATCTTTATCGCTAAAAACATCAGTCTGTCATGCGATGTCTCCAAATAACATCTTTTGCAAATACTCTTAAAGGGAATTGCACATGAGATTGTACTTTTTTCTTGTATTGCTCACTTGTACGAGCTGCCCTAAGCATACTTTATCTGATGATAACTACTCGATACGCGTCATGAATAAAGTTTTTAATGATCAAGACGTTTCCATGGGATTCCTAAATGTGAAGTCTGGATGGTCCATTTGTTACAAATGGAGGGCTTTATCAGTCAAATATAAGATATTCACTTATTGTAGGTATCACGCTGACATAATCTTCTGGCGCCGACCTGGCCCCTCTCTCGGATGAATTTGTCAACCACATGAAAAAAAAGCGAAGATATTTCTAAATGAAGCAGTCGAAACAGCTTTCAAAAATTTGTGATGCCAATTTTTCAGTAATTACAGGGAATAATATGCAACATCTACAAAAACAAGGTGGTGTAATAAAAATTGAAAGTCAAGCAAGTGCGTGTTAAAAAGGGTGTAAGGCAGGTCTGCAGATGTTCACCGTTGTTGCTCTCCATCTCCATTTACAAATGGAGGGTGTCCTTCCTAAGAATCATCTGACTCATTTCCTCTTATGTTTCGGAGGATATCTGGAATTTCTTTTTTGCAATGTGTAGCTGGAGTCAGCACAAACAAATACTGCTAATCGCGTCTTTCATGCGACGCCTAGCGTCGATGGAAAGCATCGGTTTGTTTCTTGTTACAAATCATTTTTGAAAGGGAATTTACATGCTTATTTTATAGCACTCCGTCTTCAGGCCACAAGTGGCCCATCGGGACCTACCGACCGCCGTGTCATCCTCAGCTGAGGATGCGGATGAGAGCAGTGTGTGGTCAGCACACCGCTCTCCCAGTCTTTATGATGGTTGTCTTTGACCGGAGCCGCTACTATTCGATCGAATTGCTCCTCAATTGGCATCACGAGGCTGAGTGCACCCCGAAAACTGGCAACAGCGCATGGCGGCCGAGATGGTCATCCATCCATGTGCCGGCCACGCCCGACTGCGCTTAACTGCGGTGATCTGACGGGAATTGGTGTATCCACTGCGGCAAGGCCGTTACCTCATTTTATAGAGCGGTGGCAAATAAGTTTAGTGCGATATTCGTCTTATCGATGTGTATCGACAGGGAGAGCAGAACACAAAGAATAACTAGTACTCCAGCAGCGACTGACCAGCGCTGCTGTGTGTTGCCGGCAATCAGTGCCGACCAGGGCGGCGCTCAGTCGCTGCTGGAGTACTGTTTATTCTTCGTGTTTTGCTCTCCCTGTCGATACACATCAGTAAGACGAATAGCGCACTTAACTAATTTGGGATTGCTGTAAGGAATGGGCACGTAAAATTCCTCTTTAAAAGTGAGTTTGTTTGTAATGGGAAACAAATCGACACATTCTGTCTACCCTGGGACTTGCAAGGAAAATATGCTGAGCCGTATTTGTTTGGGCTGATTCCAGCTACACATCACAAATACTTTGCCAGCTTACAGGTAGCTTCGAAATCAGGAGGAACTTTTGGAAGTAATGAAAGTTGCTCATAGAATGAAGGCCTTTACGGCAGGTGTTGTCATCACTTAACACTTCCGGGATGAAATGCCGTGGTCCATACATAAGACTCTCCCCTGACGTTTCGCCTTCGACAGCGGAAGGCATGCTCCGAAGACAATCCCGACGAACTGCAACGAGAGCACGAGTGAGCGCCGTATATATAAGCCATCCAGAGGGCGCCGCTGTCAATCACGTGACGTCGGCTGTGCTATGATCTCCGATATTGCAAACTTTCTAAATTGAAATTAATCGATTGTCACGCTGTTGCTGCAATGTTGACATCCATATCTTATCCATATTTTCTATTAAAATTATTACCGTGTTTGGCAATCTCAATTAAAACATGAATAGACAGGGCGCACAAAATATGTGAAAGTTGGCAATATCAGAGATCATAGCACAGCCGACGTCACGTGATTGACAGCGGCGCCCTCTGGATGGCTTATATACAAGGCGTTCACTCGTTCTCTCGTTGCAGTTCGCCGATTGTCCTCGGAGGATGCCTTCCGCAGTCGAAGGCGAAACGTCAGGGGACAATGTACGGACCACGGCAACTCAGCCAGGAAGTGTTAAAAAGAATGTAAGTTGCTGTTTCGATACGTGAGCAAATAGGGAAGAAAGCGATTTTTTGTCACAATAGCGCAAGACAGGAAAATGGGGAGGACAGCATCAAACAAGTATAAAAAAAAGGACGATGGATTTCTTCATGAGAATACCTCACAAAATTTACACTAATTGCTTCCCAGGTCATCTTTTGCAGTCTTACTTTTTGTTTTTCTTCAATGTGCTAGATTGCTTCCTGAGGTATGTACGCTATCTGATCAAAGTATCGAGACAGCCGTACGTAATGGGGAATTGACCACTGGATGTTAGGAGACGCGGACCCGCTGTTATAATAGAGGGCAAGGAGTAATGTGTTGTCAGTAACGAAGCAACAACAGCAAAATGGACCGTTCAAGAGCGCTCAGTGACTTCGAACGTGTGCTAATAATCGGATGTCACCTGAATAACAAATCCGACAGGGACATGTCAGCCCTTCTAAAATTGTCATAGTCGACCGTCGCTGATTGCTGATTGCGTAGTGGGAAGGAACAACCACAGCTAAATCAAGACCAGCGAGACCATTGCGGGAGGAGGGTGGTTCCAAAATATGGCACGAAATCAGCGGAGGGCGCTAATTCCAAAGAGCTCCCAGCAGTCAAGCTGGCACAATGTCTGTGTTTAGGAAGTTAAAAAGAACGGGGTACGATGGTCGAGCAGCTCCTCATAATCCACACAGTGGAATCAGCGCTAAGCTGTGCCTGAAGTGGTGCCAAGAACGAGGACTGTGGACAGTAGATGAGTGGAAACGAGTGATTTGGAGTGACGAATCACGCTGAGGATTGACAATCAGTGATTTACTGTGTTCAGTCACACTATACCTTACAGCAATCGGATGGAAGGCTTTGCGTTTGGCGAGTGTTTCGAGAACGTTACGTGCTGCCAAGTGTAGTGGCAAAAATGACGTGTGGAGGAGATGGTGTTATGGTGTGGGAGTGTATTTCTTGGTTAGTGCGTGGTCCACTTATTGTCCTTTAAGTAAAATGCTGAATGTCTAAGGATGTGAAGACACTTTTAGTGCGTACATCAGAGGAATAGTTCGAGACCGAGAGATGTGGCACAGTGGTTAGAACACTGGCATTGGAGAGGACGGTGGTTCAAACCCGCATCCGGTCGGTCTGATTTAGGCTTTCCGCGATTTTCCTAAATCGCTTCAGGCAAATTCCGGGATGGTTCCTTTGAAAGGGCACGGCCTGCTTCCTTCCCCACCCTTCCCTAACCCGATGGGACCGATAACCTCGCAGTTTGCTCCCCTTCCCCCAAATAAATCAACCAACCAACCAACCGACCGACCGACCGACCGACCAACCACAACCAACCAACCAGTAGTTAGGAGAAGAAGACTGTTTGTACAAGCCTGACAACGCATCCTGTCAGTAAGCAGTATGATTCGTGGAAAATAAGATTTCTGATGTGGGTGGGACTGCTCAGAGCCCTGATCTGAATGCAGTGGACCACCTTTCGGATGACTTAGAGCAGGCTCATCCAAGAATTGCGCCCAGCGGGCGCGGCCGCGCCCCGCGGGCGCAAGGCAGTGTAGTTCAGCGCCCCGTCCGCGATCGTGTGTCGCTAGTGTCGGCCTAGGAGCGAGAGAGAGAGAGAGAGAGAGAGAGAGAGAGAGAGAGAGAGAGAGAGAGATAGCTGCGGAGCGAGTAAGACCGCACAGCACTGCTCTAAGCTGGACTGTCCCGCGGTCAGAGCCAACGAAAACAAAATAACAGAGGAAGCGCAGCTCTGTAAAAGTGGTCGATGAGCGGTGAAACAAGCAAACCATTTATTGTTTGCGTAAAAACTAGTGTTCGTGTGGCAGAATTACTACGCAAAGCTTTAGGAAACAATATCCAAAACAAGAATGGAACAACACCTTAGTAGTTTTCTGACTCACAGGTTGATTCTATTAGTACTGCACATGCACACTCATCATATGTACAGTAGGCGTCTTCTGAAAAATGTATCAGTTTCTTAAATGAACTAGAGTCATGAATATCCTATTTTAGAAATAATTTTATGTAAGGGATATACAGTCTCATTCTTACTGTTAGTAGTTACAAGTAAATACTTTTTGTTATACTTCGTGCTACAGCTTTTTGTATCCCTTTTCAGAGTTTAGAAATCGGATCCTTAGTTTTCTGTTTTGTACGTAATAATTTTAACTACATCTACATCTACATACATACTCCGCAATCCACCATACGGTGCGTGGCGGAGGGTACCTCGTACCACAACTAGCATCTTATCTCCCTGTTCCACTCCCAAACAGAACGAGGGAAAAATTACTGCCTATATGCCTTTGTACGAGCCCTAATGTCTCTTATCTTATCTTTGTGGTCTTTACGCGAAATGTAAGTTGGCGGCAGTAAAATTGTACTGCAGTCAGCCTCAAATGCTGGTTCTCTAAATTTCCTCAGTAGCGATTCACGAAAAGAACGCCTCCTTTCCTCTAGAGACTCCCACCCGAGTTCCTGAAGCATTTCCGTAACACTCGCGTGCTGACCAAGATTGAAAACTTATTAAAAACAGAATTAAGGTTATAAATCTCTTTAATTATTACAGTCAACATTGTTAAAGAAGACAACATTTTACACTTTTTTGTTTTCGAGGAAACGATTTAGTCTAGCTTTGGTACAAATTTTCGAACTGACTTTTGTGACAGGTATTAAAGTGCCGTTCAATCGAGTACTTTTTTAAATACATGAGGTTCCGATGACATACTAAACATTTGGCATGATTTTCGACAGCAGTACAAAGGAAATTAATTTCCTACTCGGGTTTAAATAGTGCGGACGCACCGCTCCTCTTTCTTTTTGTCTGCTGCTGTTGACCATCCATCTCGATCCACTGTAACCTTACGTCTTGTTGACTAAAGGCTTCGTGTCGCTTTCGACCGCTGCTGGCGTGGCGGTCTGTCGTCCGTAAGAAGCGCGCGTACAGCGGCATGGCGAGGCTCGGCGGGCGGTCCGCAACAGCCAGCTGAGCGACACGGCTCGGCCACTGCGACAACACACGAATTCGATCGGGGCGCTGGCCGCGGGCAATCGCGGGCGCTAGCGCCCCAGGGGCACAGCTTGGACGAGCCTGACTTAGAGCATCGACTTCGCGTCAGAACCCATTTCTCTGGTTTTGGCTCTTGAGGAAGAAAGGGCCGACATTCCTCCACAGACATACTGACATCTCTTTAAAAGTGTTCCGAGCAGAGATTAAGCTCTAATAAAGGCAAGGGTGGACACAATCCATATTAATATCCACTAATATGTGTCTGTATACTCGCGATCAAGTGTTGTACAGCATTCTACTCACAAGGGAACCTCCCCATCACACCCCCATCAGATTTAGTTATAAGTTGCCACAGTGGATAGACCTTGAAAAACTGAACACAGATCAATCGAGAAAACAGGAAGAAGTTGTATGGAACTATTAAAAAAATAAGCAAAATGTACAAACAGAGTAGTCCAAGGGCAAGGTAGGCAACATCAAGGATAGCCAGAACTGAGGAGCGCCGTGGTCCCGTGGTTAGCGTGAGCAGCTGCGGGGTGAGAGGTCTCTGGTTCAAGTCTTCCTTCGAGCAAAAAGTTTAATTTTTTATTTTCAGACAATTATCAAAGTTCAGGCACTCACACATAATCAACTTCGCTCTCCAAAATTCCAGGACATGTTCAGATTTGCTTGGACATATGCAGGATTTGACGGTCTACACACGGAAAAATTTGAAAACGTTAAAAACATATGTTTTGACAGAGCACAGAGAAAAGTGTGCGACTGTGAGACTTTTGGATTCATGTGTTGCAGTTTATGTGACAAACACTTATGTTTTCATCACTTTTTTGGGAGTAATTATCACATCCACAAGAAAACCTAAATCGGGCAAGGTAGAAGAATCTTTTTACCCATTCGCCAAGTGTACAAGTTAGGTGGGTCGACAACATATTCCTGTCATGTGACGCACATGCCGTCACCAGTGTCGTATAAAATATATCAGACGCGTTTTCCTGTGGAGGAATCGGTTGACCTATGTCCTTGCGGTCAAATGTTTTCGGTTCCCATTGGAGAGGCACGTCCTGTCGTCTACTAATCGCACGGTTTTGCGGTGCGGTCGCAAAACAGAGACTAAACTTATTACAGTGAACAGAGACGTCAATGAACGAATGGACAGATCATAACTTTGCCAAAATAAAGAAAAATATTTTTGCTCGAGGGGAGATTTGAACCAAGGACCTCTTGTTCCGCAGCTGCTCACGCTAACCACGGGACCACGGCGCTCCCGAGCTTACATTGTCCTTGATGTGGCATATGTTCGTGTGGACTACTCAGTTTGAATATTTTGCTTATTTTCTTATAGTTCCACACAACTTCTTCCTGTTTTCTCGATTGATCTGTGTTCAGTTTTTCAAGGCCTATCCACTGTGCCGACTTATAACTAAATCTGAGGGGGGTGCGATGGGGAGGTTCCCTTGTCAGTGCCATCCGTGGACTTACGAGTACTTGGCTTAACGTAAATTGCTTGTTTATTAGACACATTGGAGGGCACCATTCCTGAACTAACTGCAGCACCTTCTATAGGCGACGAAAAATATTCATTTTTTCGTAAATCGGTTTAGTTTGCTGATATGGCCCTTCAACGACTTTCAGCCAAATGTCGGTCGTTACTAGTTACTGCTGAAGCCCTGGAAACGTTTCCGGTCTGTGTGGCCCAGAGGGAGTTCGGTGCTAGTCCAGTGCAGTCTGCTAGCTGGGAAAGCGCCGCCTGCCCCGGCGTGGAGTGGTGCCCTGAGGGCTCCGCGTTACGGTGCACAGCGCAGCGCGGAGACCTGCCGCGGTCCGCCCATCGCCAGACACAGACAGACACGGACGTAACCGCCGGCGCTCGGCGCTAGTCGCTTCCTCTACCTGTTCTGCTTCTGCCGGGCCCCAGGCCGCAGGAATGTGACGCCGGAACTCCCAGCCACTGCAGGAGGAATCTGCATCTGACAGCTGCTTCCAACAATAGCAGTGCAGCGTCACTAGATGCGCATCCAAACAGGAGGGAGAGGGGAGGGGGTTGAAGGGGGGGGGACTTGACCCCTCCTAAGGAAAATTTTATTAAATGACTTTATGTTTTTACGTATATAAATTAGCAAATTTCTGAGCTAACTTTCGGAGGACATTCTACCACATCATTTACAACTGGGACGCCGCCGTGCGGTATTAGCCGAGCGTTCGGGGGCGCTGCAGTCATGGACTGTGTGGCTGGTTCCGGCGGAGGTTCGAGTCCTCCCTCGGGCATGGGTGTGTGTGTTTGTCCTTAGAGTAATTTAGGTTAAGTAGTGTGTAAGTTTAGGGACTGATGGCCTTAGCAGTTAAGTCCCATAAGATGTCACACACATTTGAACATTTTTTTTTTTTGTTGCAAGGTGATAGCTAGAAATGGAAAGCTATATTGGGAAGGGGAAATGTTAGACAGTAACAAATTCCGCCCTCCTCCCAGGACTCAAGCCTTCACCTGTAACTGCACTTCGCTTCCACATAGTAAATCGTAGAGTGTGGCTGATCGTTATAACATCCCTGTTTTACAGAGCTCTCAGGAAGCTATCGTTTTAACATGATTTTATTATGTAGCTTTCTTGTCTGTACTCATTTTGCAGTTGATTTTAACTTCCCAATGAGGTAGAGACCTGAAATTTTGAACATAGATCAAACGTGGGTGACAATGAAATATTATCGCACTTTTGTCTGAATTATCCACGTAGCTCTGATGGGGGTAGGATTGAAGTGTATTGGTAATGCCTGACACCTTCAGCAGCCCTGCGGGACCGGCGTGTTGGGCGGGTAGTATCGGAATGCGGCACAGGCGGTATGCGTGGAACTCCACGACAGCCGCCACACGACACTGCTAGACGTGTGAGCGCTAGTAACGCGTCTGTTGTGCTGGCCTCGTGACGCTACGCGCCCGTTGCCGGCGAATCAGTACTAGTGGCTGCACTGCACAGGTATCTGCACAACGGATCTACATTAAGTAGTGAGAGTATGCACCGTGGTCTCGTATCGTTCTCGTTACACACCGTTGGTTTTGTCTCAGATTAAGCTATGCCTTGTCACTCTTGCTTTACTCATTTGAACTTTGTTATACCGCCATGTCGTTTCCGTTGTCTGTTTTCCTCTTATTGTTGTTCTCCTGTTCACAGCTAACTGCCGATAACAGGCCCTGGTCAGTTGGCCAGTCTTTGTTGGTTCTTTGAGTCGTTCTTGATCCTTGTCAGATTCCGGTCACAATGATTTGCAAAAATAACATGCTCTCATGGAAATGTTGAAATCTATTGAGAAATAACACGCACACGACTAAAAAGTATAAAATAATTATTTAAATAAAAAAGAATTTTTAATATAACACACTTTTAAATCGGACTAAATAGTATGTGCCTCAGTCAGTGGTAAATGACAACTCTTTTGCCACTAAGTGGACCACATCATCTCATTGTGAAGCTTTGTTATTCTGTTGAGGAAAATAATTGTGACTGTAAAAAGGATGTTAATCTCTTGTTGTACGACGTATAATATGTGAAAGCTTTATTATTTTTATCTCTCCCTATGCGATGGCAAAAGACCGAAACCGGTTGGAATAAATAGGAAATCACAATACAGGACTGAGTTCTTCTTATGGGGCAGCCACCAACTGTAGAAGTCCATTTTGTAAATTGAAGAAACCGCACAGCAGTTGCTGCATCAACAATGTCGTTGATTTAGCAACTATTATGCGGTTCCTTCAATTTACAAAACAGCACTATACTACACATTCCTTACAACAGAGGTCAGATTTGCAGATAACGTCTTTTACAGAGGCGACGTGCAGTATTTTCCTTAAGCGGGATGCAGGAGCCAGTTTTAACACGCAATCCCTCACAGTTGTTGTCACATGGATGGCAGCAACAATTGTCACTACTGCGGCGTATCGCTCCTCCCAGAGATCACCATCGGTGTCGCAGCATGTACACACTACTAAGCGGCAGCACTGACTGCTTCTTCCGCTCGAATCGTGGTCTTTCGATGGCCTATGTAGAGGCAATGGCTCTGGCTTGTCAGCAGTTCAGCTTTGCGTCTGAAAATGGCGCCCATTTAGAGCGCCGAAATATCATGTCAGAATCTCAGGATCTAGTTATAAAACCTGCGAACACACCACGAATTACTACGGCGAGGAAGTCTACGCCATCACTGGTACTTCGGTGGTTTTCTCCGCCCAAGGACTGAGTATTTGTGTTGTCCTCGTCATTTCGTCATCATTCGGGAAAAGTGGAGTGACTAGACTTTGACAAGATTGGAAATTTGTACGGGCGCTGATAACCAAGCAGTTGAGAGCCCCACAAATCAAATATCATCATCATCATCGACAACGTCGTCGTCGTCGTCGTCGTACTCATCACCAACGTCGTCACTGTCAGGGGTACTATCTAATACACTGTTAAAAAAAAAAAAACTAGGATACGTCCTAATATTGTGTCGGACTTAATTTTGCCTGGTGTAATGCAGCAACTCAACGTCGCATGGACTCAGCCAGTCGTTGGAAGTCCCCTGCAGAAATACTGAGCCACGCTGCCTCTACGGCCGTCTACAATTGCAGAAGTGTTGCCGGTGCAGGACTTTGCGTGCGAACTGTACCCTCGATTATGTAAAATAAATGTTTGGTGGGATTTACGTCGGGTGGTCTCGGTGGCCAAATTATTCGCTCCAATTGTCCAGAATGTTCTCCAACCCAGTCACGATTAATTGTGGCCTGGTACCATGGTTGTGTTGTTTGGGAACATAAACTGCATGAATGGCTGCAAATGTCTCCAAGTGACCGAACACAAACATTTCCAGTCAATGATCGGTTGGACCAGAGGACCCAGTTGATTCCATGCAAACGCGGCGTTCTGGAGCCACCATCAGCTTTCTCAGTCCTTGACAACTTGGGTCCATGGCTTCATGTGGTCTGCGTCTTACTCGAACCCTATCATTAGCTCTTACCAACTAAATCTGGACTACCTGACCAGGTCACGGTTTGCCAGTCGAGCTCCAGAGAGGCGCTGCGGGCGATGTCGTGCTCTTAGCAAAGGCACTCGCGTCGGTAGTGTGCTACCATAGCCCATTAACGCTAAATTTCGCCGCATTGTCCTAAAGGATATGTTCGTCGTACGTCCCACACTGATTTCTGTTGTTATTTCACGCAGTGTTCGTTGTCTGTTAGCAATGAAAGCTGTACGCAAACGCCGCTGCTGTTGGTCGTTAAGTCAAGGACGCCGGCCACTTCCTTGTCGGTGGTGAGAGGTAATGCGGTAATACCTGAAATGATCTCGGACTATTGAATTCCCTAACGATTTCCGAAATGGAATGTCCCACGTGTTTAGTTCCAACTAACATTGCGCGTTCAAAGACTTAACTCCCGTCATGTGGTCACAACCACATTTGAAGTCTTATCGCATGAATCACTTGAGTACAAATGGCAGCTCCGCCAATTCACTGTCCTTTTATACACTACTGGCCACTAAAATTGCTGCACCACGAAGATGACGTGCTACAGACGCGAAATTTAACCGACAGGAAGATGATGCTGTGATATGCAAATGATCAGCTTTTCAGAGCATACACACAAGGTTGGCGCCGGTGGCGACACCTACAACGTGCTGACATGAGGAAAGTTTCCAACCGACCTCTCATACACAAACAGCAGTTGACCGGCGTCCCCTGGTGAAACGTTGTTGCGGTGCCTCGTGTAAGGAGGAGAAATGCGTACCATCATGTTTCCGACTTTGATAAAGGTCGGATTGTAGCCTATCGCGATTGCGGTTTATCTTATCGCGACATTGCTGCTCGCGTTGGTCGAGATCCAATGACTGTTAGCAGAATATGGAATCGGTGGGTTCAGGAAGGAAATATGGAACGCCGTGCTGGATCCCAACGGCCTCGTATCACTAGCAGTCGAGATGACAGGCATCTTATCCACATGGCTGCAACAGATCGAGCAGCCACGTCTCGATCCCTGAGTCAACAGATGGGGACGTTTGCAAGACAACAACCATCTGCACGAACAGTTCGACGACGTTTGCAGCAGCATGGACTATCAGCTCGGAGACCATGGCTGTGGTTAACCTTGACGCTGCATCACAGACAGGAGCGCCTGCGATGGCGTACTCAACGACGAACCTCGGTGCACGAATGGCAAAACGTCATTTCTTCGGATGAATCCAGGTTCTGTTTACAGCATTATGATAGTCGCAGCCGTGTTTGGCAACAAGGCGGTGAACGCACATTGGAAGCGTTTATTCGTCATCGCCATACTGGGGCAAAACCCGGCGTGATGGTATGGGGTGCCAGTGGTCACACGTCTCGGTCACCTCTTGTTCGCACTGTCTGCACTTTGAACAGTGGACGTTACATTTCAGATGTGTTACGATACGTGGTTCTACCCTTCCATCGATCCCTGCGAAACCCTACATTTCAGCAGGATAATGCACGAACGCATGTTGCAGGTCCTGTACGGGCCTTTCTGGTTACAGAAAATGTTCGACTGCTGCCCTGGCCAGCACATTCTCCAGATCTCTCACCAACTGAAAACGTCTGGTCAATCGTGGCCGAGCAGCTGGTTCGTCACAATACGCCAGTCACTACTCTTGATGAACTGTGGTATCGTGTTGAAGCTGCATGGTCAGCTGTACCTGTACACGCCATCCAAGCTCTGTTTGACTCAATGCCCAGGCGTACCAACGCCGTTAATACGGCCAGAGGTGGTTGTTCTGGGTACTGATTTCTCAGGATCTATGCAACCAAATTTCGTGAAAATGTAATCACATGTCAGTTCTAGTATAATATATCTGTCCAATGAATACCCGTTTATCATATGCATTTCTTCTTGCTGTAGCAGTTTTAATGGCCAGTAGTGTACCTAGTGTAAGCAATATTGCCGCATTCTGTATATGTGCATGTCGCTATCCCACGACTTTTGCCACCTCAGTATATGTTGAGACCTAATGTGCACTTTTTTCTAGTGGTTTTAAATAAAAAAATATTTAGCACCAAACAAGGTTTTTTTTTAATCTCATTTTGTTCGTTGAATCTGATCGGAGCGGACGTCGTAAGACACCCTTTTAAGTTCGTTGTTGATCTATTAACTCAGTTTTTTTATTACAGAGGGCAGCTAACAGGTTTGAACTCAGAACCCCTCGCTTAGCAGTCATTCACTTAAATCATTACGCTAACGCAGGTCGTCAGTTAATACATCTCGCGGAGGACTTTAAAATATGACGATATTCCCTCAGGAGGGATCGCAGCTTAAGATTCCTTACACTGTGGCGCGCCTTTTTAGATAATAATAGTAATTTGAGACGGAATTAAGGACGCAAAGATACCTGTAGGACATTCAGCTACTGGGATAGAAGACTTCTTGCTAAAGTTTTCCACCACGGGGCCTTTGCGACCTGTGTGTAATATCCGTCCCAGTACTCAGGGCAAATGCCGCTGATGGACGACACATGCGAAACCATGCCACTCCGCGCTACGTAATTTTCCTGCTTACAGAAAATTTATTTTTCGCTTTTGGGTCACAGCCATTTCAAATACAGAAGTTGTATGCGCATTATCTTGGTCACTCTGTAAATTCTGTTTCTTACGTAAATATCAATATGCGTAGATCACACCGAGCAAAACTTCGTAGCTGAGTAATCTTTGCCTATTGCTACAATATGTGTTGTTACATAGCCTCTGCCTGAGAGCGCTAGCAAAGTTACACGAGTTGTAAGTTGAACAGTGTTAAGTAGCAGACGTTTTTTGAAGAATGGTCAGGAAATTTTCTTTGTAGGAATGATACGAAGTAGATGAAATTGGAGTATGAATATTTTTGATGCGATTAGGGGGAGAGAAGCTAAGGAGATAATTTGCGAATTTTTCTGGAGTGTTGAGAGATTGAGGTAAGCACGCAAGCACATAACTGTTTTGTGCCATTGATATTGTAGTAACGAAGTCCAGATAGTGGGATTGTTACGTGTCTTGCCCTAATAGGATGATGAACCCTTGATTAAATTTATTTCTTAAAATTATGTTATGTAAATACTATTGTGAACATTAAGTTTATTTTTAGAAAATTACTTTTGAATACAGAGTTTCTTTTGAATTTTGTCAGAAGTTATTTCTTACTAGTTAAAATTCCTATCTTTTCATTCTGTTTATTAAGTACGTTCGCACATTGCATTTTGTGGTATGGAATTTTCTGCGGCAGTTTTTTAATGTTGCATTGCTGCTGTATGCTGTGCGCTGCTTTCGGGAAACCTGCAAAAATGTTTGTCAAGACATGAAGTGAAAATACAGTTTAGGGCCACAAATTTCTTTGTAAGTTCAGTTGCGCATTTATTAAGTCAAGACACATTCAGCATAGAATTTGTGGACTGTGTTGAGTAAAGCATATGAAGTCTTTCTATAACTCAGTCTGAGCTTTGCACATTACACGAGTTTAAGTTAGGTATTAGTTCGTGTAGCTAATAGTTTTGAGAAGTTCTGGTAGACAGTTTTAGGAAGATTCACTCAGAGAGAGATAAGCAGACAGCCGGTTAAGTTACAAAGACTCTTCTTAACATGCAGTTTTGTCGTATGATGACAATAGAGACTGTGTCTGTTATTTGAAGACAAATGTTGATGGTGTTAGGACAGCAACCAGCCACAAATTTACTTTCAGTTCCTTTATTCAAAGGGTTCCGTTACCTGTTTCGAATCGTTGTGATTCATATTCAGACGGTTTACACGCTTTCCTTATGACATGTGGTGCGTTTTTTACAGATTAATTGTCCTAAAATATAAATAATACATAATTATAAGCACGCCATACACAGATGGTTGCGTTACAGATTTTCGTTGCATGTGACTTACGTGAAATGTCGGTATGGAGTGTTTGTTTTCACAACATTCGTCCAACAGATGTGAATACACATTCCCACTGCATTCTTATTGTTGCACACGTAAATTTTTCTCACTGAACGCTTTAGATTTGTCACCGAGAAGATTTCTACCACGCACCACATGTTATGATACATACAAAGAGCTTACAAACATGTGAGTATCAAAGATGCTATGACAAATCATAACATTTGAAGACGTCCTATGTTTGGAAATATTCACTTACGCAACTGTTCAAGTTACGAAGTCTTAAAGCATCAATGTGTTCTTTGAATCTAATTTCAAAACTTCTGCCTGTCTGCCCAATGTAGAATTTTGGGCATGTATCGCATTTGAGTTTTTATATTCCTGATTTGCGGTAGGGACACTTGGAGGTATTTACATGATGGATTACTTTTTGTTGTAATTTATTATTTGTGGAAATGCTGATTGTGGTATTTTTCTTTTTAAATAAGTTTGCTATTTGGTATGATGTATACAAATTCAAATGCGATACGTGCTCAAAATTCGAGATTGGACAGACAGGCAGAGGTTTTGAAATGAGATACAAATAACAAATTGATGCTTTAAGACTTGGTAATTTGATCAAATCTGAATTTGCAGCCCATATTGCTGAAGAAAACCATTCAGTGGGAAACATTGAGAACAACTTAAAAATTTTACATCTAGCAGAAAAAGGAGCTACTATGAATATATCAGAAGAAATAGAAATACACACACACACACACAAACAGCACCCCAGACTATATCCTTAATGAAGAAACAGAGTTAGCTAACACCCCTTTCATGAAAAATTTCCAAAAATTATTTTCCAATCTCCAAAGCAAATAAGGAAAGCGTGTAAACCGCCTGAAGATGAATCACAACGATTCGAAACCGGCAACGGTACCCTTTGAATAAAGGAACTGAAAGTAGATTTGTGGCTGGTTGCTGTCCTAATACCATAAACATTTGTCTTCTTAAGATTTTGCTCGGTCTGCGCTGAGCCCATCCACTGTGCTAAGCAGTGTGTTCATTCCACTGAACAGACGTGCCAGTCTTCCCCGGAGCAGTGCGTCTTTTTAATTAAGGGTGAGGTGGACAGTCAAACATTTGTTCTGCAGGCGGCGACGACAAATTCGACAGAGGGTCGCGTGGTTAGCCGCGGGCCTGCCGTGTTTGTCGCCGTGGTTAGCTGCGAGGCGCGGACGCCAGCACCGTCGGTTAGCGGGCCGAGTTAGCGGGCTGTGCCGACAGCAGAGGCCGCCGTCTCCGGCGGCAGGCTGGAGCCTGCAGTCCCTGCCGCCCACACCGGCGCCAGAAATACCTGCGGCCGCGGGGGCGGCGGGGGCGCAGGCAGGGACACCGGACCCCTCACGCATTATTCATCGCCCGTCCGCTAGCTGGCGGTCAGGAGGTGAGCGCCGATTGATTTGGCCAAACTGTCGGCAGGTAACTGGAGCTCTGCTCCAAAAAGAGGCACCAGAAATGTCTGACAGAGACCCCGCTACAAAACCAGGCCATTAAAATTGCTACACCACGAAGATGAAGTGCTCCAAACGCATAGTTTAACCGACAGAAGAAGATGCTGTGATATGCAAATGATTAGCTTTTCAGAGCATTCACACAAGGTTGGCGCCGGTGGCGACACCTACAACGTGCTTACATGAGGAAAGTTTCCAACCGATTTCTCATACACAAACAGCAGTTGACCGGCGTTGCCTGGTGAAACGTTGTTCTGATGCCTCGTGTAAGGAGGAGAAATGCGTACCATCACGTTTCCGACTTTGATAAAGGTCGGATTGTAACCTATCGCGATTGCGGTTTATCGTATCGCGACATTGCTGCTCGCGTTGGTCGAGATCCAATGACTGTTAGCAGAATACGAAATAGGTGGGTTCAGAAGGTAACACGGAACGCCGTGCTGGATCCCAACGGCCTCGTGTCACTAGCAGTCGCGATGACAGACATCTTATCCGCATGGCTGTAACGGATCGTGCTGCCACGTCTCGATCCCTGAGTCAACAGATGGGGACGTTTGCAAGACAAAAACCATCTGCACGAACAGTTCGACGAAGTTTGCAGCCGGCCGCGGTGGTCTAGCGGTTCTAGGCGCTCAGTCCGGAACCGCGGGACTGCTACGGTCGCAGGTTCGAATCCTGCCTCGGGCATGGATGTGTGTGATGTCCTTAGGTTAGTTAGGTTTAAGTAGTTCTAAGTTCTAGGGGACTGATGACCACAGATGTTAAGTCCCATAGTGCTCAGAGCTATTTGAACCATTTTTTGAAGTTTGCAGCAGCATGGACTATCAGCTCGGAGACCATGTGTGTGGTTACCCTTGACGCTGCTTCACAGACAGGTGAGCCTACGATGGTGTACTCAACGACGAACCTGGGTGCACGAATGGCAAAACTTCATTTTTTCGGATGAATCCAGGTTCTGTTTGCAGCACTATGATGGTCGCATCCGTGTTCGGCGACATCGCGGTGAACGCACATAGGAAGCGTGTATTCGTGATCCCCATAGTGGCGTATCACCTGGCGTGATGGTATGGGGTGCCATTGATTACACGTCTCGGTCACCTCTTGTTGGCATTGACGGCACTTTGAACAGTGAACGTTACATTTCGTATCTGTTACAACCCGTGGCTCTGCCCTTCATTCGATCCCTGCGAAACCCTACATTTCAGCAGGATAATGCACGACCGCATGTTGCAGGTCTTGTACGGACCTTTCTGAATACAGAAAATTTTCGACTGCTGCCCTGGCCAGCACATTCTCCAAATCTCTCACCAACTGAAAACGTCTGGTCAATGGTGGCCGAGCAACTGGCTCATCACTATACGCCAGTCACTACTCTTGATGAACTGTGTTATCATGTTGCAGCTGCACGGGCAGCTGTACCTGTACACGCCATCCGAGCTCTGTTTGACTCAATGCCCAGGCGTATCAAGGCCGTTATTACGGGCAGAGGTGGTTGTTCTGGGTTCTGATTTCTCAGGATCTATGCACCCAAATTGCGTGAAAATGTAATCACATGTCAGTTCTAGTATAATACATTTGTCCAATGAATACCCGTTTATCATCTGCGTTATTTCTTGGTGTAGCAATTTTAATGGCCAATAGTGTATATGAGGTGTCTGACCTTTCGAACGTGTCCGAATTAGGATAATGGGTAAAAGTTGTGAATTTGGGTATGACGAGAGGCGTGCTATGGTAGTCCAGGCTGTGGAAATCACTACTGTGTCTGGAAGACACAGTGATAAGGCCATCTGCCTAATAATAAGGAGACACTGTTTTGAATCCTAATGTGGCACAAATTTTCAACTTTTCCCATTGGTTTAAATCAATGCCCATTAGCAGCTAATGTCAGTCATTTATTCATGTCTTAAAAATCAGGATGCATGACTGCAAGAAAGGGTCAACTGCATGTACGGGGTTGCACCATCCGAAAATTCGCGAGAATGCAGGTAGATTTGGGGATTATCAACATACGATGCAGAGACTCCCATCTAATGCAAGTAAAATAATATTATTCAGTTACTCCATCAATGCATCTAGTCACACCATACTATATCTTGGAGTATCCATTGCCAGCGACTGAACACGAGTTCAGGAAGATGCAGACATTTACTGGCAAAAAGGACAATAAACTGAAAAAAATTAATAAGAGAGGCCGCTTACAAACCTCGCTTCCTTTCTATTATTACTGTTCGTGAGCCAAGCTAGACTTTATAGTTACATGTGGGATGGATCCGCAGCCTTCATGTCATTATTATGTACGGTGTTTAGAGCTGTCAATACTTTTTCAAGTTATCACTGTAATTTAGAAAGTTAGGGCTGATCTTCAGGCTGTATTTACATCTGCATGCGTATTTCTATTTGAGGTGTCTGCTTGAAGATACTTGAAATTGAAATCGAAATAAATTAAAAATTAATTATTATTGTTGGTGGAACAACCATATTTAACAAAAATGAAGGAGAGAGAGGGGTGGGAGGGAGATGCGGGGGAGGGGGAGAGGGAAGGTGAGGGAGGGATGGAGGAAGGAGGTAGAGGGGGTGAAAGAACAGGAGTGAGAGAGGGACAGAAGAAAAGGTCAAGTGAGGAGGGAGAGGTTGAGTGAGGAGGCAGGGGGTAGGTGAGGAGGGGGAAGGTGGTTGAAGACGGAGAGGGCCAAGGGAGGAGGGATCATGGTGTGTGAGATGGAGGCAGGGGAAGGACCAAGGTGGAGAATAGGACACAAGGTGCGGATATCGAGGTACAAAGGAGGAGGGAGGGAGGGAAGGGCCACAGGATGAGGGAGGGAAAGACGGCAGGAGAGATAGGGGAGTGGAGTCAGGTGAGGAGGAGGGAGGGGGGGGGGGGAAACGAGGGAAGGAGGGATGTCAGGAGAGAGCTAAGGGTGGGTGAGCAGGGGAGAGGGGCTTCCAACTGTTCGCTAGAGGCATCTGTACTTCGAGCGAAAATTTGATGCTCACAACATTCGAGAGAGGAAACACTCCTGAATGGACTTGAGTTGACTATGACTGACTCGCCTGTGTCCCATGGTAGGTTATGGGAGAACCACTGTGAATTTATTGCATGTTACTGCTACATATCGATGCCCCTCTGGTAAAGGGAAGACGCTATGGTTTACAGAATCTTTATAACTGCAGCTTACTGTTGTGGGTTTTGCTGTCCCGTGGTATCCTTGTTAACCCTCTACCCCACTCCGCTCTGTATCGTCAAATAAAATTAGTTCGCGCGTGTAGATAGGCATCCCAATGGGCATATCTGCAAAGCGGACTGCAGTCGCGCCTTTCCCAGCAATTGCTGCCAATGAACTGCACGTACGTTTTGACATTTGCCTTGTCATAAACGGTGCCCATACTGAGCATCTGCAAGCTGGACAAATGCTCTACCCACCGATGTGGTCTGTGTCCTGTACGTCTTGTAGTTTTTGCCAAATGTCTTCTGAAATCCCGGAGGTATTGAGAGTAGCTCTGAATGTGCCACCCCTCCCTAAGCTGGTAAACGAAAGGGCGGGAAAAATTTGTTTCATATTGTTTTTTATGATTATGGTATTAATTAAAATAACAGTACATAAATATCTTTTACTCCGAAACAAAACTAGTAGTCAAACTGAAATTACGGCAGCGTATGTTTCAAGGCGAACGGATGGACAACACATCGCATTATACGTTGTGCAATAAGAATTATGTCGTTTTTAATAAAAGTGTTCATTTTCATTATTACAGTCAAGACTACTGCTTGTAATTTTTACGCCTTTAGAATTTCTCCACAACGTGGTTGAACCATCGCCGATTACAATTTTTTTAATGTCTGGATACTCTCGGTGGTATAAATTTATTATTCCATCACCAGGATCAGAATGTAAAGAATTTGATGAGTGAGTCGGCTTTGTGAAATCTAATGATCTGATTTTCCAACACGAAATATCCGGCTGTCAGTTTTTTACCAGATGTGACAAAAACCATTAAATTTTTAGAGAATTACCTAGTTATTAAAGAAATAATGATGACTATCTTAATAACCGAATACTTTTTCTCAAACGTGTACTCACATTTTAGTTTTGTCAATGAGTATCAGTTCTTTAAGTTTTCTGCATGAAATGCAGTTGTTTAACGCAGACCAGTGCAGTACTATATCCTCCGATATTGTAAGGAAAGACGCTTGATGAAGTTATTATTAAATTACATAGAGTCAAAGAGTGGATATAAAAAACATGTAATCATTTCTGATTGTTTACTTTTTCATTGTAAATAATTATAATCTGTACTTACAGACCAAGATGATTTATGGGGTGCAGCGGAACCCATGAGACACATACCTAAGGAAAAAAGAAAACCCTTAAGAATAGAACAATCTATGCTTCAGTTCAAATTAACTTCTATTGTAATTTGAGAAGACAAGTTTGCTCTAAATGGTCCATTAACGTGGATGTATACGTCTAGCTGCAGTTATCCAGAAGGGAGGCCATGAACATCCATGAACAAAATTCTACTTTTGTGGTTCTCTCTTCTGCTGAGCTGTCAGACCATTGTTTAATTTGCATTGTATTGTTAACAGAAATCAATTATTCTTGCACAATAAGTAGCTGGGCTGCTTATGTTGGAAACTAAAAATGTTAGGAACGCTAGCAAACAGACGTGCACTTCCACTTGAAATCAACAACATACCACTGACTGAATTTCAGTGCAGTTATCTGGAAAGCACATCAGATCTGTTTTAATTATTCTGAAGGTTAACAATAAAAATAAATACATTCTATTCTACACATAAAGGTGGTATACTGTAGTCAAAGAATTTGCATTCCTATATAATGTAGGAAGACCAGGTTTTTTGAAAAAGAAGTTTATTATTGGGCTCATTTCAATTTCCTTGATGACATTACTATGTTTGGAGATTATTTCAGTAATTCAACTGTGACGTTACGTTGCTATATTAATAAAGGTGCGCCCCTGGCACACATGATCACAGCAATAGCAAGTCTGTTACAGCTACTTTACTTGGCACTTTAAGTGTGATTTACAGTTAACTGCACAGATAGCTTAGTAGAGTTCAGCAGATTCATGACAGGCCAAACATTTATAACTTTAATTCAATAATTCACACTATCAACATTAATACTCTGTCTGAGTCGAGATGTAGCCCTTCTTACCTAAATAAAGACTAACATTAATGTAATATATTTGTATCTGTTTATGTATGAGTGATTGTGTGTGTGTGTGTGTGTGTGTGTGTGTGTGTGTGTGTGTGTGTGATTTTGTTTAGTTTGTGGGGCGCTCAACTGCCCGGTCATCAGCGCCCATACAGAGTCCCAATTTTTACACAGTCCAATTCTTTACACAGTCCACTCGAGTCACTGTCACGAATGATGATCATGATGAAATGATGAGGACAACACAAACACCCAGTCCCCGCACAGAGGAAATCCGCAACCCAGCCGGAAATCGAACTCGGGACCCCGCGATCCAGAGATACCAAAGCTCGCCACTAGACCACGAGCTGCTGACGTACGTACGTGTGTGTGTGTGTGTGTGTGTGTGTGTGTGTGTGTGTGTGTGTGTGTGTGTGTCAAGTTTAACTTTTACTAGCATGCGAAAACGTGAGATGTTGCCACAATAACAATACGGAATGAATATTTTATTCATATTCAATCTATTTTGTTAGGACAACAGCAAATGTGTAGATAGTGATTGAGTGTTGGTTAAAAACAGTGACAATTAGTCCATCATCCATACATACATAGAGGAAAGATAGTATTTAGAGCAGTATTTGCGTGTTAATCAGACATCACCTACGTATCTACAAAATCGTTTTGATCGGAAGATTATTAGATGATCGAGACGAATTGCTAATAAAGAATTATGTTATCGGTGACATTTGGTGATTCTTAAATACGACGTTTCCGAACTGTCTAAATTATCCCAGGTGAATGCCCAAATTATTGACATTTCCTGACAGATTAATACTGTTATGAAACTTTCTGGCAGATTAAAACTGTGTAAGGACGGGGCGCGAGTCACGCTTGGGTAGCTCAAATGGTAGAGCACTTGCCCGCGAAAGGCAGAGGTCCCGAGTTCGAGTCTCGGTCCGGCACACAGTTTTAATCTGCCAGAAAGTTTCATATCAGTGCACACTCCGCTGTAGAGTGAAAATTTCATTCTAGAAACATCCCCCAGGCTGTGGCTAAGCCATGTCTCCGCAATATCCTTTCTTTCAGGAGTGCTAGTTCTGCATGTTTCGCAGGAGAGCTTCTGTAAAGTTTGGAAGGTAGGAGACGAGGTACTGGCAGAAGTAAAGCTGTGAGTACCGGACGTGAGTCGTGCTTCGGTAGCTCAGTTGGTAGAGCACTTACCCGCGAAAGGCAAAGGTCCCGAGTTCGAGTCTCGGTCAGGCACACAGTTTTAATCTGCCAGAAAGTTTCGTATGAGTGCACACTCCGCTGTAGAGAGAAAATTTCATTCTAGATTAAAACTGTGTGCGTGCGTGTAGACGTGTCAAAGCACAACTCACGACGCGTCCACTTGGTATCAATTTTACGGGTTAATGAAAAACCGCTCCAGCTGCTGCTAGGCACTTTATTTACGTCCACGACCGATTTCGACCTTCACACCCACGCCATTTTCAAGCGGATCTGAAAATTGTACTCTCGTGAAGCGAAGTACATGTCAGCAACCGGAGCGGCTCTTCATTAACTGAATGTGCTGTTGCGGGATAACAGCACTCTCCGAACGTGGAGAAACTAATAATTTTGCCTGTACCTCTTTCCAGTTTTTCAAGCTCTAGAGAAGCAACATACGAGAAAACGTTTCCGCAGCATTTTGAGGACAGGAGACGAATACTCGAAGAATTGCAGTGCGGGTCGTTGATCTGGAGCTGTATTGCCCATGCAAGACAAAAACAGTGCATTTACCACTTCAAAATGGAAGGTTTGTTAGGGCTGCAAATATTATTCTACAAAGGTCACGACCGATATTTTTCCGAATTCTGAACCATCCGAACTACCCCTGCGTCTAGAATGATCTCGAAGTCAACTGGGTGTTGAAGTCTGACTCTCTTTCTTTCCTTCTTTCAGTTTTTAGCTCTTTATATTGATAGCCATTAAAATTGTGATACCAGGAAAGGTAGCAAATACCGAAAGACTACATATTGCGAGTACAGTGTATGCTATAGTACGCCGAGTAAATTACTACATCTGTAGGTGACTTGTGGCTGAACATAGCGCGAAATTTATACATCGCCTCTGGCAGTAACAATGGCTCTACCCAGGGTGGGCATCGAGTCGACCTGAGTTTTGATGACAGGTCTTCTTGTTGTTGTTGTTGTGGTCTTCAGTCCTGAGACTGGTTTGATGCAGCTCTCCACGCTACTCTATTCTGTGCAAGCTTCTTCATCTCCCAGTACCTACTGCAACCTACATCCTTCTGAATCTGCTTAGTGTATTCATCTCTTGGTCTCCCTCTACGATTTTTACCCTCCACGCTGCCCTCCAGTACTAAATTGGTGATCCCTTGATGCCTCAGGACATGTCCCACCAACCGATCCCTTCTTCTAGTCAAGTTGTGCCACAAATTCCTCTTCTCCCCAATTCTATTCTATACCTCCTCATTAGTTATGTGATCTACCCATCTACTCTTCAGCATTCTTCTGTAGCACCACATTTCAAAAGCTTCTATTCTCTTCTTGTCCAAACTATTTGTCGTCCATGTTTCACTTCCATACATGGCTACACTCCATACAAATACTTTCAGAAACGACTTCCTGACACTTAAATCTATATTCGATGTTAACAAATATCTCTTCTTCAGAAACGCTTTCCTTGCCATTGCCAGTCTACATTTTATATCCTCTCTACTTCGACCATCATCAGTTATTTTGCTCCCCAAATAGCAAAACTTCTTTACTACTTTAAGTGTCTCATTTCTTAATCTAATTCCCTCAGCATCACCTGAGTTAACTCGACTACATTTTCATTATCCTCGTATTGCTTTTGTTGATGTTCATCTTATACCCTCCTATTCAAGACACTGTCCATTCCGTTCAATTGCTCTTCCAAGTCCTTTGCTGTCTCTGACAGAATTACAATGTCGTCGGCGAACCTCAAAGTTTTTATTTCTTCTCCATGGATTTTAATACCTACTACGAACTTTTATTTTGTTTCCTTTACTGCTTGCTCAATATACGGATTGAATAGCATTGGGGAGAGGCTACAACTCTGTCTCACTCCCTTCCCAACCACTGCTTCCCTTTCATGCCCCTCGACTCTTATAACTGCCATCTGGTTTCTGTACTAATTGTAAATAGCCCATCACTTCCTGTATTTTGCCCCTGCCACCTTTAGAAGTTGAAAGAGAGTATTCCAGTCAACATTGTCAAAAGCTTTTTCTAAGTCTACAGATGCTAGAAACGTAGGTTTGCCTTTCCTTAATCTTTATTCTAAGATAAGTCGTAGGGTCAGTATTGCCCCACGTGTTCCAACATTTCTACGGAATCCAAACTGATCTTCCCCGAGGTTGGCTTCCTTCCAGTTTTTCCATTCGTCTGTAAAGAATTCGCGTTAGTATTTTGCAGCTGTGACTTATTAAACTGATAGTTCGGTAATTTTCACATCTGTCAACAACTGATTTCTTTGGGATTGGAATTATTATATTCTTCTTGAAGTCTGAGGGTATTTCGCCTGTCTCATACCTCTTGCTCACCAGATGGTAGAGTTTTTGTCAGGACTGGCTCTCCCAAGGCTGTCAGTAGTTCTAATGGAATGTTGTCTACTCCCGGGGCCTTGTTTCTACTCAGGTCTTTCAGTGCTCTGTCAAACTCTTCGCGCAGTATCGTATTTCCCGTTTCATCTTCATCTACATCCTCTTCCATTTCCATAATATTGTCCTCAAGTACATCGCCCTTGTACAGACCCTCTATATACTCCTTCCACCTTTCTGCTTTCCCTTCTTCGCTTATAACTGGTTTTCCATCTGAGCTCTTGATATTCATACCAGTGGTTCTCTTTTCTCCAAAGGTCTCTTTAATTTTCCTGTAGGCAGTATCTATCTTACCCCTCGTGAGATAAGCCTCTACATCCTTACATTTGTCCTCTAGCCATCCCTACTTAGCCATTTTGCACTTCCTGTCGATCTCATTTTTGAGACGTTTGTATTCCTTTTTGACTGCTTCATTTACTGCATTTTTGTATTTTCTCCTTTCATCAATTAAATTCAGCATCTCTTTTGTTACCCATGGATTTATACTAGCCCTCGTCTCTTTACCTACTTGATCCTCTGCTGCCTTCACTATTTCATCCCTCAAAGCTACCCATTCTTCTTCTACTGTATTTCTTTCCCCCATTCCTGTCAATTGTTCCCTTATGCTCTCCCTGAACCTCTGTACAACCTCTGGCTCTTTCAGTTTGTCCAGGTCTCATCTCCTTAAATTCCCACATTTTTGCAGTTTCTTCAGTTTGATGACAGGTATGGGTACTTAAATCTAGGCTGCTTCACCTTTTAAACCAGAGTTTATCAGTAATGTTGGCTGACGAGTGGTGACACATGACCAGACGTTTTCAGTGTATGGAACATCTGGAGGAGTTCCTAGAATGAAATTTTCACTCTGCAGTGTGGTGTGTCCTGATATGAAACTTGCTGGCTGATTAAAACTGTGTGCTTCACCGAGACTCGAACTCGGGTACTTTACGGGCAAGTGCGCTACCACTGAGCTACCAAAGCACGAATTACACCCCTTCCTCATAGCTTTACTTCCACCACTACTTCGTCTCCTACCTTCCATACTTCAGATAAATTCACCTGCAAACTTGCGGGACTAGTACCTCTGGAAGAAAGGCTATTGCGGAGAAATGGCTTAGTCACTGGTAGGAGTGAGGTAGAACGTTTGCCTGCGAAAGGTAAAGGTCCCTAGTTCGAGTCTCGGTCCAGCACACAGTTTTGATCTGACAGGAAGTTTCATATCAACGCATATTCCGCTGCAGAGTGAAAATCTCATTCTGGAAACGTCCCCCAGGCTGTGGCTAAGCCATGTCTCCGCAATATCCTTTCTTTCGGGAGTGCTAGTTTTACAAGTTTCGCAGGAGAACTTCTCTGAAGTTTGGATGGTAGGAGACGAGGTACTGGCGGAAGTAAAGCTGTGACGATGGTGCGTGAATCGTGCTTGGAAAGCTCAGTTCAGCGAGCACTTGCCCGCGAAAGGCAAAGATCTTGAGTTTGATTCTGGATGCGGCACACAGTTTTAATCTGCCAGAAAGTTTCATCTGGAGAAGTTGCTCGCCGGGGCAATAGTCGAGTAACATCCTTTGCATCGAGATAAATCAGGTCAGCGCAAGCAATACGCAGTTTTGCATTATCCTATTGAAGACTATCGAAGAGACTTCGGAGACAGGAACATCCACCACCCTTAACATACCAGAAATTGACGGCTACTGTCTTAATTACCTACTATGTGAACGAGACGTGATCGCCATGGCCACACACAGGCAACAAATACCATTAAGATAGACGCTGGATCTCACGAGTGCAATGTGAACAACTTTTGTTCTCCTCGGAGCCTCTACAAACGGATACTTCCAATGTGATGCTCTATGCAGAGCCGGGACTCATGTGAAAAGATGGCGTGGCACCATATCTACGTCTAGTGTTCACGTTGGACGCATCAATATCTGCGTGCCTCTTTTTGCTTCAACAATGACCACCGTGCAAATTGTCTGTGGAGCTCCAGACGTTGTCGCACTCTTCGTGTTGATACCGATCTAGCTGCAAACACGTCCACTTCCTAACTCACGGTATGTGACATAGCACTACGCTCGTGAACGACCAAGCAAACAATCAATACGTCCTCTCAGGCGCTAGTCAAGTGGAACGTTGAGATCCTCAGCTCATCGACTTCATATTCACATGACAGTCGTCAGATTCTGATTAGCACAAGCAGCAATATCGGTGAACGGTAAACAGCGGGACACGATTCTGCTGATGCTGAATTCAGACAAGTGTTGGTATACGTTTCCACATCGTAAAAGAGAAATTACACGACTTCTAACAAACAAATAATGCACCACAAAGGAGTTATCCAAATGTGACTAAAATTGTTAGATGTGACGTACATGTAAAAACAAAAATATGATCACAGTTTCAAAAAAATTGGATGATTTATTCAAGAGAAAGAGCTTCACAAACTGAGCAAGTCAGTTACGCGCTGGTCCACCTCGGACCCTTATGCAAGCAGTTATTCGGCTTGTCATTGATTAACAGCGTTGTTGGGCTTCCTCCTGAGGGATATCGTGCCAAATTCCGTCCAACTGGCGCGTTAGATCGTCAGAATCCCGAGCTAGTTGGAGGTCCCTGCTCATAATATGCCTCATGTTTTCAATTGGGGAGAGGTCTGGTGACATTGCTGGCTAAGGTACGGTTTGGCAAGCACGAAGACAAGCAGTAGAAACTCTCAACGTGTGCGGCGGGCATTATCCTGTTGAACTGTAAGCCCAGGAAGGCTGGCCATGAAGGACAACAAAATGAGGCTTCAGAATATCTCCGATGTATGGAATGGCTGGCTCGGTTGCTCAGTTCCAGGTTCCAAGAACTGTCATGGGACAAAACCCTAGATGTATTGCTCGCAAACAAATAAACTGTATGTTGCAGAAAGAGTGGCAGGAAAGGTGGAACAAGACACAGAATGGCAGGGAAACGTTTAGCTGGGTTCCAAATGTGGAAATGTGGCAGACAGGCTGGCGTGGGGGGATGGTTCCACCATACTCACAAACATGTC